>NC_057354.1:64516486-64848153 GCF_016509475.1 Prionailurus bengalensis
AAACCCATGAGCACCTGAGATCTGTTCTGTGGTTTGGGCATCAGAGGGCTGGTGTTTGTTTCTGGAGGGTGGCCTCATAGTGCCCTCCGTGGGCTGATGGCCCAGGTCTATAGAAACTAGGCTCTCATGACAGGAAGTGTTACATCTCAACCAGATGATCCCCCCAAATGGCAGCTTAGAAATTGTCCCTTTATCACTCACACATGACCCAGTCATGTGTGAATCCTGGCCAGTTGCATGTTGATGACTTGGCTTCGGGTGGATAACACCAACCACAATATCTTTTTTTGTTCCAGTGAGACACTTGAATGGAAGGAAACAATTTCTCCTTTTTTAGTGTTGAGTAAACATGTGTAATTAGTCTTGTACTTATCTCCATTAGTATCATTAGACTTGGAACCCAGTTTAATCTGGATTCTGCTCTCTTCTCAATGTCAGCCTGTTTCTGGACCAGTACAGAGCCAGCCTTGTTGATGCAATAAAGAGATTACTCCAGCCCAGAGTAAGTATGTTTCTATTTTCTCCTGAACACTGGCTTCAGAATAATTAGTCTGTGCACAAAGATGGAGAGAGTAATGGAATGGCAGGATTAATGTCATGTAATACTTTAATACTTATTATGTCCAACTTCAATTGGGTCTTCTGATCTATCAGATTCTTTCCTAATCACAACTAGGAAACTTCTTACCCTTGGCCTTCTGATAAGGAACACAGTGGGTAGTAAAATAAATGAAACCGCTTCAAAGATAGTGTGAGATTATTTTTATCAAAGAATTTCTTGAGTCTTTTCCTTTGATAACAATATCTTCATATTAAAGTAGAAGTATGATATTGAAAGTTTTCTGTTGACTTCTGTCATTTTAAATCCCTTCAATGGTAACCTTTGTCATTGGGTATTTATTTATTGCAAAAGAATATTTTTTCTTTTTATTTCTGTTTATATCAAAAAAATAGGACTTCAGATGAATCTGTATATTAAAAGTTCTTTGCTTTAAAAGGAAGCCATTATTTACATATTATAAACATTAGGTCACAATGAAGCCAAGCATGGCATAAAATATTGTGCACATTTTTACATTTATATATCCATTTATGCCTGTGAGTAAATTACAGAGTTTGTAGCCATTCTTATTTTGTTGGGCTGTTCCACTAAGCTAGGAGGTCCTACAGCCTAACCGGAGAGTTAATATACATCTATTTAAAGTAAGAAAACAAGTTTAAAGCTCATGCATTAAAAAAAAAATCGTATAAGTATGTAAGACTCTTGCTGTGCCCTAGGAATTTAAAATAGGTTAACAATGTTAATGCAGTTCTAAGACAGGTACTCATATTTGTCTGAGAAAGGACTGCAGCGCGCGCGCGCGTTTGTGTGTGTGTGTGTGTGTGTGTGTGTGTGTGTAAAAGTATTTTCTAAAGTTTTGTTTCAAAAGTCTTTTTAAGAAGGTTTGCTCTAGTTCTCTGACCTCGATGAGACTTATGGACTAATACCTTTCAATCTTTCTTTTATATCTTATTCACATTGAAGGTTCCCAGAACAATTTGATAATCGTCCTTTGCCTTATGCTGTTGCTTTTTACTTTGTTATCTCTGTGTAGCTCAGAAACTTTAAATAGGCCTCTCAGAGGAGTAACCACAGCTTGGTAAGTGGTAATCAATTAAATTAAATTGGCCTTCTCAATTCCCCCTGTGAGGTGGGTAGTAGGTCTTGAGGCAAGGAAGGGGCATGCTCCAAGCTGTTGATGGCTGCTGCCATGGTTGAGTGAGCAGCCCAAGTTGAGGGTAGAAGAAGGAATTGGGAGCCTCCTCATCCCCCCCACCCCCACCATTAGCCTTGGGTGATTCTTGTGAGCACTTGCAAGGTCAGGATTTTCTGAGAGGGCATGGAGATTCTTGGATGTAAAGGCCTCTGTGAAAATGTATCATACATAAATACAGTGCTTTCAAGGACTCTTGGATCTCACACTGCACAGACAGGACTTCACCAACACCCTTCAAAGCCTATTTGTGGCAAATGCTCCATTTGTCAGAGATTTGCATGATTTACCTAGGATCTCTTGTAAATCTTTCGAATGATTTCCAATGGAAAACCGTCCAGGCTGTGGATAGTCCTAAATGCGGATTGGGCTGGAATCTCTAGCAGCTTCTTCTACACCTTTCAGTAAACCCTGAACCTCGCCTGAAGTGTGGCTCCACGGAGCGGCCCTCCTAGTGACAGCCGATACTCACCGTTAGCTCGAGAAGGACGAGGCAGGACCCCGGAGTAGGTGGTACTTGCCCATTCTACGTGAGGAGCCGGAAGGCCAAATCAGAGAGGCCTGCCCTGAACCGCAGCATTCGAAATGGGAGTAGGGAGCCTGGCTTAGGCCCCTCATGGGATGGTTGATGCCCAAGGCTGCTGGGTGTTCTCGCAAGGTGTCAGAGACCCGCCATGAGAGGGGAAGTCCAAGTTGTGGGTGGCGCACGGATATGCCCAAATTACCGCCCAGGAATCTCCTCCCCGTTGGAAGCAAGGCACTTGCACTTCCTGGGCCTCCATCAGGTGGGTGGTAGAAGGACCACATAGACTTGGCAGTGGCCACCAGGAGCTCCGTATCTTGTACCAGTGGGCTGGTTACCCGGAGGCGGGGGCGGGTAACCAGAGCAAAAACTGACCCCTTCCCCTCTTAGGTCTCAGGACTGGCTGTTCTGCTGCCATAGGCTCTCCTCCTGCGGAAATCACTATCTAAGACTAAGAGAACACGAGAGGTTTATTCCATTACAGTTAGAGCTGCTTTTAACGTTCTCTTGAGCCCAGACAACTTCTCCACGGTTTTGTGGCCCTGGTGTTAAAAAGGTGTCGCAAGAGGCCCACCAAGAAACAACCTGGGGGGCTCCATTAGTGGATCCCAAGTTCTGGGTAATTCAAGGCTCAGCAAATTCAGTGGGAGATAAAAGCCAAGTTCTCAGGGTGCTCTGTGAAAACTATTTCAGCCAAATGCTTCCAAATGCCCAGGAGGGCCCCAGTTTCTGCTGGGAAAGCAGGTAAAGCTAGAGGGTGAAGTCACAAATATCTGCATACAAAACCCAAGTCTGCTCTTACTATCAAGGCTGTCTGAGCCCAGAGTTTCATCACCTCCGGGTGAGGGAGGAGTAAGTCTTGCCTCCCGCTGATGTAAAATATTTGCATATGTAAATGCCCAGCCCAGTGCCTGGTGCTTGGGACGTGCTCCAGGATGAAAACTGGCTGTTTGTTACTGCTCTATTAGCTTGTCAGGGTTAATACCCATGAGACACTTGTCCGAAGGGACACTTGACCTGGCCGACGGAGGGTGGTGTGGGACGTGAATCTAGGCCCGAGTTCACACTAGCAGGCTCTGGAACTCAATCTCTCTCACCAAGTCCTTCTTCTGGAGGGAAGGTATGCTTGTTCTCTGGAGTCTGAAAGCTTAAGGTTCAGATGTGGCCACTTACTGGGCTCATCTCGTGAAGCCTCAGTTTCCCCCATGTGTAAAATGGGGAGGGAACAAGCCAACGCATCAGAAAGCTTTAGCAACACACACACCACTGGCTCTGAATATATTTTAGCTCTCAAAGAAGAACCAGAGAGACTTTCTGACTGTGGTGAGGACAGAATATTTCCTTGCAGATATGCCGGTGGGAGGGGAATACACCATTCTCTTGACCCAAACTTTGGTGATTTCTGCACATACCTGGACATACAGCGTCTCCCCTGCACCCAGGTCCTGCATGCCTGGCAGCGGGCCCCTCGGTCCCAGGAGGACTGTCCGCGTGGATGAAGATGACACTTTTTGCTACAGATAGAGTGAGAGGAGAGAGATCGGTGCTAGATGGCAATAACGGAGGAATTGTCACGTGAGGTTTCAAGGGGTGAGCTGCGGGAAGAAATGAACTCTGCCATTTGCGGGTATGTTCCTTGATTTCTAGCTAAGGCAAATCAGCTGTCTGGAGTCACATGATCCAGAAGCAAAAAAAGGCAGATGGAGAAGAGGAGTTTCCCTGCTTTTCAGATTTTGAATTTTTTTTTTTTCTTAACGTTTATTTATTTTTGAGACCGAGAGAGACAGAGCATGAACCGGGGAGGGGCAGAGAGAGAGGGAGACACAGAATCGGAAGCAGGCTCCAGGCTCTGAGCCGTCAGCCCAGAGCCTGACACGGGGCTCGAACTCATGGACCGTGAGATCGTGACCTGAGCCGAAGCCGGACGCTTAACCGACTGAGCCACCCAGGCGCCCCTGCTTTTCAGATTTTGTAGTGTAGTCATGAGTGAGAAGAACAGACCCTGGAGAGAGCTGAGCCACCAAGGTGCGCTCCCGGCATGGCACAGTGCCGATGTCAAATCCCAGGGCTGAGCTTCGATCCTCAGCCAGATGGGCACCTGTAGTTGCAGAGTCATTACACGAAGCCCCAAATTTCAGCAGGAAATGTTTTTCGCCGGCCCAAATGGGAACTTTCCTCAACCTGCTGGTTGAGAGAAGCTATAGAACGCTGGCGTCCTGCCAGAATGTACAGGGAACTCTCTAGCAAGCTTAAAAGGTGAAAAGAAAAGAACAGATACTAAAAAGGAATGAAATTGGCAAAATGTACTTATTCTAAGAAGCAATGTTGCTCCAAAGCGTCCCCTCCCCATCTGTTTCCCTTCCATGAGTGGCTTCTTGTTGCTGCTGATTGATAGGTGACCCCCCGTTGTTGTGTTCTTCAAAGAACATCAGCAATGTCTGATATCAGAGGACCAGAATGTAATTTAAAATACAGCCACAGCAACCTGCAAGTTGAACTTTAGCCTGGAAATGACAAGCCACAAATGGCATCTACTAATATTTCTCTGAAATGGCTTTCAGTGCAGGGAGGGACACCAAGCCAGCTAGACGGTCTGAATTTACTCAGAAGCACAAAGAGATGGATGGGGATGCCATGTTGACCGCTCTCCAGCTCGTTGCCGCTAACCAGTTGTCGGGAATTCAGAAATCCCATCTTGGGATTCATTTAACCTTTAAAACTGGCCCTAACTAACCACCAAATTCCTGGAGCCCTGCTTGTATGCCAAGAGTGCTATGCATGTAAATCACGGACATGGTTTTTGAAGAGCAGAGATTTCCTCCTCCTCCTTTTTTTTTTTTTTTTTTTAATCCAACATCTCAGCATACATCTGTACAAACCTCTGTTTTTGCTTATCTCAGGGAAATGCCTTGTGAGTGTGGGTTCAGGGCAATGAACTGAGCTGGTGCTGAAGGGCCCTTATTTTCCTGTCTGCCAGCTGGGTCAGAGACCCAACAAATCCTCCCTTGTTCTTGGTGAGAAACCGGGTTCAGCCATACCTGCCTCTCCCGGTTGTAGGAATAGAGAATCTCCAGATTGTTTTAAGACCCTCAGAGTAGGAGGCTGGCTCTAGAAGTTCTTTCCTGACGTCTACCCAGGTGCTTGTTCAGCACGTGTAGTACTGAGTCTCTGCCCCCAAAGAATTTATAATCTGGTCGTGGAGAGGTACCACATTCACAGGTGGAACCCCAGTGGACAGTGAAAAATGGCCTATAAGAGCCCAGCCTTTGGTCATATATAATGTGATGCTGAGTTTATTTGCTTTGACAGTCTTTCTAATTTACACCTTCATTAGAACGTGATAGTCAAGATTTGGACTCTGTCTTGATGCAATAAACATTTGTTAAGCAACTACGAACTACCCGGCACTCTGCTGGGAATGGGGGGTAGGGGTGTCAATATGTATCATGAGCACTCGGAGAATCTCAGTTTAGCAGATGAGTGCCTGAGCCACCAGGAATTACAGTGCAGTGTGATGGGTACCGGGGAGGAGGTACACCAGAAAGAGTGACTGACTGCCTGAGGAAGGTTTCTGTAGAGGGAGTGGCATTTGACTCTGGTCTTTAATAGTAAAGCTTCCTAAGCTTCAAGGGAAGGGGACTGAAAGGAAGCATCCCACATCCCAGGTGGAAGGAACGATGCTCCCAGGTACAGGGCATGAAACAGCATGTTGCATTCTGGGGTCAACAGAAAGTTTGCTCTGGCTGGAGTGTGAGAATCTGTATGGTTTTGGGGTTAGCGTTGGGAGGGGCAGAACATGAGGTTAAAGAGTTAGTTTGGGGTGCCATTTTATGAAAGGCTGAGGACACTATGAGAAGAAACTGGGCTTTATTATATGGGCCATAGAGAGCCACTGAAAGTGTTTGAGCAGTGGGGTGGTCAGATGTGGGTTCTAGAAAGATCGACTGGGCCGCATAGAGGCTGTAGTGGAGTATGAGAGAGCTGGAAAGCAGCAAATCTCCTCAGGTCACCATCGTGGACCAACTTGTACATGAGATTGAATAGTTAGGAGCTAAAGAAGATCTGAAGATGGAAAAGAGAGAATTGCGTGGATATTTACTGAGGAATTATTCAGCAGATGTTTACAGAGTACCTCTCAGATGCCAGATGCTGAGATGCTGTGCTAGGACCTGGGGACAGAATACGGGACAATGGAATCTTGCCCTGAACGAGATCCTAGTCTAGTGTTAGAGACAAACAAGCAAGCAATTACCTGATGGTGTGTTAAGGATATAGCAGAGGTGTGGGTGAGGAAGCAGAGGGCAAAAGTGGCTAACAGGGAGGAGGCACAGCATTGAGGCCAGGGATGGTCAGCAAAGACATCCCAGGGACAGGGTGTCTAATTTGGGTGCTGAAGGAGGAGTAGGGTTTACCAGGCAGACAAAGAACTGGGGGTAAGAGAAGCATTTCACCCAAGGGAATGTTTGCAAGTTTGAAGACACATGGGGTCCATGAAAGGGCAAATTGGGGGACTACGACGAGTTTGGCCTGATTGGAGCTCCAAGTGGGTATGGGGGAGGGGCTAGAGCCGGGGCTGAAGATAGAGGCATGGGTCGGGTCATGCTAGACTTTGCCTGCCTTCCCAGAAAGGTGGGACCCATGTCATGGTCTTCAAACTCTTTTTTAATGGGAGAAGCCTTCGGTCAAAACGTTTTTAGCCATCACCCCAATTGTAAGACAGATAAAAGTGAAGCAGCTGTGGTTAGATTGGATGTGAGAACATTAGCACTTCTGCTCTTGGTCTCATTTTCACCCTCCCATGTCACCCTGGACACAACTCAAACACAGTCTGAAAATCATATACAGCAGATGACACTGATGCACGTGTGGCATTGGAGGGTTTTACAGGCCATGCCACAATTCCCTGGTTTCCAACTTCATTTTGAAGGTGAAGGGTACGGAAATGCTTGGGGCCTAGTAGGTACTCAGTGTGTTTGGGTGGGAGGATGGGGGTGGGAAGGGGTTTGTGGCCAAGGGTACGAGTTCCATTGTAGACAGAATAGGTTAAAAGTACTTTCAAAAGGCCCTGGCTGGCTCAGTTGGTAGAGCACGTGACTCGATCTCAGGGTCGTGAGTTCAAGCCCGTATTGAGCATGGAGCCTACTTAAAACAAAACAAAACAAAACAAAACAAAACAAAACAAAACAAAACAAAAATCAGCTCCTTTATCATGGGGCGCCTGGGTAGCTCAGTCAGTTAAGCTCTTGATCTCAGCTCAGGTCTTGATCTTAGTGTCGTGAATTCAAGCCCCAAGTTGAGCTCCAGATGGAACCTACTTAAAAAAAAAAAAAAAGTATTTTCAGAACATCCTCCTGGAGAGACCTAGTAGGCACCTGAAAACATGGGTGGGCCCTGGATGAATGCTCTAGATAAATATTTGGAAGTGTTGATGTGTCAGTAAGAGCTGAAGTCGTGGACTTCCATACGATTGCCTAGAATCGAGCACAACAGAAAGAAAAAGTAGGCAGATCCCTGGAGACCAAGGGGCAGGTGGAGAAGCCAGGGAAGGGGGTTGAGAGAGATGGAGGGGAGGAAGCAGGCAAAGGCAGCATCTCAGAAGCCAGGTAAAGAAAAAAATAAACATAAGCTTAAACATGTAATCGGTATTTAATAGTTGGTTGCCTGGAAATGAAACAGGAATAAAGGCATTTCACCGGCATAGTGTATTCCTTTTAAAAGAAATCTGAAGCATACTTATTTTTTCCAGAAGCACACACCCTTTAATATGTGAGTATAGATTAGTGTAGCAAAATAACAACAGCTGAGCTCACGATGTAAACAATATCATTGTTGTTTAGTGGAACTACTCCTCTCTCCTCTCCAGGGATAAATGAATTCTCTCAAATTTCTGCCCATCAGTCAAAATTTTACGTTCAATTGAGTGTTCATTCTGAGTTTAAGATGATTCTAGGACTTCAGATGCCTAGAAAGTTGGGCTTTGGTAAATTGAAAGTAATTTCTCTAAAGTGATGGGCTAATTTGAAATCTATATCTCTTTTTCTTGTTTTGATTTTTGCAGCCTAAATTGTAAGGCATATTCCTCTGATTGTACCAGTGTCCTGCTCCACTGGGGACAGGGAATTCTAAAATCATTCCTTATGGGGTGGATGCTGGCACTCAGCAGCTGTTTATTGAATGAATGGATGATGTACTATTGTCCCTCCTAAATACTGATTCACACCTCAAAGGTGTCTGTCTGTATTCAATAAAGTGAAAAAGAAAGCATTTTAAAACTCAAAACTGAGTAATTAGAGATTAAAACTACTGCTCACCCTTTCTCTTTGTTGTGGGCACAGTATTGTGCACAGAAGGCTGCCCTCTGAAATCCCATCAGAGCTACGGACTCTGTAAAAGCTTCCTGGGGAAGATCATTTTTCAAGAATAAGCAATAGAATGTGGCCTTCGAATTCCCTAAGACTTGCATTTCTCAGATTACTCAACATCTGGATTTCGTTTATTCTCTCGACAAGTATTGACTGAGAGTCTACTATATGCTAGGCACTGAGAAAATGCAGTGAATAAAACATTAGAAGATCCCGTTGTCACGAGCGTCCGTTCTAGCCGAAGGTGACTGGCAGTAACAAACAGGGATATAATGTGTGTTAGCGGTGATGAGCGCTAAGAACAAAAGTGAAGGGGGGAGGGGAGGGGAGCGTGATGGGGAAGCAGCTGCTGTTCTAGAGGGTGGTTAGGGAAGGACAGATAAGCTGGGACCCAGAGAGGGAGAGATGTCTGGGCGGAGAGGAATGCCATATGCTTAGCTGGGTCCCCCTACAGCTCACCCTGACCAGCAAGGGGTGGGGGTGGGGAGCATGTGCTTATAAATGTAAACACCAACCCAGCCAAGAGCCCTGTAGCCCTGTAAACATTATGATATGTAGCTCAGATAATAACTGTTAAAAATCAACTCTTCAGGGGCTCCGGGCTGGCGCGGTTGATGGAGCATGCGACTCTTGATATC
Organism: Prionailurus bengalensis; assembly: GCF_016509475.1. Taxonomy (NCBI): domain Eukaryota; kingdom Metazoa; phylum Chordata; class Mammalia; order Carnivora; family Felidae; genus Prionailurus; species Prionailurus bengalensis. Next base: position 64,525,764 of record NC_057354.1, read on the forward strand.
AGGGCTGTAAGTTCAAGCCCCACGATGGGTGTAGAGATTACTTAAAAAAAATAAATAAATAAAATCTTGAAAAAAAAATCAACTCTTCAATTTTAACTGTGAGACAATTTTTGCAGGTGACTTGAAAATAAAGCAACTTCCATTATTCACAGATCCAGACTGGCAACCAGCTCTTAGAAATGACTAAAATGACCCACTAGTATTCCTTTTTTTTTTTTTAATGGAGACTTTTGCTCCCCTGCCGAGACCATGTATTATATCCAGTTTCACACCAAAATGAATTTTTGCTGCTAAGTTTGAAAAACGCTGAAAATAGCAATTAATATTGGAAAAGCTGACAGGACCTGAAGTGTGGTGGCGTGATTGGTGCTGATATAATTATGTGCCTGAGTGTGCACATGTCTGTGTAAACACAGTATGAAAACACACTTGATGTCCAGGACACTATATCAGTGTATTTTCTTGCAGGTGGATGAGGGAAAGAGAGGGAGAAAGAACTGATAGAATCCCTCTGGCACTGTTAAGTGGTGTAGATGTCTCTAGTCTTACATTGACATAACCTTGATTTTCAGATTATTTTCACATTCGTCATCTCGTTCGATCCTCACAACTTACTGGAGTTGGGGCGGGGGCGGGGGTTGCGGCTTCGTTCTTCCCATTTGGTGAGTGAGAAACCTTGGTGGGTCGGCTGGGATGACCGAGGAGACTGGATTACGTCATCCCCAAGGTCCCTTCTCGTTCAACAGTTCTACGGCTTTTTTTTTCCTTCTTCTAATTTTCCTGAGGTGACAGCTGTGTCATGGTGGAGACTCTCTTAAGCCCAGAACGTTTTCTGCCACACAGTTCCTCCTCGTCTTCTTCAAGGCCTTCACTGCATGTTTGTTTAATCATGTGTGAAATGTAATGTCTACCACACAAGGTCATTGAGGGTACCGTTGATGGGATGGAAGGGAAGGTTGGTGAAGCACCAAACACACTGGTAGCTATTATTATTATTATTGCCATCGCTATTACTAATAAGGAGGCAGTGTAGTGTCGTGGAGCGAGCATCAGCCCTGGAGTCCGGTAAGTTTCCAGTCTTTTGCCGGTTGTGTCATCTTGGCCAATTATTCAACCATTGGGAGCATGCTGTAAAAATGGAGCTGACAACACCTCCATTACCGGGTGGCGTGAAGAGCACATGAGGCCAATGGAGCGCCTATCCCAGACGCTCCATAAATAGGTGGCAGTAATAAATGAGAAACCACCTTTCATAAGAAATATTTTCATGACCCCCTCAAAACCTGAAGAAGCATTTCACAGAGGTGAAGTATAACCTTGAAGTTAACAGAAGCGTACGGTCATCTTTTGAACAAAAGGATTTGGAAGTTGAGCTCTTCTGTGCATGTCTCAAGAGGGCGCGGAAAAGTCCGCTTGCAGCCAAGGGTCGGCAAACGGACGTCGTGGAGTCTCCTGTCCAATGGCCTTCTGAAATCCAGTGTAGATTTTACTCAAGTCCCTCCATCCTTTCCACGGCAACAAGCTCATGAGGTTGTGCAGTTTATTTGGAAAAGCCCGGCGACCCTCATTATACCACTTTCTTTGGAAAGCAATCATTTGAGTACCTCAAGGAGCTGCTTTGCTCTAATGACGACTATCATGAAGGATTCGACGAAGTTGGAAACCAAGATCTGGTAGCCTTGTCTCTGACAGCATGGTCCCGGAGAAGGCTGTTGGTAGCAAAGAGCAAAATTCTCTAATAGAGATTGCACTTAGCTGTCTCTGTGGAGAATTTCTTGGAACTGAGTTCTCAGGGCACAGTAATAAACTAATGTCCCTAGGCGTCCGTTGCCACACACACTGGAGCTGTGTTGTGGACAAGCTGGTAGCTGCTAAGGAGTCGCAAGGTGGGTAGCACTGCCGTGGACCAGTTACTCTAACATCTGGCTGATGGTTTGAACCACTGGACCCAAGAGAGGTGTGTGTCGTACAGAATACTGACTCTGGGCCACGTTTTATTTATCAGATGCGTCAGTTGAAAAGGGAAAGACAGCAACATCTGAATGCGAAATACACGTATTTTTTCTTGCTCGATGTATATCTGTCCTCAAAATTATTCTCGCTGTGAATGCCCATCCTGTGTGGATGTCTCCAAGAACAACTGTGTTTTCTACCTGAGAGCAGTACGTTAAATGTTTTACCCAATGTTTGTTGTGTTTGGTTGCCTTCCAGGTTTAAAATGTGTGAATTTCCTTTTTAATGTTCTAGGGGAAAGCAATGGTATTCGCCCCACGCCGAGGGAATACTTTAAACCAGTTTTGCAATCTAGCTGAAAAAGCTGATTTCTCTATCCAAAGACATGAAAATTATGATGAACACATTTCAAACTTCCACTCCAAGGTTAGTTTTCTGCTTATGTTAGATAACACTTTAATCCGCATTGCATTTTGAAGAGATCATGGTCTTTTTGGCAGGTAACCTAAATATTTGATTAAAGCACTCCTTAGGTGTGCTGCTTCTGAACAGCTATTTGTATCTGATTATTTTTGTGTGGTAAAGCCATCTTTTATCTTTGCATGTCTAGAAGGATTTTACAGAAACCATTCCTGTTTACTCCTTTCTCTGAAACAAACTAATCTTTTCATTCATAATGGACTAATTTGTAGGATGCAGGGGAGGTGGCATAGAATGAATGATAAACAAGCATTTATATTTTAATGAAAAACCTTCGGCTTTTAAGTAGGTTAAATGCTCAGCTGCACTGAAATAAATAGAAGGTGAATGTCTAATTGTATCATGTTGGACTGTAAATCTTTATCTCTGCTTGCTTTATGGCTGGGTCAGTTGGCAGTTTGAGACTGTTAAATCTCATACAGAATTTCACAGTTGTGAGGTTATATGTCAGATCGAGGAGCTACAAGATTTAGGTCAAAAGCACTTATCTGAGAGTGATTTCTAAGCTTGCTTACATAAAGCAATGTTATCAGCCTTTTTATTATTTATAAGTATAGAGCAGTATAGGACACCGAGAGGCGAGCGTTCCACTGAAAACTTTTTAGGAATCTCACCTTTGCTAATACATATCACACTTGCTAGTCTAACATGTATTACTTCTGTAATTTTGTGCCTTACAGAAATCTCCCTTCTCTGAGCTAGTCTGACCTTGGCAAGAGACTTTGAACTTGTCATGATTTTGCAAGTTGTGAACGCAGAAAAGTTAAGCCCTGACCTTAATTTTCTCCTGAGAAAATGGGAAGAGCATTCTTTATTATCCAGGACTATGATATAATGTCAAAGTATGTTGACTTTTGAAAAATTATATGCAAAGTGGATCTGATCTTCAGGCACGAGGAAGAAAATCCTTACTCTGTGGAGATGGGTTCACTCTTTTGGGTGTCTAAGGTTTCATTTAGCCCCCCTGGGGGTGGGGGTGGGGGTGGGGGAGGAAACAACCATCCTTTGTGAACTGAAAGGGTTAAATCACCTCCTCTGCCTGGTGGGATTGCCCTTTGCTTACAGTCAGAAAATAAAAAGAGAATGGCGTGTTATTCAAATCTGACCTGCTCTTCCAGAATGAGATTTTTCCCTTTTGCAACCCCTCCCCAGAATAAAAAGGAAAGCCTCTGAGGGCTTTACCAGGTAGGGGAAGGGTCTCTCCTCTACCCAAAGGGGCAAAAACAGCCTTCTCTCCTGGATCGGGCTAGAGCTACAGGGATCAGCCTATGGCTGCTTAAATGCCTTGTCATTCACCTTCCCCCTAGAACAACAAATGCTTTCAGTTTCTCAGTCACTGATCAGGAGAGCAAAGGCAAGGGTTTGTCCACCATAGGAGACGGTCAGCGTTGTGCCTGATACCCTCCGTGTCCTCCCTGCAAGATTGGAAGTGTGCTGGGCCACGTGAGTCCTTCGTGGCCACGTCTCCTTTGTCTAGAACTTTAGATTGTCAGCGGCTAGCGGACAGCAGCTGCCTCTCTTTTCAATGCTGTACACTACCCTGCTAAGCATAGCACGGTCCATAAATCGCTAGACATGCCTCTTGTATTTATATTGTGTCACGTACCCACAGGTAGGTAGTACTCCGTAAATAACCATGGACTGATTGGTCCCACGGAAGTAAATTTCCACAAATAACCAGGCGGCCTTAGTTTTCATCTCTTCATGATTGCTCAAAAGTTAAAACTCTCCACTTTGCTGACCCTGGGCTAAGAAACAGTTTCCCTCCGCCTCAGCTTATGAGGAGTTAAGAGTTGCGTGTGGCTCTCAGCAAGTGGAGCCGCCAGGGGAATATTCTGCAGGGTTGGGGCGCCCCTGACTACGCGGTACCAACGTGAACCCAAGATGTGTATTTTTTAAGGAGGGGGGGGCAGTTGCAGCTGGTCTGGTGTTCTAGCAAAAGAGCGCCTCTGGTCCCTTCTGCCCCGGAAGCACAGAATGCCCTGCCCTCCTGCTTCGGGCGGCGGCGCGGATAACCGTGTGCCGCCTGGCGGGTGTGTCGGGGCGGCGCCACCCGGCTCCGGCTCGCACGTGGAGGTCTCCTTTGCAACCGAAGGCCGCCCAGACAGGGCCGCGGGCCAAGGCGGAGGGAGCGGGGAGCGCCCCTGCTCCGCGCCGAGCCCCGGTGCTCTTCTCTCGGGCGCCCCCTCGGGCCCCTGCCCGCCGCCCGCCCCGGGGCTCCGGGGACGCGCTGGGGACCGCGCGGCCGCCGGGAACCTCCACCCTGGCCGCTTTTGTTTGCCGCGTGCTAATAGCCAGGGCTTAAAAGTTTTCCATCTTGCGCGGCAATCAGCTTTCTTCCTCTCCGTCTCTGGCCAAAGCCCCACGGTCCCTGGGCCGAGCCTGCTCGCAAACGGAGGAGCAGCGTTTTCCTTCGGGCTGCGTGTTATCCTCTTAGCCCTACTGTGTTGGAATAGAGCGTAACCAGCTGGAGGACTGTAAGACGCCTGATAATGCCGCTCTTTTCCGCTGTCCCGTCTTAATCTTGTTACACAAATGGTTGTGAAGAGATTCATGAATTTTAATTTCGCCCTCTGCATTAGTGCCTCACGTCACTCATACACAGCTGGCTTCTATGCTGAGTTTTCCACCCCTCCTCTTACAACAGGGGAAAAAATTAGTTACAATCTTGGCAGTAGTGGAAGGTTAAAAAAAAAAAAATCTACAGATTTAGGCAACCACCCATGAAGCTGATTAACAGTCAGTGATCAGGAGGAACAGCTTTGCCTCTTAAACTTTTCACCTCTCATTGTTAACTGTGAAATTTTATTTCCGTTAAAAAGCAAGCCTGTAATCAAAACGGTGCCATTCTGCACTTTTCTGCCAGTGCTTTTGTTAAATTGTGCCCACACCATGCAGCCAGCGTGCTCAGGAACCAGGCGGCCGAAGGTGTGGTGTTTTAAAAAATATTGCCTTTCTGTTCCTCCAGGCGACGGGGAAGAAAAACAGAACACTTCCCTCCTTCCCAACCTCTTGGTCTCCTCCAGGCTAGGAATCCCGTGCCTTGCCCGTGTCTCAAAACCTTTAGGATGTTAAGATAAGCAAATTGTTTCTCAAGGTGGAGACCTCACTTGGAGCTTACCGCTGGCTTGAAATCAGTTGATGAAAATACTCTCATTCATGCAGACAGTCTTTGAAATCTACATGCCACAGGTTTTGGGGTTTGTTTCTGTTTTTGTTTTTTTAACTTTTGCAAAACCACCGGTGTGTTTATTTCCTATATTTTGTAGACTCCACGGTGAAAACAGCCTTGGGCTCATTTGTGAAGTCGGTACATTGTGTTAAAAGCATGGCCGTATTGCACTTCTGCTTATCTATTCAAAATGCCACTTTACAAGTGGCTGGTGCTTATAATCTGTGTGGTGTGCTGTTGATAATTGTGGATACTGTAAAGGGTAAACAGTCTGAACTCTGTCCCTAGTGCTGCTGCTCGCTCAGCGCCGTGGCGAGGCTGAGCGTGTTACATCCAATTATGAAGTAAAGCATAATGTTACTAATAGCCGCTATGTAATTTAGTTGGGTCCTCAAAGACCCTGTTTTAACCGATGAAATTGAAAAATTGTTTTATTCGCAATTTGCTTTTTGTTCATTTTTTTTTCAAGGTGGTTTTCATTTCTTAAAATTGTAATTATCAATTGAGCAGAGAAGTACAGCCTGGGCAAATGGAATTACTCTTAGACCACATCACATTCCCTCGTCGACAGCAAATATTTCCCAACAGCCTTGTGTGTGTTCAGGTGCCCTGACATGACAGACTTGGTTCAGAAATGATCTGGTGCTGGGGGTGTGGTGATGCCTTTGAGGGGCGTTGGTTCTTCCCCGTGGCAGGAAGGGCTCACAGTCAGTGTGGGGCTGGCCCCTGGCCCCTTCTAGCAAGGAAGCCTCTGCTTTGGCCTCCAGAGGTCAGCACAGAATCCAAGTTAAAAGTGATTTCTAACCCATATTTACAGAAGAATTATTTATCCCACATATTACCTCGGGGACTATATAAAGAGCTCATTTGAGTCTCTGTATATTAGTGCATTGTGAGTGAGTAGGTCAGCTGACTCACGCTGAGTAATCAACTTTCCTCCATCCCCAATCCCTGAGGAAGAACCGAGCTAGCCTGACCCCCTCTTCCCTCTGTAATGTATGTCAGCGAGCTCCTATCACTGGGGCGGCTGGCAACAAAGGTATTTACAGCTGGCAGGCCCGAGGTAGTGGGTTTGGATTGGGAAGTTTGTGAAGCCATTTTCTTGGCCTTTTTTTTTTTTTTTTTTTTTTTTTTAAGAGTGATGTTAAGGGACCGTGTGTTGGGGATTAACACTGTCACTACTTTGGAGGTAACAAAATTCCAGGGGATCTTTCTAAGTAGGCAACTAATCATCTGTAAACAAAGCAAAGTCCCATCTAAGAAAACAGAAGGAAGTTACTTACCTCAGTGACTGCACCACCATCTTTTCTTGTGAAAATGGATTAGAGAGTACAGGCGAGGTTGGCTTTCTGTTCCCCAGTGAGGGAGGTAAAGCCGGCCCGTTGCTCCTGGTCCTTACCGGTGAGGGTGTGTCCCGGTTTGGGAATATGATTTAGAAGAAACATGAAAAAATTCAAGTTAATATGCCCCAGACCTATACTAATCCAGGAAAGTGTCATGTTGGAGCCATTCATGTAGTTTGGGGGTGGGGGTGGGGGTGGGGGAAGGGGAGGTGATCTGATTCAAAACAATAAAAGAATTGGTTCCGTGTATCATTAAAAGAAATATTTATTTCTGATCCTTATCACTTAAAAACTGAATTAACAATTGGCTCAGAAACGCCGATGTCAAAATACTAACTTTTGTCTTTAAAAATAGCAAATTATTTTTTGCCAGGAGACATATAAATATGACCGTCAAAGTCTTCTGGCCGAATGAGGAAAAGAGTACTCTAGATTTGAGAACCCTGACTGGATTTTTAAAACTACCACGGAAAGGCCCTCAGAACTTCACCTGAATGGTATCGAAGCTTGCTGCTCTATTGTTGGACTCTGTTTTCCTCCTCAGAGAAAAGAGTTTTTGAATGATCATTAATATTAACCCCCCCTAAGGAGCAGCTGGAGAGCCTTTGAAATGTCTTAGGCCTGGAAACCTGTCCCTTGTGCCCAGGTGCTGCCAGTCTCCAAGAGATCTGAAATGCCTGGCCTCCTTGCTCCTGGGGCTCAGGTGTGGGACACAGTAGACCCAGAGCAGAAACTTTGATGCCAAATGGCTGGTCTGGCGCAGATGACTGAGCCTCCAGCTTTCCCTTCACTGAAGTGCCTCACAGTTCATAGAGGTCACAAATACTGTCTATTTATGAAAAAAAACCCACCCTGCTCTCCTCCTTTCCTCCTTACCCTGCCCCCCACCCTCCCACCCTCCCAGGAAACATCCCAGCCTGGTGCATGGTACTATCATGCCAATGCCACTGAAACTACTTTCAGTTGCTTTTTTGTGATTTATTTTCCAGAACAGTATATTCGGGTAAGAAGTCTTCGTTGCATTCGGCATGAAAAACTACTGGCAAACCCATAAGAGACTCTTGAATACAGAGAACAAACTGAGGGTTGATGGGGGAGAGGCGGGGGAGAGGGGAAAATGGGTGATGGGCATTGAGGAGGCACTTGTTGGGATGAGCACTGGGTGTTGTATGCAAGCGATGAATCATGGGAATCTACCCCCGAAACCAAGAGCACACTGTATACACTGTATGTTAGCCAACTTGACGATAAATTATATTAAAAAACAAAAACAAAAACAAAAAACTACTGGTCAAAATTCCTAATCTGAGTCTCCTTACCTTTTTCGTTCTGTTATTGTTTTCAGTTGAAAAAGGAAAACCAGGATGTATATGAAGAAAACCTTCATTACCCGCTTCTGCTTATTTTAACCAAAAATGGATAGAAGATTAAGATGTTCAAAAGACGAAGAAAACACCAAGTGCACAGGGAATATTTTCACAAAAACAGAAGTCTGGGATGGGATTTTTTTTTAAATCCTCCCTGAGGAGGCTCCCTGAGGCCCCCTGAGATTTGTGAGCCACCCCCCCCCCCCCCACACACACACCACCACCACCACCACCTTTGCAACATTCCACATGTGGGTTTTGGAGTCCACCTGTCCTCACTCACGTCATTTCCAGCCTTGCTGGACTCCTCCTTTTATCGTCTGCTCTTCCTGTGCCAAACCTTTGTTTGTCTTCAAATATCTCTAAACAGCCTGCGATTTGAATTGGACTTATGAGAATCCTAAATATTTTTCCTTTTGAGACAGAATTTCTTTTGGTTGATTCCCACCCCCGCCAGCCCTTTTAGAAAATATCTTGGTCTTTGTTTTACTTTGTGGTGGTAGTTTTTAATCTGTAAACAGCTAACATCATGATTCTTTCCTGGTTGGGAAAAGAAAGAAATAAAGGCATATCTTTCTCACCTCCCTCAAATTAATTGTATTAAATCTGCCATCTTTTTTTTTTTTTTTTCTGTCTCTCTCTCTCGTTCTCTTTTTCCTTTTCAACAGGATGTTTTTTTCCCTGTAGATGTATAAGAAATGACTACATCAGCCCAAAGCCTCATAAACTGACCGTTTGTCCTCTGGACACAATAGCGTGGCCAGCCCTCTGCTCCTCCTCTCCAATTATGTGTGATTAGTCTCAATGTGTTGTGTCAAGGAGGAGGAGTGTGCTGAGTGCTTATTATCTGTTTAGGTACAAGAAGAGCACATTTAGGCTCTGACTATGAATGAAAAGTGAGCCTTTATCGGGGCTCACATCTAACTGCTGCTATTCTCCAGGCCTCTTTCAAAATAGGTCCTTTCCAGAGAAATTTTGAATAAATGGTTGCTAAACTGGATTGCGACCAGGGGGGAGTTTTTAAAAACTCAATCACACAATTATCTTATTTAAAGTAAGTACATCTTGTTGTGTGCTGGGATTCAAGTGTGTAATAAACATTTAATAGGTGCTACCTAGGATTAAGAAAGAATGACTTTTCTGCGGGGAACCCAAGCATATCCTTGCCTGGTGCATCCGCGAGAAGCTTTAATGCCTTTTGTGGAAATTCAGATGTTTATCTGTAAGGAATCATCTGTGCCCACGTTAGCAGTAATGTCATTAGCAGGTTAGCTATATATGCTCATATCTTCAGTGGAGGCAAAGCATGTATCTCGTGTGATACAATTAAAGTGCTAGGTGGGAGACTGGGGGGCAAATCCTTTTGCATGTTAAACAAACTTAGCTGTCATAAAAACAGCCACTCTCACATGTCTCCTCTGCTCACTTCTATCATCAAACAAATTTTTCACCATCAGTTTGCATGTCCTTGTATTCACCACTTTTTCTGCTCCATTAGAGCACCTAGATGGATCTCGGAAGGCATAGGTCAAGTCGCAGTTAGATCATACATTTCTTTCTCACAAAAACTTGAATTGCAATGCCAAGCGATGGGCTAACATCACAATAACAGCAATTTATTCCTCTTTGGATAAAACAGCAGTCTATTCTCAGTGCTAGATAAAGACCAGGGCAATGCAAACCAGCCATTTAGCCGAGTAGTTCAGCTAGTGGCAGCTCTCCTTTGGCGACTGTATAGATTGCACACTGGCTTCACATTTTCTTGTTTAAAAATTAGAATTTGGAATGTTTTAAAAGGCAGCACAGGTAGTTCCATTTATACGGGTGGAAAAACAGCCGGAATTATTTCTTCCATAAAACCTGCAACTAAATCAGCCAGACAAAGAAAGCCCATCCCTACAGTGGCATCTGAGATGGGCTCTTCTTTTTCTTTTTTCTTTAAAACGTAGAGAATATTGTCATTTTTTTTTTCCCATGAGAAGACGTGAATCGGCAAGAATTCCATTTGCATTTGTGTGTTGTGGGTGCAGACATCCACTGTTTATTTCTTTGGGAGAAATTTTACTTTAAAAAGGGACTAGTGATGTATTCTTTAAAAAAAAATGTATCTGAGAATGGTATGTATAGGTTCCCAAGCTTGAGATGGGGTGTAAGAATTGGGCTTTTCTTGCCAAGAGATGCCTGGTAAAGAAATAAGCTTATGGTGATTAAAACCCAGAGGGTCTCCTGTAAAATGTTAAAGGCTTCATAGAGCTGATCTTTATGGGCTCCTCACCTGGAGATGTCTCTAGTTCAGGCTCTTGGGAGGTTGGTGAGGAACTCACGTTGTGTGGTCTTGAATAATTTTAAGGTGTTTTTATTTCCTGAAATTGTAATGAAATGCCAATATTGAGAAGGAAAAAAATATATAGCTGCTTTAGAAAGGTTACCATTTTCATTTCTTTTGACCTTTATGATTAAGAACTATTTGTATGCCTCATTGTTGGGTTGTATAATTGCAGTTGAAATGCCCCTTCCATAATTGTCTATTAGGTAATTATATATGTGTTTGTTTCAAAAGGAGGCCTGTCCACTTAAGAAATCAGTAGGATTATGATGATATTCCTCTTCTCCGTGTACCTGTATCTCCTGATAAAACTCATGATTTCCCTTTATCATACTAAGTAGATTGGGTTGGACGGAAGAATGTTTTCCACATCACCCGTGGTCAGTCCTGATGCGGTGGCATGAACAGCTACATACAACTTGGTTATAAGAAATATATTTTATTTTATAGCAAGACATATGCTGTGAATTGGGATGAAAGTGCTAGCAAAGAGTACCTAAGAGGTTGATGCTATTTTGTATAAATTGTGTATTTTGTTGGCTTTTTGACTGAGCATGAAAATGTAACTTCCATTAGGGAAGGGTAATTTAGGTGCTCAGTATTCAGCAGAAAACTTGTCGGGGCCATAAAAGCTTTTCTGGCTGGTTCCTCGGGTGTTTTCAGAGAAGAGCTGCCCACCCCTTGCTGATTTTCCCTTTGGCTTCAGTATGGGCTGAATTTACCACGGCATACCTGTTGAATCAATTTGGGGGATCCAGCAGTTAACCGAGTGAATGGAAGGATTAGTGGCCCTCCGGAGCCCTATTTCAACAGCCAGGTGTCTGTCCTGAACTAGTTAACTGCTTTTGACACTTGAAGAAGCTGATTTTAATAGCATAGGCAGGAGGCTGTTGTGGTGGTGGGTTTGTTGTGGTTGTTGTGGTGGTTTCCTTCTTCCCACTGCCAAAGTGGAGCATACCTTCTCCTAAGGGTGAGACTTTCCCTTGTTTAATAGGAATAGACTGTCCCCTTCCCTAAACCCAGCTTCCATGGAGTTTGTCTTAGCATTCGACTTGTTTCCAATCTGTGCCAAACAATTTGGTGGCATCGTCCAGCAGGACCCTTTCATTGGATTCTGGTAGTGGAGGAGGGAGGACACCCACATGAGGGAGGGAATGAAAGTAGATGTAGGTGTGCCCGTGCCCGCACGCGGGTACACACACTCACACACACACACACACACACACACAAGCAAGCACACACACACACACACTTAGAAGGAAGATGAGGCTATTTAGACCCTAGATTGGGGCTCCAGTTCCCAGATTCCAGACCTGCTCCTCACACCAGATCAAAATCTCCTGAGTTCAGACAGCCCGAAATGTCATAATTATGCAGAGTGTATTTCATAGATTAGAAAGATTGATTTGAAAGTCAGTCTCCTTAGAAACTGAATTTAGACAGGGCAAATATGTTTTCCTGGGTGGACTGTTTCCAAATTAGGAAGGAGCTTGTTGGTGTTTAACAAACCATTAAGCCCGAAATGCCACTTTTAATTCTCAGACTTTGTTTTACCCAGGAAGCTGACTGCCTAGGCTGTGGTTAAAAGCTCACTGTGCTCACTGCCCTGGAAGTCTGCATTTGGAGTCTATATTTTGCCTTTTTTTTTTTTTTTTGGTCTCCCTGACTTTTCAATTAATACATTTTTTAAATAGATAAAACAGATCATACTGTGACTTTTAAAATGTCAACAAGCTTGTAAACAGAAATGTAATAAAATGGCTAATAGGAGATTCAATAGTTAATAGAGGGCCTGAAGTGTGAGCAAATACAGTAGCTGTATATTGGAAACTGTGCAAGTGAAGATGGCTTTAGTATTGCAAACTGAGGAAGAAAATTGTTTTTAATTAGCACCTTCATAAGAACTGCTGATTAATACTGTTTTGTTTGGTGAAAAGCTTTCAGCTGAGTAATTTGTACAGCCATTACAACAGTTTTGTTAGAGCGGCACTCCTGTTGTTAAACACAAACAGCAGATGATAATGGTGGAAGATGAGTTTGTCATGTAACAATTTACCTTATTGAAAAAAGCTTTATATAAAACCCAATACAGTAGGTACCAGCAGAAATCACATATTTTAAATCTTTCCAAAATTGCAGTGTGCCATGCTTGTGTGTGTGTGTGTGTGTGCGTGCGTGTGCGTGTGTGTGTGTTTTCAAGGACTAGAAGCAGATTTTATATCATTTATAAAATTATGTATACAATTTAAAGGTGGTGTAGCATGGACAGACCACTTTTTCAGCAGCGTTTTACATCAGACCAGTAAAGTGGCCGTGTATTCAAACACTTTCGAACTACACAAAGCAGGTTGGAAAATGGAATCCTAATTAAATAATGTTACTCAGATGTAAATTTGCAATGGGATGGGATGTAAGGAAATAAGAATTGGTGTTTCTGCCTTAGGTGGGTTTATCACACATGGGATCTTTTTTTAAAAAAAAAATCTCAAGTGAAGTTTAATTAACCTTTTTTTTTTTTTCTTCCTTTGGAGGGGTTCTAACCCACCAGGGAAAAGAGTGCCCGTTCAGTGAGACTTGACCAGGAAATCAGACGCTGATTTCAGTGAATTCCTATCATATGGATATTGCCCTAGCCACAAGCATGGGAACTTGTTTTTTCTTTTTAAATAAAATGCAACAGTATAGCATATTTGCATTAAAATATTACACCAACCAAGGCTGGTAAGAACTGTAAATTACTGGAGTGGAGTAATAGAGCATGAAGGTTTTTCTGTTGTTGTTGTTTTGTGGGTTTTTTTTGGTGTTTTTTTTTTTTTTTTTTTTTTTTTTTTAGACAGGCCTTCGGGGTAATAACAAGGGTTGAGGCTCACGACAGTGCCAAATAAGCTTCAGACAGCATAATAGTCTGCAAAGAAAGCCACAGAGCACTAATGTGAAGGAAGAGCTGTCCACCACATGCAGCAAAAATCACCAAAGGTCATTTTATGGTAGCAATTGTGACATAAAATTGGTGGTCATGCTACATGCCTAATACTCGGTACAGCTTTATAAATGATGGGCCCCTAGCGATGGCTGTCATTAAGTGCTTTCATCATAATAAACTTTAAACTGTTGGCTTTATGAATCGCCAGCTAGCTTCAGCTGTTCGTTGGATGGAGCTCGCGGTGCCTTAAGTGTGACAAGACCTATTAGGAATTGCAACCATGTTTCAAGCGTACTTGGCTTCCCCACTCCTGGGGTGATTGCTGCCTATTAAAGGCGTCTGGGAAGATTTTCCTCCAGCAATCTCTGATCAAGAGCTTTTTTGGGCTTTGACCTGCATTTCCTTCAAGACTTTCTCTGAGGAGTTTTATAAGAGCAAAACTCCAGAGGATTTATAGCCACTTCTGATTAATACCTTTCCAGTTTTTCTAGCAACTCTCCCACTGCTGCATAGAGAAAAGCTTTCATTGTTCCTGAGGTGCTTATTCGTGACCTTTTCTCTGCTTCCTGATTCCCTCTAACGTGTTCTATCCACGAAATCCTCGGGGTGGAACCAAGACAGTCAGTGAAGTTGTTACAGCTGGAGACACAGAGGGAAAGGGAGGCTTTTATATTTTTAAAGAATTACATGCCGGGCAGCCTGGCCCCGCCCATGTAAATACCCGCTGTGACGTCACCTGCCGACCCAAACGCATCCTTAATGAGCCCTCGGTGTAAACTGAAGCGACACATAAAGATTTCATGATTCCGATTACACTTTCATTAACCTTTAGCATAGGAAGTCTTTTAGTTTCTATAAATCTTACAGTGGCTTACCGTCTGTCCTACTGATGTGAATAATAGATGTTTGGGGAAATCGCTCTTTAAAAACCCAGGGCATTTAATTTACAAGGGCTCGATACATATTTCAGACTCACTTAGCAAGAACTTTAATTACTTCTTGTTGCTTTTTCTAACTTGGAGGTCTTCCCCCACCCCCTCCGGTTTGCTTCTGCTTGACTCAGATGTTTTAGACACGACAAAAGCTTTCAATGTCTAAGTCCCCGTCTTAGTACTCTTATTACTCCTTCTTTTAAGCTAAGTACTGTCCTAAAGATAGTTAAGGGAATGTCTCGGGTGTGGACCATTACACAATTCAATTAGCAAACCTCCGAGGGATGGGATTAGGACTCGGCGGGGAACACCTGGGACTCTGGGGCAGAGCCGAGTTTCTGAACGGCGGGGCTCTCGCCGTGAATAGCGAGGGTCTGCCTGTTTGGGTAGTCCCCATCACAAACTTGTCCTAACCAGATACGGTATGGCAGGCGAAACTCTTCCCCCCCCCCCCCCCCCCTTCCCCAGTAGGTCTCTGTGGCTGTCAGAGGGAACAGGAAAACCATCAGCGAATGTGTCAAGCTGAAGAGAAAACAAGAGTTGGAGGACTCGTGGCGTTTCACGTACAAAGGCATCCGCCCATCCCTCCCCTCGAGCCAGCCAGCCCAGGGTGGACAAGTGCATTTTGAGTCTGCTGCCCAGGTGCAAGGGGTGGGGGCGGAACCGCTGCAGAATGCCCCAGAACAAAGGCGCCTCCAGGAGCCTGTGCAGAGGTCACCTGCCGCCTCCAAGGCAGATTAAGGAGGACTGCAGAGGGCATTTGGAGGAAATGGTGCTGTTCTTTGGCAAATCAATTCGTCCCACCCTTAATAGGGCATTTTGCCCTCCCTCTTTGGGAGTCCCAGGCAAATGTGTTTCCAGGTCTCTCGAAATCAGTTATTAACCGGCCCCTGTTTGAAGAGGCGACACCTTTCCCTGCCTGTGCTCCTTCAATAGCCGGTGCCCCCTGAGAATTTCTTTTCTGCTCTCCGCAACGTCTCACTTCCCCTTTCTCGCTCCTTGGGGCTCTCCCGCCCCTCTCTACCCAGGCTTCTTTCATAATTAGGCTGGAAGTGGAACTTTCCCCCACTCCCTTACTCTGAGATTTCTTTTTTCCCAGTGACCTGGGCCGCACTTTGCCCCCACTCCCTGCCTGCCAATCTCTTCAGGGTTAGGGCCTCCCTCTTTCCATTCTTGCGGGCTCCCCCTCCTCGAGAGCCCCGGGAGGCCCAGCCTCCCAGAATCCGATCTCCTTCCAACACAGCAGCCCCCCTGTGGAGGAAGGAAGAGGCCTCCTCGGAATGAATGGCTGCTAAGGAGGTTTTTAATTTGTCTGGAAATACAAGAAAAAGGCCTCAGAGCAGCGTCCCTCCCTCACCTCGTTTGGAAGCCCCTGTGCCTTCGGGGTGGGCGCTGTCACCTCGCCATCCTAGGCCAGGTCCGCAGGGGAGGCTTGGCGGAGGGATGTGCAAACACTGGGAGGGAAAACCGCCTGCTCAACCTCGAATAGGCACACCGCTTTTTAAATTGAATTCTGATTTTTTGTTTGCTTGTTTGTTTGTTTGCAGCCCGGCAATGTGAGAAATTTGGAAGCTTAGCACGGGTCTGGCAGGGTTGGAAAGTGAGCTCAGTTCATCACTTGATGTGGCATCTGCCTCCGGTGGGCCGGCTCTCCTTGAGCTTGGGGAGGAGGGGGGGGAATGTCACCATGCTGTTCCCAGCCCAGAAAACACGACTTTTAAAAGCTTTGCCCACCTGACCTATGGTTTCATCTCCAGGTACATTAGCCTTCATTTTCCTTTATAGGCTTTATTTTTAGGAGCAGAGGGCACAGCCCTGACCGGCCTGTGCTTTGAGTGGAATGCACCCTCTCTGTCTCTTTCTTGGCCAAACCATTTATATAAGTGGCATCTCCTGATGCCAAGAGCTAACCAGAAGGAGGCGGCTCACAGCTCACAAGTTGTCTGAGGTGTTTCCTCGCTTCTCAGCTACTCTGGGTCAGTCCATTTCAGTAGGACCCCCTGGGCTGCAGGACAGAGGCCTCAGGACGCCACCTGGCTTTTAATGTCCCCCCCCCCCCCACCTCACAGCTGGGGGTCTATGTCTAGCCTCAGCTTCCTTTTCTGCGCTGCCCCCCTCCCCCCCTCCCACCAGACTAGACAAACCATAGGATGGTTCCAATATTGTAAAATATGAATGTGATACTGAAGGGGTTGATCGGGCTCTGCCCTTGTAGTAGGTTGGGAAAAGCACACAAAACAATATGTTCCAGCCTTGCTCATCAAGAAATAGAATCTGTTTCTCCACCCTTGATTCTCACTTTGGTTAAGTATAAACAGAGTATAAACAGAGGTGAGTATAAACAAAGTTTTGAAAATCACCGGCGCAATGCTGTTTGCTCTCTCTTGATACTTTTGGAACCCAGCTACCATGGGGAAAAGCCTGGGCTATCCTGCTAACACCCTGGACACATGGGACTTCTTCACCCTATTATTCCAGCCACGCGAGTGAAGGCGTCCAGGACTAAACAGCCCCTAAAAGGCTAGCTGCTGACAATAACTGCATTGGGTGAACGAGGTAAGCCAGCGGAGAAACTGCCCAGCAGAGACCAGCCCCCAATTCTTATTCAGAGAATCAGGAGCTAATAAATGCTGGGATTTTCTTTTTCAAGTTTATTTATTTATTTTGAGAGTGAGGGTACGAGCAGGGGAGGGGCAGAGAGACAGACGGGGAGAGAGAATCCCGAGAAGGCAGTGCAGAGCCCAATGCAGAGCTCCATCCCAGAAACCATGAGACCATGATCCGAGCTGAACACGAGAGTCAGACACTTAACCGACTGAGCCACCCAGGCACCCCCTAAATGGTGGTTTTAAGCAACTAAAGTTTATGGCAGTTTGCTACACAGCAAGGGATAACAGATATAATCCTTGGTCTTTTCTCTCTGAAGCACTTTTCTTTTTTTGTTTTTAAGTTTATTTATTTATTTATTTTGGGAGAGAGAGAGAGTGAGCAGGGGAGTGGGGGAGGGGCAGAGAGAGAGAGAGAGAGAGAGAGAATCCCAAGCAGGCTCTGCACTGTTAGTACTGAGCTCGATGTGGGGCTCGAACCCATGAACCATGAGATCATGCCCTGAGCTGAAGTCAGACACTTAACTGACTGAGCCACCCAGCCACCCCTCCCTGAAGTACTTTTCTTTTCTTTTTTTTTTTTTTTTTAACGTTTATTTATTTTTGAGACAGAGAGAGACAGAGCATGAACGGGGGAGGGTCAGAGAGAGGGAGACACAGAATCTGAAGCAGGCTCCAGGCTCTGAGCTGTCAGCACAGAGCCCGACACGGGGCTCGAACTCACGGACCGTGAGATCATGACCTGAGCCCGAAGTCGGCCGCCTAACCGACCGAGCCACCCAGGCGCCCCTGAAATACTTTTCTTTTTTTTTTTTAATTTTTTTTTTCAATGTTTATTTCTTTTTTGGGGGACAGAGAGAGACAGAGCGTGAACAGGGGAGGGACAGAGAGAGAGGGAGACACAGAATCGGAAACAGGCTCCAGGCTCTGAGCCATCAGCCCAGAGCCCGACGCGGGGCTCGAACTCACGGACCGCGAGATCGTGACCTGGCTGAAGTCGGACGCTTAACCGACCGCGCCACCCAGGCGCCCCAGAAGTACTTTTCTTAAGTGTACCTTGAGGTACCAAAACTTTTGAGATAATGTTTTGCCTAAAATGTGTTGAGTCACATGGTGACTACCATTTTGAAAATACCAAAAGAGGATACAGGCCTCACTCACCCATCAGAAGGCCAGCAAGTGCCACAGGCAAACCACTCTCAGGCTTCTAGGAGAAGACACAAGAGAAAATAAGCTATGGGAGAAAGAACGATGGAGTCAGGATTAGAATAACTAGATGCTGGCCCAGGCTCTACCAGTAACAAACTGGTGATTTCAGGCAAGCTACCCACTCCCTGGGCATCACTTTCCTCCTCTCTGAACAAGATCATTTAATTTCCCATTTTGCACTAAATTCTGAAGGATTCGAGATAAAAACATTCCATTATCAATCAGGGCCAGAGATGTTCATCACCTCAGGGAATTGGAATTCTCTGATGTTGCCCAGAAAAACTTGTTCCGCATTAGCTTGGTCCTAGAGAATATTTAGTCGTTCTTAACTTTTTTTAGTGTTTTTATTTATTTTTGAGAGAGAGAGGAAATTTTTTTTGACGTTTATTTTTGAGAGAGAAAGAGCGGGAGCAGGCGAGGGGCAGAGAGAGAGGGAGACACAGAATTGGAAGCAGGTTCCAGGTCCTGGGCTGTTAGCACAGAGCCCGACATGGGGCTGGGACTCGTGAACCATGAGATCATGACCTGAGTCGAAGTCAGATGCTTAACTGACTGAGCCACCCAAACACCCTGAGAATACTTAGTACTTCTAAGTAGACTTAGCCTGGTGGGGCTCTGGAATAACCCCAGGATCCTACCTTGCTCTGTTGCAGGCTGAATCGGGGGGGAAAGAAAGGAGCAATAGGGACCCTTGAGCCTTCATTTTTATCCATTTATCTATAAATGCTTATTGGGTATTGGTCACACTGTTAGGTGCTAGGGATCTAATAGTGAACAAAAAGACCCCATTCTATGCTGCGGTCTAGTGAGAAAGACAGAACTGCTGTCCACACATAGCTTGCATTCTAAACAGTAAAGGTGCCAGTGCATTTATGGAATAATTATGAATTGTGATAAATTCTATGAAAACCCAATAGGGTCCTATTGATAGAGAATCATAGAGAGACTTACTTCAGACAGGATGGATGGGAGAAACCCCCGAGGGTCTCAATTGTGAGAAGGGACATTCCTGCAAAGCAGTGATGGTGGGGCCGAGGAGCTCAGAGGGAGGGAAAGTGGAAGGCAGGCCCCAAGGTAGCCTGGAGCTGTGGCCTCTGAAGAGCGAAAGGGAGGCCAGTGGAGCTGGGACCTTGGGAAGAGGGTCATGGGATGTGTGAGGGCCAGACTGTGCAGGACTTCGTGAGTTTGGATTTTATCTGGAGTCTGATGAGCAGCCGCTGAATGGTTTGGGGTAGTGACAATGACGTAATCAGATGTATATTTTTGAAAGCTCACCCCGGATGCTGGACGGAGGACAGTTTGGAGGAAGTGGAGATTCCAGTCAGGAGGCTTCTGTCACGCTGTGGTCTTGGGGGACGAAACAGCAGTGTGGACCGGGGACACAAGTGACCATGAGGAAGGAGGAACAAACCAATTCAAAGTCTGTGCTTGACCTGCAAGTAGCCTGATTTCGGGTGAGGATATGGTTGGTCAGCCTAAAAGTCTGAACCCGCTGCGTTGGGAATGTAAGCCCTTTTGCCGCACTTGGCTGGGGATATGTGGGTGTGGGAGGACAGACCATGGATGGGATGGGACCTCCACACACTCCACCCCCAGCTTCATGATCTGCAAGAACCTGGAAACAGGGGTCTTCATATCCTGATGCCTCCTTGGCCCCCCAGGTGGACCTGCCTAACATCCTCTGATATGCTCTGAGTCCGAGGTGGCAGTGACCAGACAAGATGAGGTTATAGGACTAGGAGCTCATTTGTATCCTTTCTGTGGACATAACTCCCAGGATAGAAGAGTTCATTCATTCATACTGTTTTCTAGGCATCCAGCACTTGGGGGTACTAAGGGGAAAACCCAAGGAGGTCAGAGACTAGCCTCTGTCCTGATCATAAGGCCCCACTGAGCTCAACACAGGCAGAACAAGTAATCCCCTATGTGGCAAGATTTAAAGAGCCCAGCAAAGCTCTTGGGTGGGAAAGAAACGAGTCATTGATACTGAAATTCCACCAACAGAACATCTTCCCCTTAGCTCAAGGCAGGGGGTGCTGTTAAAATGAGGCTTCTCTGGGCAGAGTGGACACTCTCATGGTCCTTGGTGTGAAATATCTGAGAACAGGCCTTAGTGGGGATGGGGAAGTGAAATGGGTGAGGTGGGTGAGGAGAGAACCCTGGGAACCTAGGGGAAGGAAAGGGGCCCCGAGACCTGGGGGAGGAACCGAAATGGGAGGATCCACTCGTCAGCTTCACGATGTTACCTGGGGCCAGGAGGGCTGACCTGACTCGACAGTGTGGACACCTGACTGTGTGTGCACAGGAGTAAGAAGAGAATGAGGCCCACGGAGCACTTAGAAACTCGTAGGGAGATGGAGCCTGTCCTCAAATAATGCAGATGCATGGGAAAGGACTGGCATAAGGGTTACTAGAGACCAAAGTGGGGAGCAGGAGCGCCATGCAAGAGGAGGCCAGGTTCGCGGCAGGCCTCGAGGTGGTGGCGGTGGAAGGGGAGGCCCCGCCAGGGAGGGCAGCTCATGAGCTAAGGCCCAGCGGAAGATTTCGGAAAACGTTTGACTGGGCAGGATCGTGGGGTTGACTGAGGTACAGATGCGCTCATCCCATCCAGCAGGGAGCGGTGCCTGAGGCTCATCAAAGCCTAACAGGGGCCAGGCACTCAAGGGAGAATTGCAAACCAGACCGACAAATCCCCTGCTCTCGTGGAGCAGCATTCCTGTGGGGGGGAGAAAGGCAATCTACAGGCACACAAATAAGACTGGCTCAAATCAGGACAGGTCTGGTGAAGACAAGAAGATGAGTTGCTATTTTAGAAAGTGACCGGGCCTCCTTTAGATACAAGGTCAAGGAAGCTCTCTTGAAGGAGGCATCATTTTAGTTGAAACCTAAACGACAAGAAAGAGCCAAGCTTTGGAGATTGAGAGGAAGAGGATTCCAGGCAGAGGCAACAACAAGTACAAAGGCCCTGAGGCAGGAGCAAATCTGCAGAGTCAGGGCGGATGGAGCTCAGGGCACAAGTGAAGTGCATGGTGTGAGGCAAGGAACGTATGGGACTTTGTAGGCCACGGAGGAGAAGCTGGATTTTATTTCAGTGGGAAGCTACTGCAGGATCTGAAAGAGTGACATGATCTTGATTTCTCTGTTGCTGCTGCGAGGAGAAGAGGGGGGTGTAAGAGGGGAAGTGGAAGGTACCAGGAGAAGCTGTTATAGTCATTCGGGAAGGAGGTGACAGGTGAGGGGAGAAAACAGGGAGCCGGCTGAGGCCTGGAGAGTCAGCAGAGAGAATCCATCTGGCCAAGAGGGCTGGACTCCAGCTGGGAGCAGTGGGAGACCATCAAGACTGCTGACCTGGTGTGACTTTTGTAAGGAGCCGGAGTGAAAATATTCCTGCGCTGCGGGTCGCAGACATGGAAGCAGAGCCCCAGGTCTGTCTTTGGCATGTGACGACCGCAGGACCTTAGCCCGGCCCCTGAGAGCCCCAGGGCCAGTGCACTGACCCATGCAAGCAGGGAGCGGTGTCTCATTCACTGAGGCATCCCAGCATCTGGCAGGTAGTAGTTGATGGACGAGAAGGCTGGAGGAAGGCGGCTGGACAAGAACTGGCCCAGGACATCTCTGGCCCCAACTCCACCCTCTTTGCTCGGCTACATTCAGGAATTGGCAGAAATGTCACAAACTTCCCAACAGAAACCTCTAAGAGTTGTCGTCCGCGATCACATGCCCTACAGCCATGGGACTTTTTTTTTTTTTACATTTATTTATTTTTGAGATAGTGCAAGCTGGGGAGGTTGCAGAGAGAGAGGGAGACACAGAATCTGAGGCAGGCTCCAGGATCTGAGCTGTCAGCACAGAGCCCGACATGGGGCTCGAACTCACGGGCTGTGAGATCATGACCTGAGCCAAAGTCAGACGCTCAAGCAACTGAGCCACCCAGGTGCCCCCATGGGACTATTTAAAGGAAAGAAAACCTCCATCAAGGATTTGAAGACCCGAGGGAAACGGTAGCAGCCGCTCACATTCACCGAGCACTTACCGAGTGCCAGGCATCGTGCTAAATAAGTGCTCTGCGTTGTTGCCACATTTTATCTTCACAGCATTCCTCTGACCTTGTTGTTATTATCCCCCTTGTTGTAGACGAGGAGATTGAGGCTCAGACAGGTGAAATGACCGACCATCTCTGGCCTGGTCCCATTTCTGCTGAGGGAATGATGGGCCCAGATGAACCCTGGCCATTCGGCCTGTGAGACCATTGTCCAGAGGAAAGGCTCACCTAGGAAGAAGGTTTAGCGGTTAATCCGAAGGCAGAGGAAAGGAAGGGTGGTGTCACCGTTGCCTGGTTGTTAGCCTGACGGAGTTGTTGAAGCGAATCGACGTCGGAGAGCCACGTCTGAGCCAGGAGCCCTGCAGGGGCTGTGAAGCACATGATTTGGCCAGATGAGGGCCCAAACCACAGACAGATTAGAGGATAGCCACCTCTCAAAAGTCAGGAGCCAAGCCTTCATTCACACACACGCACGCGCGCACACACACACGCACACGCACAGCCTGCCTGCAAAGGAAGTTTCTTTGGACTCTGGCCTCCCAGGACTCCAAGTGGTAGCCCATGGCTAGTTGGTTCCGGTGGCCAGTCTGAGATGCGTTCTTTGTCTAGGGATTTGGCTGCTATCGCCCAGAATGGATGTTGGCAACTCGGTTCGAATTTTTCAGACGACGTCCAACACTGTGGCCACAGCGGTTGCTCCCACGTGAAGTCACTTGTGGCCTGCTCACCTGGGCCGAGACTAGGCTCGAAAGCCACCAGGTCAGCAGTGCCAGAGACATTCCTTCTCTGTGTTCCCTTCTGTTCGTCACGGGCAAGGCAGAAGCCACGTTTTTGACGGAGAAATCAACTGTGTCAGAGTGATGATTCACCCCTCACAGTGTGATTCAGTGGCTTCTCATCACCTCTGCTATAGGTAGAGACTATGAAAATTGAGGAAAACAGAAGAGCTGAGGAAATAGAGCCAATGCCTAAACTGGCTAGAACAAAAGGCATCTCCCCCAGGAAGCAAGAGGCGAAAAGGAGACCAAGGATCCACGGACGTGCCATGGGTAGGGACAGGAAAACCACCAGCGATCCCACAGAGAAATTATTCTTGGGTATTCTCCTCTCAGCACAGGGAGCCCACACACAACCCCATCTCTCAAGTGCCTGTTGCCTCGCTGCCTGGTTGCCAGGTAGAGGAGGAAGACGCAGAAAATTCCACTCTTACCGTGTATTTGACGTCAGTATAGCCATTTAAAAAAATGATCAAGCATATTTAGGTGTTTCTTCCTCTTAGAGATTCTCTTTGAAGAAACAAAGAAGGAGGAATTGGGCAGGGTTTGAGGCAGGGCACGATTACTCAGAGGACCTTGGGGCTTGGTCGTGGGTTGTGGGCACTTGGGGTGGGGAGAGCTCTCACCCAAAAGTCTGTAAGGCTCAGAACAGACAGCTTTAGTTGGTCACTTATATGATTAGCATTCCCTTCCTGATTTTTTGTGGGAGGAGGGGAGGGAATGGGGGGTGAGGACTAAAGAACATTCTTTGATGTCAATTGAATATTAAAGATTTAGATTTTTCTACATTTGAGTCTGGCAGCAACAGCTGCTAAGCTGGCATTAACAACTCGGGAATCTTCCTCAGATTTTGCTGCAAGGGGTCTCCAGAAAGGGGCTGAGGGGAGAGAGGGTGTTTACTCAGTCCCTTCCATCCCAAATTAAATATTCAAATTGGGTTTGTTCTGAGGCATTGTTAAGGCTTGAGCTTTAAGCTTAATGGAAATGGTATTGTCCCCTGAATAAAGGTTTCATTAGGCCGGCCCGCAAACTTGTCCCATTATCCCCTGCAAGAAACAATCTGGGTGACAGCCTGCCCGTCATAATCCCCTGCTTCAGATTTATGGTGACAAAAGACTCCTAATACTGAAAATGTTCGGGGGGAGGAGAAACACTTCCCAAACAAGGGGTCTCTGCCTTCCAGGCCAGGTAACAAAGGGTCAGGAGGAATTTGGTGGGGCCTCGTGGCCACCTGCCGATTAAGCCTGTGGTCAGTAGATTAACTACAGCTCTGGCTGAGTGTTTGGAAAGGCAAGTTACATGGCAGAGCAAACAAAATTCAGACTGTGCTTTACACATGGTAATCCCAAATTTAATAAAAGCCTCACCACTGGGAAGCCAGAGTCAGAAAGGTAGCTGAGGTGTGGAGCCCCATTGTTCCCAGCTGGGGATATCGCCACTGGTGCTGGGCAGCCCCTGGACCACCCCCTGGGGGTTCTGTGGCCCCGGCTGAAAAGTTCCTCCTGTTCTCTTGGGTGAGTTGGCTATTTTCCCTCGTTCCAGGCTTCAAGGGCCTTGTCTGAGATGAGTCACAATTCTGTCCGTTCTGAACAGTCTCTGCAGAATGCTTGGGTGGTCAGAAGGCCATAGAAGCCTCAAATGCTGTGGGCTGCACCAGAACCCACCTTCTTGACCATGGGGCTCACCATGGGCAGAGCTGAGGCTTCAGACAAGAGGCCATGGGAAAACTGTGATTCAGGCTTTGGGCAGTGCTGATGAAAACCTGGATGTCTATGCCTAGTCAGATATCAGGCGTCTGATATGTATATGTGGTATTTACTTTGGGCCCATGTGAGCTATTTCTCAAACTATGGGTAGCCCAAGGAATGTTTCTTTTGTGGCCACCTTCGTGATCATTCATTGACTCAAGAGATACTTAGTGAGCACCTGCTATGCTCCAGCTCTGTCCTCAAGTGCCTCGGACATCGCAGTGAACAGAAAACAGACGTGGTCTCACTCTACAAATAACTCCTACAGATGGAGTTAAGGGCTGTAAAGGAGAGGAAAAATTGTTCCATGAGGCCATACTATGTTTTTTCTTTTTCTTTTTCTTTTTTTCTTTCTAGGGGGATGCCTCTTAAGTTCTGTGAATGAAGAGAAAAAGATAATTCACATAGTGCCAAGAAATCGATTTGGTTTATTTCTCGAAGGCCAGAGGACCATCTTCATTGTCATCTCTTGGGGACCAAATAAAGGATACTGTATGCTTTTCTCTAAAAGAACTCCCTAAGTAGCACCTGTCCCACTGGCATTTTGTCAAAGCCTACCGTAAATCTTTGTCCGCTTACGGTGAGCTGTTTGTTTAAGTGGTCCACACCAATGCTTGGTCATATGCTGAGGAAACATGATGAATTGACCAAGGGGGGCTTGAAAACACAACGTACAATCAAAATTAAATTGAGGTGCTTGGGAGAGTCTCTTTGCATGACAGTGGGACATTTGGGGGACTGTGGGAATTTATGCAAATGTAGGACTCCAAGGAAAATATGGATGCTCCATTTCAGCTTGCCTGAGATTTGGCCCTTTACCATCTCCCTGGTAAGTCTTTTTTTTTTTTTTTTTCCTCTTAATGCCCTGTCCATATAGTTTATTGTAATCTTTCTCCATGGACCCATGAAATCTAGGTACTTAATAAATAGGTGTGCCCATGTCCACATTTCCAGAATTTTTGGTAAGAACCACCTTTATTTGATTCCTGCCAGTTCTTCTGATCTTACTTTCCATGTCCTCTCCTCGGTTCTTACATCCAAATGGCATTTGAACAAATGTATAAAACCTCTCCCTCCTCACATGTTCCTTGCCCTGTGGCCCGAGACACACTGCCATCCCAAACTTCTCAAACACAGTAAGTCATTTGTTGAGAACCTACCATGGGTCAGGCACTGTGCTGGGCACTTTATGTATATTATCTCACTTA
Organism: Prionailurus bengalensis; assembly: GCF_016509475.1. Classification (NCBI taxonomy): domain Eukaryota; kingdom Metazoa; phylum Chordata; class Mammalia; order Carnivora; family Felidae; genus Prionailurus; species Prionailurus bengalensis. The sequence goes on from NC_057354.1 coordinate 64,551,849, forward strand.
ATCCTTCACAAGGAAGGGTTGATATCATTATCCCATTCTATAAATAAGGAAACTAAGATCTCTAATTTCAAGTAAATTTCCAGAGGCACATGGCCAGTCTCAAATATTTAAAGTTTTATAATAGAAACATACAATTCATATAATAAATTTATATATATTTTTGCTGTTATTGTCACATTTTATCTTAGCGTTATTTTTTCTTTTCTTTTTTTTTTTTACCCTTTGACCCCCGTTACCCACTTCTCCTATCCCCTGCCTCTGACAATCGTCAATCTGTTCTCTGTATCTTTTTTTTTTTTTTTTCCTGTTTTAGATTCCACATGTAAGAGAGATCATCTTGGTATTTGTCTTTCTCTGTTTGGCTTATTTCACACATGGTGCCCTCAATATCTATCCATGGTTATGTTGTTGCAAGATTTCATTCTTTTTTTTTTTTTATGGCTCAATCATATTCCATCCTAGATATGGGCCACATCTTCTATATACATTCATCTGTTGATGGAAACTTCGGTTGCTTCCATATCTTGACTATTGTAAATAATGCTGCAATGAACACGGGGGTGCATATGTCTTTTTGAGTTAGTATTTTCATTTTCCTTGCATAAATACCCAAAAGTGGAATTTCTGGATCAGATGGTAATTCTATTTTTAATTTTTTTAGGAATCTCCATACTGTTTTTCACAGTGACGACACCAATTCACCTTCCCACCAACAGTGCACGAGGGTTCTCTTTTCTCCACATTCTCACCAGTACTTGTTATTTCTTATCTTTTCAATAATAGCCATTCTAACAGGTGTTAGGTGCTATCGTATTGTGGTTTTGATTTGCATTTCCCTGATGATTGTTCCAATATTACTATAAGGGCTGCCAAAGCGAACACTGTATTTCCCTGGTGATGAGTGGTGCTGAGCATCTTTCCATGTGTCTGTTGGCCATCTGTATGTCTTCTTTGGAAAAATGTCTGTTCAGATATTCTTCTATTTTTAAAGAATCTTATTTATTCATTTAAGTAAAATCTACACCCAGTGTGGGGCTCAAGCTCACAACCCTGAGATCAAGAGTCACCGACTGGGCCAGCCAGGAGCCCCTTCTGCCCATTTAAAAAAAATTATTTTTAATGTTTATTTATTTTTGAGACAGAGAGAGACAGAGCATGAATGGGGAAGGGTCAGAGAGAGGGAGACACAGAATCTGAAGCAGGCTCCAGGCTCTGAGCTGTCAGACCGTGAGATCATGACCTGAGCCGAAGTCGGACACTTAACCGACAGAGCCACCCAGACGCCCCTCCTTCTGCCCATTTTTAATCAAGATTGTTTATTTTTTTGCTATTGAGTTATAGGAGTTCTTTGTATATTTTGGACACTAACCCCTTATCAGATACATGATTTGCAAATATTTTCTCCTATTCAGTAGGTTGCTTTTTCATTTTGTTGATGGTTTTCTTTGCTGTGCAGGAGATTTTTAGTTTGATATAGTCCCACTTGTTTATTTTTGCTTTTGTTGCTTTTGCTTTCGGTAAGGCCATATATGACAAGCCACAGCTACTCATACAGCTACTCAGCAGTGAAAAGTGGAAAGCCTTCCCATAAGACCAGGAACAAGACAGCAATGCCCACTCTCACCACGTCTATTTAACATAGTATTGGAAGTTCTAGCCAGAGCAATTAGGCAAGAGAAAGAAGAAATAAAAGGCATCCAAATTGGAAACAAAGAAGTTAAACTTTCATTCTTTGCAGATGACATGAGGTTATATATAGAAAACTCTCAAGACGCCATCAAAATACTGTTAGAACGAATAAATTCAGGGGCACCTGGGTGCCTCCGTCAGTTAAGCATCCAGCTTCAGCTCAGGTCATGATCTCACGGCTCGAAGGTTCGAGCCCCGCTTCGGGCTCTATGTTGACAGCTCAGAGCCTGGAGCCTGCTTCAGATTCTGTGTCTCCCTCTCTCTTTGCCCCTTCCCTGCTCACTCTCTGTCTCTGTCTCTCAAAAATAAATAAATGTTAAAAAAAATTTTTACAAGAACTAATACATTCAGAAATGGCAGGATACAAAATAAATTCACAAAAATCTGTTGCATGTTACTTAGTAACATGAAACATGAACCATGAAAGTTATTCCATGAAACATGAAAGTTAGTTTCAATAACAATCAGAAAGAGAAATCAAGAACATTGACAACTGCATCAAAAAAACTAAAATACCAAGGAATAAATGAACCAAGCGAGTGAGAAATCTGTATGTTGGAAATTCCAAGAGATTTAATGAGAGGAATTGAGGGAGACACCAATAAACGGAACAATCTGAGCTCCTAGATTGGAAGAATCAGTACTGTTAAAATGTCCACACTACCCAAAATAATCTACATATCCCATGCAATCCCTATCAAAATTCTAATGGAGTTTTTCGAAGAAATAAATAATCCTAAAATTTGTGTGGAATCACACACACACACACACACACCACAAATAGGCAAAGCAATCTAGAAAAAGAAGAGCAAAGCTTGAGGCATCCTGCTTCCTGATTTTACGCTGTATTACAAATCTATAGTAATTATAACAGTGTAGCATGAGCTTAAAAACAGACACATAGATCAATAGAACAGAGAGCCCAGAAATAAACCCACAAATATATTCTCAATGAATTTACAACAAAGGAGCCAAGGATAGATAATGGGGAAAGGACAGTCTCTTCAATAAATGGTGTTGGGAAAACTGGACCATGGTCTTACACCATACACAAAAATTAACTCAAAATGGATTAAATACTTGAACGTCCTTGTCCTAGAAGAAAACATAGGTGGTAAGCTCCTTGGCATAGGTCATGGAGATGATTTTTTGAATCTGACACCAAAAGCAAAAACAACGAGAGATTATACTATGGAGGAACTTGGCTGAGTCAAGAGGGACAGGGAAGACTTTTCTGAGGAAGTGGTGCTAGATCTGGGGTCTGAAGGGCACATAAGGGCTAAGCTAGGTTGGGGATGGGAACAGATGGAATGAAGGACAAAGGGGGGAGCCTGCTGGGTGTTGTAGAGGCTCTTGGACCCGTGGTGAAGAAAAGGATGGTGACTGCAAAGAAAGGCTACCCTCATTCTACTTCCTGGGGCCCCCAAGCCTGTGCAGGAAGACGTTGGGGAAAACCACGCCCTAGTTTATGTGTACCATTGTAAGAGTGAGGGCCACGAAATGCTAAGCGTCTGTGAACAACAATTTCCTGGGGAGCCCCTAAACCTCAGGTGGACCTCCTGGCTTAGGGGTACCAAGCTGCTGGAAGATGAAGCCATCAAAAGTGTAAAAACAGGGGAGCCTGGGTGGCTCAGTCGTTTAAGCGTCCGACTTCAGCTCAGGTCACGATCTCGCGGTCCGTGAGTTCAAGCCCCGCGTCGGGCTCTGGGCTGATGGCTCAGAGCCTGGAGCCTGCTTCCGATTCTGTGTCTCCCTCTCTCTCTGCCCCTCCCCCGTTCATGCTCTGTCTCTCTCTGTCTCAAAAATAAATAAAAACGTTAAAAAAATTTTTTTAAAAAGTGTAAAAACAAAAAAAACTAAAAACACAAAAATTTCAGAGTTTTTTTATAGTTCAAGATGGTGAACCCAGGATACACATTTGCCTCCCATCCTTCCCAAAGTCTCATTGAAATAAATTTTTAGAATTCCAAAATGATATACACCTGTAACATTAAAGAGAGGGGGAGGGGCAGATAAGAGATGTAAGCCAAATTTCTGGAACATGTCAAGTATATGGGAGCCGTTGTTAGAGGAAAGGGCTGAAGGAAACCACGCATAAAATGCTCTTTGAGAGGCAGCAGAGGAGATTGGAGCCAGTTCACTCAGAGAACCTCACAAAGGTTCAGGGAAGCCTATTCAGGCAGGAGATGTGCACGATTGCACAGTAAATCCACACCATCTCGAGTTCTTCCACATTCATCATCAAAGGATAATCAAGGAGGCATATGTGCAGGATGAGAACCATTCATATGAAATAAATACATAAAAATAAGCGAGCTGAAAACTATCACCCCAGGGAAACACAAGAAACAGGAAATCACTTTAAATATTTTTTAGAATTTTCGATTGGGGCTGGGAAGAAAATCCATTCTGAAATGGGATTTTGAGAACAAGAATGAGCTCTTGGAAGTTGAAAATGCAAGTGGTGAAAAAAAAATGTTCAGCAGAAGCACTAAAAAGCAGATGAGATCTCAGAAAGCATTGAGCAGAAAGACACAGAGAGAGAAAATATAAGAGAAAAAAAGACACCCTGGCATAATCCAATCTCTCACTAATAGAAATTTTTGAAAGAAACCACCAGGAATTAAAGGGGAGAGAATTCTCAAAGAAAGTAAAGAAGATAATTCCCCAGGGCTTAAGAAAGACTAGTCCCAATACTGGAAGGACCACTTGTGTAAGAAAAAGACCCACAACTAGACGCATCCTGGCCAAATATCAACTCACTACACATAAAGAGTTGATTGTGAAAGGTTCCAAAGAGAAAGTTCAGATCTCCTACAAACAAATAGCAGTAAGAGTGGTGTCAGACTTCTCCTCAACACTAGATGCCAGAAGACAATGGAGTAATGTCTTTAAAATTCTGAGGGAAAGTTATTTTCAGTTTAGAATTCTATACGCAAACTATCAGTCAAATGAAAGACGACAGAAAAATTTTCGGGCAAGCGGGAGCGCAGAAAATCTGTCTCCGGCGCGCTCTTTCTTACGAAGTTACTCGAGGCCATACTTCAGGAAAACTAGGACATAAGGTGGTAGAAAGAAGAAAATCTGGGCTCACACCTGGGAGAGCAGTAAAGACAAGTCTCCAGATGACTGTTGCCACCAGCCTGGGGAGCAACTTGCCCACACTGGAGCAGGATGGACAGAGGCCTCTGAGGAAGAGGGGAAGGTTGTTCTCAATAGATTAGAAAACGGGTAGATCCTGAAATAAGCATATGATAGTAACAAGTAATGCAAGAGAAAGGAAAGGCAACTGGAAACACTGGAGGAAAACTGATTTGATATTCAATTCAATTCAAGATCTGAATATGACGCTAGCTAAAAGTGACGTGATATTAAGCTAAAGTGTAAAGAATGAGAATCCACGTGAGCTGGTGCCAGAAACATCCCTTGGACAGGCAGGGTGTGTAAACCTAACCTGATAACTACTATTAAATACAAATTCCACAATAATAACAAAACATATGATCCATTTCTCATTGTAAGAGTCAACCATTAGACAAAGCTGGGAAGATGAGGGTGTGTATCAGAACAGAATATAAGTTTTTGGGGTTTTTTTAAATTTTTTTTTTAATGTTTATTTATTTTTGAGACAGAGAGAGACAGAGCATGAACAGGGGAGGGGCAGAGAGAGAGGGAGACACAGAATCGGAAGCAGGCTCCAGGCTCTGAGCCATCAGCCCAGAGCCCGCCGCGGGGCTCGAACTCACGGAGTGCGAGATCGTGACCTGAGCTGAAGTCGGACGCTTAACCGACTGAGCCACCCAGGCGCCCCAGAATATATAAGTTTTAACAAGCTTGTGAATGTAAAAGTACAAGTATAGTAGCAGAAGGTGAGACATGGAAAGGGAAAGAAAAATATAGAAGGAAGGAGAGGATATCGGTAATGACTCAACTTATGGCGTAGACAGCCAAGAGGCAATGCTGAAAGTTGACGGATCAATAAATACAGGTTTAAACATTCTGTTAAAGTTACAAAGGCAAACAGAAAAATGGATATAATATAACTATTAAAAATTTTCACGCTTCTGATTCCACGGATACTAACAAGTTGGTAAATGAAGAAATGAAGACAGAAATACATTAGAGGCATACTGTATACAAATCTATACATTAGATGAGGGATCTAATGAAATAGATAAAATACAGTATCTTGGAGTATTTTGGACATATTCGCTGTTTGTCTGAAATTCAAGTTTTACAAGGCGTCCTGTACTTTTCGTCCCTAAACTCGGCAACCCTGGATCCACTGGAAGAACTAAAAATCCAACAGATCAAAGAGGTTGCTTCAGAACAGTGGGCTGATGGTGGGAGAAGATGTAGCATTTTTTTTTAATGTTATTTCTGTTTGAGAGAGCATAAGCGGGGGAGGGGCAGAGAGAGAGAGGGAGACAGAGGATCCGAAGCAGGCTCCGCGCTGACAGCAGCAAGCCCTATGTGGGGCTCGAACCCACGAACCGTGAGATCCTGACCTGAGCCGAAGTCCGACGCTCGACGGACTGAACAACCCAGGCGCCCTGGAGCTGTAGCATTTTTACTCACAAGCGTGCATGTGCTCCTTACTTGATCTGCAAGTATATGTGTGCATTATTTTGATGGGAGCAAAGATGTCTCAAATGTGTTCAGTGCATGTAGTAAATCAATCCCTTACTCTGAGTATCCAGGAAAAGGCAGATAATTTTATTAATAGCAAATCAGCACTGTCCTACCCTACTGCATACGTTTTAAGCAGGTATATAAGGAATACTTGTCTAAGATATTCATATTGTAAATAGTGTAGATATTTGTATCGTAAACCTGTCAGACACCTACAGGTCTTGCGTACTTGGACCAACTTTGTGCCAGATGCTATGGGTCCCTGAGCTCTAGGAGCTTGGAATTCAATTGAAAAGGCAAGATATATATTGTGCACAGAACAGCAAATCCTCTGAGAGGTTGGCTTCCACTCCTAGAAGCCAAATGATTAAAAAAAAAAAAAAGTGGTAGTTGCTAAATGCTACAGGGGCTCAGCTGAGGCACCAGAGTGAGGGCAAGGCAGGGTTGGTGATGGAGGTGTGACCTGAAGGAGGAAGTGGGATTTGGGGAAAGGAAGAAGCAGGAATTCCAGTGTCTGCTTTTAAAATCTCTGTTTTACCACCATGAGATGTCACCCCACACCTGTCGGAAGGGCTTATTTCAAAAAGGCAAGAAATAACCACTGTTCGCAGGGATGTGGAGAAAAGGCAACCCTTGTGCACCGTTAGTGGGAATGTAAACTGGTGCAGCCACTGTGGAAAACACTATGGAGGTTCCTCAAAAATCAAACTTAGAATGACCACAGGATCTGGCACTTCCACTTCTGGGTACTTATCAGAAGAAAACAAAAACACTAATCTAAAAAGATATGTGCACCCCTATGTTCATTGCAGCATTATTTACGATAGCCAAGATATGGAAGCAACCTCAGTGTTCGTTGATAGATGGATGGGTAGAGATGTGGTGTATTTATATATATATATATGGCATATATATATATACGGCATATATATATATATATATATACACAATGGAATATTACTTGGCCATAAAAAAAGAATGAGATCTTGCCATTTATGATAACATGGATGGGCCTAGAGGGTATTATGCTAATTGAAATAAGCCAGACAGAAAAAGATAAATACTATGTGATCTCACTAATATGTCGAATCTAAAAAACGAATGAACAAAAGACAGAAACAGACTTGTAAATGTGGAGAACAATCTGGTGGTTACCAGAGGGGAAGACTGGGAGAGGGAGGATGGGCAAAATATGTGAAGGAAATTAAGAGGTACAAGTTTCCAGTTATGAAAGAAATACATCACAGGGACATAAAGTATAGCATAAGGAATATAGTCGATAATACTGTAATAAGGTAGGGACAGATGGTAACTAGACTTATCAAGGTGATTTCATAATGCATATGAATGTTGAATCGCTATGTTGCACACCTGAAACTAACATAATATTGTATGTTAACTATACTTCAATAAACAAAGGAAAGAAAAAATAAGAATAAAAATAAAACATAAAGTCTCTGGGTTTTTCTTCTTCAAATTTTTATTTAAATTCCATTATGTAAAGTCTCTTTTTTTTTTTAATTTTTTTTAACGTTTTATTTATTTTTGAGACAGGGAGAGACAGAGCATGAACAGGGGAGGGTCAGAGAGAGGGAGACACAGAATCTGAAACAGGCTCCAGGCTCTGAGCTGTCAGCACAGAGCCTGATGCGGGGCTCAAACTCACGGAGTGCGAGATCTTGACCTGAACTGAAGTCGGCCGCTTAACCGACTGAGCCACCCAGGCGCCCCGTAAAGTCTCTGCAAAGGAGCAGGTGTCTGCCACCAACACTTTCAGCATACCCCAAGATGCTTCCTTTTTTCTGGGCCTTCCCAAACTTCAGAAGGGCGACTCAATCCATAGTTAAATGTCCAAGAACCCCTTCAAAAGGACGAATCGACGGTCAAACGATGATTAGGAACCACTGTTCGCGTCAGGTCTAGGCAAACCCTACCCAGAGGTCCCCTAGCCTTGGCGGGCTGAGAGGACAAGGGTAACCCTCAGGAAAAGTCCCTTCCCTGGATCAACCAAATGCAAGGTGTTGATCTTGATTGGACCCTGCTTTGCGACAACATCTGTAAAAGTCCATTTGTAAGACAAATGAGATTTTAACCTAGGCTTGGTATTTGATGATGTTAAAGAAATACTATCAATCCTTTTATGTGATAATGTAATTATGGTTATGTTTTTTTTTAATTTTTTTTAAACATTTATTTATTTTTGAGACAGAGAGAGACAGAGCATGAACGGGGGAGGGAGAGAGAGGGAGACACAGAATCGGAAGCAGGCTCCAGGCTCTGAGCCATCAGCCCAGAGCCTGACGCGGGGCTCGAACCCACGACCGCGAGATCGTGACCTGGCTGAAGTCGGACGCCCAACCGACTGCGCCACCCAGGCGCCCCTGGTTATGTTTTTCTAAAGAGTCTTTATCTTTTAGAGATGTATTCTGAGGGGCACCTGGGTGGCTCAGTTAAGCGTCCGATTTTGGCTCAGGTGACCATCTCATGGTTCGTGAGTTCAAGCCCAGAGTAGAGCCCTGCGCTGACAGTGCAGAGCCTGCTTGGGGTTCTCTCTCTCCCTCTCTCTGCCCCTCCCCTGCTCATGCTCTCTCTCCCTCAAAATAAATAAATAAACGTTAAAAAATGTATTCTGAAATATTTACAGAGGAAATTACATGATATGTGGGATTTGCTTCAGTATAGTCCAATGTGGGCTGGGCGGAGGGTGGGGAAGGATGAAACAATATTGGCTATGAATTGATAATGGTGAGAGCTGGATGATGGGCTCATGGGAGTTCATCGTACTCTTCTACTTCAGTATATGTTTGAAATTTTCAATAATAAAATTCCTCGCTTAATATCCCTTGCTCTCTCTACAGACAAGGTAACAATAGCTTAGACTTATTTGACACGTCTGGTTTTCATTTACATCAAATAACTCTTTTGATCTCTTCAATACCCGAGTTGGGCAGCTGGGAAATTTTGCTGATGAGGTGAGGAAACAGAAAAAGACACAGGTTCCACGGAGGCCTTGACATGGAGAGAGATGTTTCTGTCAGCCAGGCATTTTTGTAATTCCTCCTCAGCATTCAATCTCCTGTCAACCCATCCTTTCTTCTCCCCATGGAGGGAAACACTATTGCCAAAGTCTCTGGGGATCAACGCTGTGCCGCGGACCCATCCATGATGACTGAGTGCTGAGGCAGCCATTTTTCTTATTCCAGCCTTCCCTAACTTGCTTTTTCCATCCCTTTTGATTGTTCCTTTTCTCCTTCCTGTTTTCTCGAGTCAGTACCTCCCCTTTGTCCTTCAGGCTGGCCAATGATTTCAATGTCCCATGTCCTCAGGACTCATTTCAGAAGATCTTCTAACGTCTGAAGGGCTGGCCTCAGGTTTCCTCCAAACTGATGGGCTCTGCACCTCCTGCCAGCCTTGCTAGTCTCTTCCTTCAACTTAGCTTGGGCCAACTCACTGACAGCAACAACCACCTCCAAGTCAGGGCCTCCCCGCTGTTCACGCTTCTCTTCCTGGATCCCACATTTTACTTTTGAGAAGGGTTTATTGAGCATTTACTACATGCCAGGATCTGTGCTAAATATCTCTGTGTGTTATTTCATTGAATCTGCCTAACAGTGAGGTGGGCATTATTATCTTAGGTTCAGAGAGGTTACAGAGCTTGCCTGGGTTGGCAGAGCTAATGTTCAAACCAGTCGGCCGGTCTCTGCAGAGAGCACCGAAGGCTGGGTGAAGTGAGTAGCAATCAGGTTAGGAATAGAACCGTAACCGGACATTAGAAGATACAAGCTCTCCTTTTGAAACAGATGTGTGGTAATTGGCGTCATTTAGCCTCCCTGAGCTTCACTTTTGCCATATTAAACGTGTGGTTTGGAGAGGTAGGGACAGTACGGTCTCTTATGAGAAGCTGTACAACACAGTGATGAAGTGTGTGGACTCAAATGTTAGTTCTGTCATTTGTGAAATCATGTGACCGAATCACCTCTGTCTCAGTCTCCTTATCTCTGAAATGGGTGTGATGATACCAGTGTCTATCTCACAGAGTTATGATGAGAACTCATTGGTACAGGTCGAGTATTTCGTGTCCTGCTGGCATACAGCAACATTAGTCATTATCCGTGTAATTTTAAATTATTATTAATGGTCTCTTCCATCAAAATTATATTATTTTAGGATGCATTAGAACTTTTAGAACTGTTGTTAACATAGCCAGGATTTTCACGTTTAGAAAGTAGGAGGTACAGGCTCTTGTCTTTCATAAGGAGAAAAAAAGTCTCCCCTCTTGTACAGTAATTCACTTCTTTCAAAGCACATGCACATAGGGTCCTTCAAAAGATTTTGTTTAAGTTTATTTGTTTACTTTTGAGAGAGAGAGCGCGCGCGCAAGTGGGGGAGGGGGGCAAAGGGTGAGAGAGAGAATCCGAAGAAGGCTCCACCCTGTGAGCGTGACTCAGGGCTCAGTTTCAGAACTGTGAGATCATCACCTGAGGGGAAATCAAGAGTCGCACACTTAACTGACGGAGCCACCCAGGCGCCCCTATGGTCATAATTAGTACCTGATAACTCTGCGAAACTGGTCATGAAAGTACATTTGAACAGCCGCTCACAGCGATCAATGCATTTGAACTCATGTCACGCATTTTGGCCCCACTGTGAGGCAGGCGATGCCAATCAGAGACGGGGGACTTTCACTCAGCCAAGGTGATCTGCTCCAGATCACACATTCATGGGTAGTAGAACGAGCAATGAAATTGAAAGATCCTGATCCCAGTTTAGAGATCTTTCCGGAAAGAAATCTGTATTCTGCAAAGTACTTTGTGCTTATACATGTGTTGGGCCCCCATAGACCTGAACCGGAACTTGGAGTGGAATTCTCCAGGTGGCAAACATCTTTCTTCTATAACCAAGGACGTAACCGGTCCCCGTCTAGAATGGAATCCCAGTGTGCACATGAAAGTGGGTCTCGAGGATCACTGCTACCTTGAAGAGAGTGAAAGAAGTGAGGGCCCTAGGGTCAGAGAGACCCCAGTCCTCATCCCTACTCTGGCACTTAACTAGTTTGATGGCCCTGGGAAAATCACTTAAAATTCTCTAAAACCGTCTCAAAAATGGGGATGAGCATAACCACCTCATAAGGAAGCTGTAAGAATTGGCACTAATATGTGGAGGCATCAAATAGGTGTTGGATAGATGGCAATTTAAAAAAAAGAAAAAAGAAAAAGCCTTTTTTTCTTCTTCTTCTCCAAAAGGCCGGCATGGCTGACAGTCCCAGCTTCTGGTTTCACTTCTGATCCTCCGGGACGCTGGCTCGAAGAAAGGCAGCAGGCAAAGCAGAAAGGTGACTTCAAGTCATGAAACATATATTCTCACCTTCAGCACCCGCTGTTTTTAATGACTAACCCCCCCCCCACCCCCATACAGCCATCATTTAGCAAATACCAGGGCTAGTTATTAATTTAAAAACATGTTCAGCCTGTGCTTACTGAAACTGCCATTTCCCCCTCGGGAATGAGTTTTTAGTTATGTTTTTAAAATTAGCTGGCGCTTGAATTTCATTTTCCATCCAAGCTTCCCTGTTATCTGTAAGGTCACAGAAACGAGTAGGCCACGGACAGTCCAATCCCAGATATTAGGCTCTTGGAATTAAAAGCCAAAATAAGTAAATAAAGAGAGAATGCCCAGGGATTTTTCAGAGCAGAAAGCCGGTCTTCGGCGAACTGAGGGAGCCAGGTTTCCTCCTTAGGAGCTTCTTCCTTTACATTTGGAGGTGCAGGCTGAGGAAAAGGAGGAGGAAGAGGAGGAGAAAGGCCTATGACCTATATCTTCAAGGTCTGTCTCTTCTGCTCTCAGCAACAGGAAAGAATCAGAATGCATTCTGGAGGAAGAAGAAAAACCCCAAGCGCTGATTGTCCCTTTAAGCCATTCCAATCACAGGCTCGCGGTTAAAATAATGCTCACCTACTGCGTTTCCAACTGGGCCATCTACCTTTTTCGCTTGGCGGGGTCAGGCCCAGTCAAGCCTGATGAGGCTGCCACAGGCCCCGTGAGCTGTGCTACAAGGCCGGGCTACACCTGTTTATCGCGGAGTCACTTCATTTCCCTTCCCCTCCTCCCTGCTTGAAAAGGAGCATTAATTAAACCGGTAAACAAGCCGGCTCCCATTCTAAATCAGAGCTGCAGGCAACGGAGAGATAACTTGGGCTCCGGAGAAGAGGGATTTTCAGTTAATTTATGGAATTCACCGTCACTCTCTCTCTCTCTGAGCAGCCAGCTCCCCGCTTAACGGGGGAAATTGAAGCAGACAGCCTTTGTCTAAACACTTCTTTTGCCCAGAATATCTTAATTTTTCTATTTGAATGTTTAATAAGGTTTGGGGTGCTTCTTCTTTTTTAATTTTAATGGTGCAGACGTTTGGGTGTTATCACTCGGCTGGTGGCTGTAGGGCGCGCGTCCTCCTGGGCCGTGGAGGGAAGGACCAGGTTGTTTTTTGTTTTTTTTTTGTTTTGTTTTGTTTTTTTTTTTCAAGCTGGGCTCCGACCGCCTGCGAAAGAAGGACGCTGGGGTTGGGGGGAAATTTCGGGGGGGGGGGGCGTCTCCAAGTCAGGGCAGCCCAGAAACGCTTCGCCCACAGGCACGCCCTTTCCTCCTTTCTGTTCCCAACGCCGTCGGTGCCCGCAGGCGCCCCGGGAACGCGGCCCGGGCCCCGCGCCCGCTTTCTTGCTCTCCCACCTCCCGGAGCACCCGGGGCAGTGCTCCCGGCGAGGCCCGACCACCCCGCGCGCGCACGCGGCCCCAGCGGCGTCTTGGGGGATCCCTCTCCGCCCGAGGGCTGGGCCACCGCTCATTTCCGGCCGCTGCTGCGAGAACCCTGCGCTGCCTAAATTAATTTCTCCAAGAAGGGGGCTGCGCGCGTGCATTATTCCCACACTGATATCCAGAATTCCACCGTCTAAGCGGGAATTCCATTGAAATTGTCGTTTTCACAAGATTATAGACAGTCCAAGGAAAAACCCTCCGTAAATCTTTGTCATTTCCAATATAAACCTTCGTAAAAAACACAGGAACGTCTTACACATATTTCAAGGCAGCCTGCTTTTCCGGGTGGCATATCCAGTAATCATGTTGACAAATTAATGGTAGAGAATTAGTTGTACATTAAAGATTTAAATTATATTATGCAGCACATTGTCATAAAGTGATATAAAACAATAGGAAAATAAATGTAAATTAATTCCAGTTACTGACATGTAAAACACCAGACTGACATCTGTACACTCAGCGGCGCGCTCAGCCGCCGGGGCGCAGCGCGGAGCGCGGCGGTGCCTTCCCAGAGCAGGGGAAGGGGCCGCGCGGCTCGGCGCGCCAAGGGTTAAGTGGCGCCGATCGCCGCCTCCCCTGGCTCCCCTCCCCTGTGCGCCGATTTTCAGGCCCGCCGAGTCGCCCGAGAAAGTTTTCAATTCGACGAGGCTGGAGCATTTCAGGGGCTGAGCTCCTTAGAAAGCTTCAGGGCCCCTGAGGGCCGACTTGCTGGGAGGGGGCGGCCTGCCCCGTTCTGGACACGCTAATTACAAGGATTCTCTTTCCCGGGTCTGAAGGAATGCATTACCTGCAGCAAAGGAGGCACGGCCTCTCGGGAAGGCCCCGAGAGGAAGCTGAATGCCCCAGTGAATTCCAGCCCCATCCCTAGGTTTATACCCACAACCCCAGCCCATGCTGAGGGACTAATCGCTTGGCCATTGTCAGGGCTGTTGTCCAATCAGCCTCTGAATAGCAAAACTTCACAATGCCGAGTATGAATTAGAGGGGAACAAATGTGGATGCAGACTTTTTTTGCAACAATACCTAACTGAGCCTTTCAGACAGGACAAGGGACGCACAAAAGCTCGACGGAAATTGGAGTAACTTTTGGAGGCCCTTGTAAGCTCCCGTCAATAAGCGCCCGCTCCATAATGGCGGCATGGGCCTCCCCCAGCAACCCCCCTTTTCTGTGGGATGGATCGATTGTTCATGGGGTGGGGTGGGGTGGGGGGACATTGTCATAAAAATTGGGCATTTTTGTTGTCCTTGTCTTGGAAACGGTGGCTGTCTGTTGAACAGGGCCAAATGGATTCGTCTCCTTTTTATGCGAATTGTACATTTGGTCATACGGACAAAGTCCCCTCCCTCCCTCTGCCTACCCCCAAAAGAACAGAACAGCTTCTTGAGCTATACAAATGTCAGGTCTCTGTTTTAAAATTTAGCTTTGTTTACCCAACAGAATGGAATTCATTACTATGTAAAAGTGGTTCCATTTTCTGATCTTTTTATTCAAAATGTTGAGAGTATCAGAAAGCTCATTTGAAGGTCACAGGTTTATGTATCTATTCTCCTAAGTGTTTTAGAAATTCATATGGAGGACACAAAAGGTGGAAAATGTGAAAACATACTGTTCATTGTTTATCCTAACCTTGCCATGGTTATTAGATAAATGAGTGTAGGGGGAAAAAAATGGCATTAAAAGCCACTGTGAACTGGGAATTTTTTTTTCCCCTGAAGACTGTTAATTTTAGCCCTTGATCTGTAAAGGTCAATTTCTAATTCTTTTTACTGTGCAGTTTATATAACTTCTGCATTTGAAGTCTATAAAAAGCTTTTGCAGACTTTTCATAATGTAAGTAGCAATTTATTTCATTACGGTTTGAATTTTTTATGTAATTCCTATGGACATTTTGATGAAATTGTCAGGCTTAAAAGCTGTAGTGCTTTTCATTTGGGGGTGTGTGGACTTTTTTTTTTTTTTTTTTTTTTTTTTGCTTGGATCCATTCTTGCTGGATAATTTAAAATTAGTAGATTAATCAGTTCAGTGATTTAAAAGACCACACTTTGGTTGGAACAAGGTCTGAGGCAAAATCATTTTATTTTATTTTATTTTATTAGTAAATGATTTAAAAGGCCTTTTCGACTAGTTATCTGAAGCCGATATTTAACTGTTACTTATTCCACTAATTTCTATCTTTTGTTAAAAGAACTTTCCAGCCTAAATCTCCTCGCTCTGTCCCATGCTAATTGCAGCTTACATTATATAAATGGCTTTGTAAAGAAAACTATAACTCTGAGCCTTGAAAGTTGGGTGTTTCTATTTGCTCAAACTTGATGCACTTGTTTGGAGAGGGTCATTGGAGGGAAAGCTGTGTAGCCTGTAAGAATGTCCTGGATAACAAGCTTAAACAGAACCTTTTGTTGTGCTTAGTATTCTCAGGACTCCAAAATGAGGCCTCCTTTTTCTAACCGCGGGCTGAAGTGGTTCATTACTGCTGTTTCCTCCGCCAGGCCAGGGCTCAGCCATTCCCACTACTGAAGGTCTGTAACTTCCTTAAAAAGGAAGAAGGAAAACATGGCCCAGAAAGGTCTTGTTAGCACTTCCTATGTGAAATTAGCAGCTTTCTAAAAGGTACAACTCCAATTACCTCACATTGTGGAGGCGAGTACAAACTCAACAATACGCACAGCCTAGCAAGTGACATTCTGTCTTTCTAGAGTTACTTCCCTAATTAGGAATGAAGAAGCTCTATTCTGCTGAGTGCATCTATTTACAGTGGCCACAATGCTTTAACTTGAGCATCCTTCTCAAAGCCCAGTGTTAAAAAACACAAGTGCTCTTTTCGCCGAGCAGGCTATGGTGAGGCGACACATTCCTAACGGTTACGCCCTCGGAAAAAAAAAAGTGTAGCCGCTTTGGCAGGATTGTTAACACTTCAGGATTCATTTTCCACAATAACGCCCCTGCCCAGAGAGCTCTGGGAATTACAGTGGACAATGGGGAGGCATTCTTAGGAGGGTCTAATGATGGAATAAAAAGAAAAATATTTATTGCTTTTGACAGTTCCACAAGGGGCAAAAATCCTTGTCGTGGGTAAAGTTTCCCTAGCTGTTGGAGGAAGGCGGCTCACGGGGACTCAAACAGTTCCACTTCCTTTGTTAGGAGGCTGAGTCCCAGGGCCAAGCTGGGAAATTAAAGATTAAGTTCATTAAGGTAAGATAATTGTGCGGAGGCATTGTTGTTGATACAGGTGGAGCGATGGGGGCTGGGGTAGGAAGCCCATTTACATGGAGGGACGACCCATTAAACAGGCTTAACAGATGTGCAACACAAATATGTTTATTATTTGTCTGATGGCTGACCTAGGCTTTCGCTGTTTCGTTAGTCAACAGGCCTCCACCAGCGGAGAGACCGGACTCCCTGCCGGGAAGCAGGTGGAAGAGAAGAGAAAAGAAGGCAGTCTCCGGAAAAGAAAGATCCAGTCCCGTGGGCCCTCCTCTGCCTCCGCTGCACATCCCCACGTCTAAGTTCCCTTCTGTCCCTGTACCCACCTGACGGGACCAGCCCGCCCTGGATGGGTGGAGGGGACAATGCTCTCCCAGCTGAGGTGTGTCTTTGGGTCTTTGTGGAACTGACAGGAGGTGTTGGTGCAGAAGAACACAATGGATGCCCCTTTTAAAGAAGGTGTTGGACTCTCTCTCTGGAATCTGGTGATTGAGTTTCCAGTCAGGGACTTTATCAAACGCTTTCCTTCCCCAGTTACCTCCTCAGAAACTGACTACTTTGGAACTCTGGGTGGCCTTTCAATTCCTTCTTCTGGGGGGAAAAGCAAAACAAAACCAAGCATGACCCCCCCCCCCACTACACACACACACACACACACACACACACACACACACACAGATACGTTCTCTGCTTTGTTATTGCAAACCGTGTTTGTCTTTGTGAGGAAGAGCTCCTCCCTGCCCCTTCCCTAACTTGGAGACCCATAAATACAGAGAACTTGAAGAAGAAAACACTGTAAAGCAGCATGGTGGAATTCTTGTGAGCATGGGGTCCACCCGTGCGATTTGTTTGAGGGGAAGAAGGTGGACAGGGAGGTACCCAGAGTGTGGTCAGATGGCTGAGAATGTGTCTGGTGCACTGCTCAAAAAAATCATTCCCCCACAAGCCTCCCTGCCTTCCTTTCCCCGTGTCTTGGGATAAGGAGAAAGATCTTCTTTACTTTTGGTGGGGTCAGTAATTCTGTTTCTGCTGAGGAGCTGAGAAATGCTGTCAGACTTGGAGATGTCTTTGATAACAGATATCCTGAAAGTGGAGCGCTTGTTTATTTGCATGATAGGGTCACTTATTCTACAAAAACTCACCAGCTTTCTTTCCTTTCCCTTCCCCTCCTTTCTCCCTCCAGCCCCCCCCCCCTCCCCGAGGAAAATAAACAGGTCATAATGATTTTGGTAAATAGAATTCTTCTTAAAGCCACCTGATCATGGGGAGATATTCTGAGAAGACCCTAGGATTTAGTTTAGTGTTGGTGTGTGAAAAAAGACTTAATTTTAGAGAGGTTTTAATACACACACACACACACATACACACACACGCACACACATCACATGGTGAAAAGATTTTTCAGGAGTTAAGAATAAACATGTTTTGATTCCTTCAGGCTCCATCATGTTGCTGTATTTATTGTTATTTTCCTTTAAAGGAAAGGTTACAGTAGAGTGTTGATTTCCTTCAGGCTTCCAGGCATCTGTAACGTGGAGTGAAATGGAGAGTCTTTTAGTTATTTTCGTAGATCATATCAGAGAAGTTTTTGAATAAAACATTCTCAGTGTAAGGTGTTTATTGGTTCGGACAGAACTAGAAATAATTCTGAAACAAGCAAGCAACACGTCCCAAACGTCTTGGCGGTTTTCTCCTCTGTGCTTATGTCAGGGTTCCTTTTTATTTATTTCTATAAAGTGTCCTTTGTCCTTGAGAATGTTGAATGGACTTCTTTCAAAAGTTATCAGAGACCGGTCTGATAAATCAGACGAGAAATTAGGAACATCTGAGTTATTTTCTAAGATGGGTTAATGAAGAGATGAGGATTTGCATTTTCTTTTAAAGACCTAATGAGCAAGCCAAACGGATGAGGGAGGAAGGCTCGCAGGCTGTCACATTGTGATTTATCAGAAAGCAGAAGGGAAAATTTGATACAGACAAGATTCCAAGCTGCGGCTTACTCGAAATGTGTTAACTTTTTGAAAACAAGTGTGCAATCATTGGCCTTTTACAAAAAAGATACAGCTTGCAAACCTCATGCGATGTCCTCGGAACTGAAGCATTTATCTCCATAAACGGCCCTGTAACGGAAAAGAAAAACTGTTTTGTCTATGATCAGAAAATATTGCTTCCTAAACTAGTGGAAGCTGCATTTGTATTTGCAGCCCTACTGAATCGAGATTACTAAAACCTTTTAAATGAGAGGCTTTTTCTTTACTGCTTAAAAAAAGAAGCTTGTCACATTGTCATCTAAGAAGGGAAGCCTCATTTTTGAAATGATTTGTATGTTTGAGGTTCTCAGAAGGATCACCCCGAATCTGGAACTGAGGTTAAAGTTGGCGAAAGGACAGGCGTGTCGGGATGGGGCCACATTTCTCTATGAACTTGGAAAATTTCTCGAATGGGGAAGAAACTCGGGGCTTCTTCACCCTGCCCTTTCCAGCGTGCTGGGGGCCACGAGTTCCACAAACAGGAACAGCCAGGGAGGATGCTGTAAAACCCTCTAGATCCTCCCCCCCAAGCCCTGAGTGCTTCAAATATTTCAGGCTATTTGCATCACAATTTCTGGAAATTCTGTTGGAACTTTTAAACTGTATCTATTTAATAACGATTTTTTATACTTCCTACTCATAAGAAATATTTATGGGCTCTTTTTATTTGTTGCAAATACTTTATAGTTGTTATGAAAATATGAGAGTATACCGTGTTGCATTTTAAGGAAAGCTGTCAGGTTGCTATTCCCTGGTTTCTGCCGTTAGTGTTATTGTTATTCAGGTGGAATTTCCATAACCCCAAATCAACCACTTCAAAGTGGACAGTGCAGTGGCATTTCGGGCATTCACAATGTTGTGTCTGTAGTTCGTTTTTTAGTTATAATTTCTCCCAGTTGTAGAATCACCGGCAAGTCTTTGGAGAAGACTTATTAAATATCGATATTCGCTCAACAAACATTTGTGGAACAGATTTTTCCAAGAGTGGTGCCAGGCTAAGCCCTGTTGTGGGTTACAAAGATGAAAAGGAACAGTCATGCCCTCGAGACATTTGTTTTAAAAAATCATTGAAGATGTGCTGCTGGCACCCACAACTGTAGTCAGGGAATATTTACTGATTTTACTAATAAACTTTATTCAGCCCCACAGAGTTTTAGCATCCTAAATCATCAAGAGTTGCTCATCAAACTATAAGAGGCAGAGACTAGTTACTATACAATTTTTCTCAGAGTGATTTCATTTCCCTGACATGTTCCAAAGGTTCCAAAACCGGAAATATTTTGTTCAGCATGTTCACTTAGAGGAACGTTTACCCTGAGTGGGTCTATCATTTCAATGTGAAATTCTCTGTGTAGCGTTTCAGCACACTGCAGCCTGGGCAGCGATGGAAGTTTCTGGAGAAGGCTCCACAGGCATATCAATTGCTTCCCCTCGCTGGCAAAGTCCTGTGTGTTTCTCAGGGGGCCTTGAAGGCAAATGGTGACGGTAAACTAAGGCCAATGGCTCAGCCCGCTGTGGGTAACAATAAAGGTCACGAAACCAAGAACGCATGGAGCCTAACCTAGATTTTAAAGATTGAAATTGCTTCGTATAGAAAAACCATGACCCATCTGTTAAAATGTTTCTCGTTTTCTTGAAAAAATATTTCTCCTTCAAATACAACCTGTAGTTTGCCGTGGTAGTGGTGGTGATGGTTTGGTGAGAGTCAGCTCAGAGGAAACGTGACAAAGAAAGTGTCTCCTTAAGGTTAGGTTACCAGCTTTGGAATGTTTTCTTTGGCATAGAATGTAGGAGAAGTATGACAAATCAACAACCATTTACGGAGCTCCCTTTCAGCCAAGGCGGTACCAAGTTTCCTTTACGAGGAAGAAAGATGGCAGGTCAAAGGGTCCAGTGTTTAGAGCTTAATTGTTGGGGGGTTCCAGTGTCGGTCCGGCCACTTTCTTGCTGTGTGCCTTTTGGCAAGTCACTTCTCTGCTCTGAACCTAAATTCTTTCTGCAGCGGCCACCACAATAGTCTCGCATGGTCCCCTGGGAGGATCAGCAGTGGTGTGATGTTAAATCACATCCTCCGTGCTCAGTAAATCATTAATTGCCAAGACAAATACACACGTCGGTCCTGCTTGCCATGCCTTTCAGCCCAAGAACGGAGTCTGACGTTCTACCAGGGAAAACAAAGTACCCTTTGGTGTGAGTTTTGCAAATCATCGAGCATCAATTTAGTGTATGATTGTGTGTGTGATGTCTGGGGAGATAATTTTGAAAGCTCTCTCTGGAGGGAGGGAGGCTTCAGGATTAGTATTTTGAATGGGAATGTCTAGAATCTGTGGCTTTGACTGTTGAATACCATCTCTTGCTGCCACGGAAAGCTTACAAATATCACCTGAAAAATTATTTCAATTTGCCATCGGACTGGAACTATCAATTTACACCTGAAATGTGTCAAAATGTTGGGTATCTCTATAATGATAAAAATGATTGGAGTTGCCATGTTTAATTAAAATGTTAATCCACTGTCATTTTACATGATCTCTATTTATAGAGGATTTTCTATTTGCTGTTAGGACATTTTATTATTAAATGAAAACCCTGCTGTTTAGCCAATGGCTGCTGCTGACTTAAGGGAGAGGTGACAATCTGCTAGAGGTGAGGAGAGGTGACCCTTTCATCAGGAGAATGTCTCTTATAGTTGAAGGAGAGATTGCACGAGAGAGCTGGAAAGACCTCCCTGTCTCTAAATCTTGCCAGCCTGGTCCCTGATGTTTAAAATCTGTTAACAATAGATCTGGCTAAAATGCAAATGCTTTGGGGGGAAAAGGAACACTCGAGTTCGGATTCACAAAAAGGTGCAAAATGCTTGATACCCCAGCCCTTTTCTGAGGGTGGATGGGAGGAAGGAAATTATCCTCACTGAATTTATAATTTTGCTGAAAATGACCATGAATCAGAGGGACTTCCAAGGAGTGCGGAGGAGGGAAGGAGAGTCTGAATTTTTAATCTTAGGAAATGATATCTCTGCTTTCTTGTCCAGAGTATAAGTACAAGACCAGTCTCTGTTAAGGTACAAGAGCAGATTCCAGGGTCTGCACTCAGGTTCCTTGGAAAGGACTCTGAATAACCACGAAAGTCTCTGCTTGGTGTGGACGTGGTCTTAGATTGGATTCAGCCCATCCTCACTGGGTTACTTGCCCAACCTACCTTCCCAAATGACTTGGGCTTGAGGGATGTCTCCTGCATAAGGCCCCCCTTCCCCCCATCTCTAGCCACCTTGACCCTAACCACAGCTTGACCCTAACACACAGCTTCTGACTCCTCCTTCCCATCCATTGGTTAGCTTCTGGCTCCTCCTCCTCCTCAGCCATTGGTCAGCTTCTAACCACCCCCCCCCCCCAGCCATTGGTTAGCTTCTGGATCCTTCTCCCCAGCCATTGGTCAGCTTCTAACCCCTCCTCTCCAGCCATTGGTTACCTTCTGGCTCCTCCTCCCCAGCTGTCTATGACCTGCTCCTCAGGCTCTTTGAGCTCCCGATCCTCTAGATACACTGTCTCCAGGGATTTGATTTCTGGGGTAGCAGCTCCACAGCAGACGCATTCCACCCACTTCCCAGATGAGCCTTTGCCCTGGCACCACTCTGTGTATCATCGATGCTTTCTTCCTTGGCCTTCAGGACAACTCCATAGCAGGTGGCATTGAAGCATCTCAACCTTAGGACTGGACTTCTCCTACAGGAGCCGCTGGGCCTAGGAAGCTCCTAGAGAGCCCTGCCTTTCCTGTAGTTTCTGTCTGTTCTGCTTAAAGGTTCTTCCTCCATCTCTCTCAGTCCAATTTTGCCTAAGGAATACCTCCTGTCTCATGCCCTCTCTGACTTCCCAGCCTTCTCTGGAGAATGACTTTTTTTTTTTTAACTGCAAAAACATATAACATAAAACTTACCATTTAAACTATTTATTATGTGTACAGTCCAGTGGCATGAAGTATATTCACAATGCTTTGCAGCCATCACCACCATCCATGTCTAGAACTATTTTGTCATCCCCCAGAGAAACCCTGTATCCGTTCAACAAGAACGTTCTCTCTTCCCCTTGCCCCTTGGAGGCTCTAACTCACTTTGGGTCTTTATAAATTTGACTACCCTCGATACCTCATATAAGTGGAATCATAGTACATTTGTCCTTTAGAGCCTGGCTTATTTCACTGAGCATAATGCTTTCAAGGTTCATTCGTGTTGTATCAGAATCGCATTCCTTTTTGAGGCCGAATAATATTCCACTGTATGCATGTATCACATTTGTCCATCTTTCTATGGCGGACATTTGGGTTGTTTCCACCTTTTGGCTACTGTGAATAATGCCGCTATGAACACGGGTGTATGAGTATCTGTTTGAGTCCCTGCTTTCAATTCTCTAGGTATGTAGCTAGATATAGAATTGCTAGATCATAGATGGTAATTTTATGTTTAACCTTTGAGAACTTGTCAACCAAAAATCACTTTTATGACACATTTATGTGACACATTTATGGTTGACCAAATGCTGGCCGTTTTATTAGCTTCTCAGAGCAAGGAGACAGACACTGTTATGAACATCACCTTTATTCAATTCCAGAAGATGAAGTTCAGAGAGGTTCAGTGACTTGATCAGGGTCACTCAACACATCGATGGGGACTTTGGCCTCAGAACAAAATCGTGTGACTGGGGTGCCCATAGACTTTCTGATGCTGTGGGCCACACCTCAGTGGTCCCTTGTTGCTTTCTCCCCACAGCGAAAATGAGCCTTGAGTCATGTTTCTTGACTCCCAGCCTGTCAACCTCAAGGGTGCTATGTCCTGGTTATTTTTGTCTCTCTAGTATACGCAAGGTCTGGTACATGATAGGCTCTCAATAAACGTCAGTTAAATGGATAAATGAATGAATGGGTTCTTGGTGAAAAGAGGGACGTGCCACAACAGAGAAAGGGCCAAGAGGGCCTTCGTGTTTTGCCCCAGACATGCAGCAGAGCTGAGGTTTCTGTACCGGTGGTGACCTCTGCTCCCTCACTCATCTGGAATGTCGCTTCTTGTTCGGCTTTTCCTAACCCTGGACATTCCTGCTCAGGGTGCTTTGATAGTCACTTCCTCTCTACCTCCCGGGCTGGACTGTAGGCTCCCTGAGGTCAGGCACTCAGTCTATCACCCCAGCATGGAACACAGTGCCAGGCACAGAGCACAGGTGCTTGGTATATAATTATAGACTGAATGAATTTTGCAATGAAAGGGCCTCAGGAATTTGCTCCTTTTTCCCTCACTCATGCAGGGATGGGAGGGTGGTCAGATAGAATACAGGATGCCCAGTTAAATTTAATTTCAGATAAACGATGAACATTTTTCTTTAATGCACTACATGCTCATACTAAAAAAGTATTCGTTGGATATCTGAAGTTGACATTGAACCGGGCGTCCTGTATTTTTGGCAACACTCGTCACTAAGTACTTCTTCCCACATACTGTCATATCACCGACCTCCTCAGACATGCTAAGGAGAGAGTAGGAAACAGGTTTTCCAGAGCTGAATTGCTAATTATCTTTTAGTCTTAAAAGTGTAAACGGGTGCGTTTTTTTCTTTTTTTTTTTTAACGTTTTATTTATTTTTGGGACAGAGAGAGACAGAGCATGAACGGGGGAGGGGCAGAGAGAGAGGGAGACACAGAATCGGAAACAGGCTCCGAGCCATCAGCCCAGAGCCTGACGCGGGGCTCGAACTCACGGACCGCGAGATCGTGACCTGGCTGAAGTCGGACGCTTAACCGACTACGCCACCCAGGCGCCCCAAGGTGCGTTTTTTTCTAGAATGGAGACAATCCTACACCGGCCGCAATTTCATTCCCATTTGAAATCGTAGCTTCTGCATCCTCTCAGATAGCTCTGCTCTGTTGTCAAAATATTTCCAGTGTCTACTCTGGCTCTGGCTAACCCTGGCACCCAAGCCATTTTCTCTGGAGATGTATGTGCCTGTAGTCATTTGAGACATTCCCCGAAGGCTGACATCTAGGGGTCTCACTCCCTGGCAGGCTAACTATCCTGATGTGTGCAATTTATTACACTCATATTTTTGAAGGTTCTTTCGGGTGTGACTGTCCTATAATCCAGAACTTCCTGCCTGCGTCTTAATTGGAGACTTGACTTGGTTTCCCCATAAGCCCGTTTTTGTTTTTGTTTTTTTTTTTTAATGTTTACTTTTGAGAGAGAGAGAAAGAGAGCATGCAGCCCAGGGCTGCACGTGAGCAGGGGAGGGGCAGAGAGAGGGAGACAAGAGAATCCAAAGCGGGCTCTGTGCTGACAGCAGAGAGCCCGATGTGGGGCTCAAACTCACAAACCGCAAGAAAGCCGGTCACTCAACCGACTGAGACACCCAGGCGCCCCCCCCCCCCTCTTGCCAAAGGCCTGTTTTTAACTGTGGCACTGGCAGAAGTCACTCCCTAATGTCCCGGAGGGTCCATCCAAGTTCACCTGAGTGAGAGTCCTGGGATCAGTTCTCTTTACCAGATGTACCTCAGACTTCCTGGAATGAGGGAGGGGCAGGGGATCCAGTGGGGAGCAGAGTCCCTGCCTCGTTGATCAGGATGGTATCTGCTGGGGCTGGGGAACTGGAGGCTGAGACCAAACTGAGGTGAAGGTGGGGGGCTGCAAGAAAGGGCCAAGAGAAGACATGAGAATCTTTCATTTGCTGTTTCCTTCTGTGGTTAGCCCCCTAAGTACTGAATTATCACACTCCTTGCTGCTTCTCTGACTCACCTAGTGGAATCTTAGGATGCTGTTACTTATGCGTCTTCTGATTTGGAGAATTTTTAAGCAGACATACAGTGGAGACTGGGGCTGCAGACCAGCTCAAAGGCACTTTCAGAAGTTTGGGGTCTCCCCCAGACAAGGGCAGGGTGGGAGGAACGCAGAGAGGTTGCACAATCCAGAGATGTCTGAGTTCCTTTACCTCCAAACTGGGCATCTTGAACTTGGGAAGTTCTTGGGCTAAGGGATTGAAAGGTCTGTGTCCTTCCAGGTCCTCAGTTTCACTCACGCTCAGAGAGTAGAGAGTAGAGGCTAACCTCTGTCACCAGCTGGCCGGCAGGGGAGACTAGAGAAACTGAGGGTCTAGCACTTTGTATTCTTAGGAAGACAGATGTTGTCCAAAGTCAAGCTGGAATAGATCCAGAGTGAACAGGGCAGAGCACACCCTTGCGGAGACATTTTGGGTTGGGGAGACCGGAATGTGCACTGCTGAGTTATTCTTTGAAAGGTCTGCTCCCCTCTGGAATAGGAAATGGAATTGGCCTTATAACCTAAAATCCCAGGTTTGTGTTGGCTGTCACTCACTTGAAGAGACCTTGTGACATGGGGCCAGGAGGTTCTGGGGAAATCAGCCTACCCTGTGGGACTTGTCACAAAATCCCCCAAACTTCCCAAGCACTAGAGTTTAGGCTGAAACAGAACACCCCGTGGAGATCTCATCACCTGATGCCACATCCTGTCCCATCTATGAAGGAAGGAATTACATGGGGACAAAGTAACCTTAGGTTGTATTTTAGAATTTTGCTTTCAGGAGATACTGGAGAAGAGGTCCATGGAGATTTCATTGTCTGATTACTGCCACTTATGGGATTATACAGACGACATGTGAGTTGCCCTCTGGCCACCCAGTCAACAAGGAAGGGGCTGAGGGTTGGAGTCTGTCGAGGAGATGGCAGGTCAGGGTTTGTGGAGATTGACCCTATCAGAAGGGCCTCCTGGTGGGCCCAGAAAAACCACGTAGAGACTTCTGAACCCTCAGGAAGGACCAGAGAATGTTCCACCTCCCAGGCATCTAGAAACTTGAATCTAAAAGACTGTCCCCTTCCTGGATCTGGGCATCCCCTCCCGGCAGGACCCTCTCAGCCACGATCAACAAAATATGATTATTTTGCAAAGGTCTAAAAAAATCAGATGATACGGTTTTATAATTCTCCATTCTCTTCCCTTATGGAGAGTTATATGCCTTCCAAGTTGGTCCGATGGGTGGGTTTGCTGGGAATGACGCTTTGCCAATGACATATGTGGCAGAATGAGTTGGACTAACATTGGGTGGGGAGAGGGACTATAAACAAACCAAGCCTGTGGTTGAGGGAGCCAACTGAATGAGGTGGGGAGCTCCAAAAACTACCGAGAGCAGAATCAGAGCTGGGGCAAGGAGGCTGAGCAGAGGGAGTGGACGGGCCCCGGAGGGTTCTACTCCTCACTACACTCCACCCAGGCGTCTCTCCTGGGTCCCCTTCTTCCTCGCCATTTGTGTGTTGACAATGTGGGGATGGCCAGAGGGGAGCCCGCATGCTGGCCTCTTGTATAATCCGATAATTGGCTGTAATCCCTGTATGAAATATTTGGAGATCTGCCTCCCCATTAACTCCTACTTGAAGAATAATCACATCTCCACATACAGGCCTTTGGGCCAAGTTCTCCCCTCACATCGCTGAAGCTCTTATCATAGTCTCGGCTGTACCAAAGGTTTTTGTAAATGGTCCACACCCTGTTTGTTACATTTTTAAGTTACCACAAATTAAAAAAAAAAAAAACCCTCCATATTCAAAGGGAAGGCCTCCGCTGATGTGTTTGAGTAAACATGGGGGTAAAATTCTTGGAAGCTGACGGAAGTGGGAGTCTGTTAGGCAGAGAATGCAGGTACCCGGGGAGACCATAGAGGGTCTTGACAAGAATCCTGGGCAGAGGGGCAAAATGTTGGGAGGGAAGGAGATCCGTGTTATAGGTGTGAAACTACAGCAAGGCCTCTGGTTGTCATGGAAACAGCACTCGAAGGCTGTTTAGAGGTGGGAAGGCCAGGGTGGGAGGCCTGGTACTCTTTCTAGGAGAGAGCAACAACGAGCCACGGGCTGGTATATGTTTGAGAGTCTGGCCCTGGGGTTCGGGAGGCTCAGCGCCTTCTCTGTGAGCTGGTCTGTGACCATGGCTCAGCACCGTCTGCCTTCCGGGTGGAGACCCTCCAAGGAGAGGATGGAGGCCAAGCAAGAACGAGAGCAACTAGAGACTTCAGCGCTCAGGGCCGGTGATGCCTGTGCAAAGAAGGCCTTTCGGCCCCTGTTGCTCCTCGGCATGGAAGAAGCTGCCCAAAGCAGGACGAGCCCCAGAGAGTTCTGGTTCAGGCTGGAACTTCGTGTTAGGTGTGATACTACGTGCTCGTGTTTCGGTACCCATTCCTTCAGGCAGAGTTGGCAGAAGAGGTGGTCACACAGTTGGTATATTTTGGGGACTACCAAAGGGCGCTTCTGTTCCCAGTCTCCTTCCAACACTTGTCGCAAGGCCTGGCATCTTGCCATTTGAGTTTCCTGCCCTTGGCTCGAGCATATCCTCCTCGAGCTCTTTCTTTCCATTGCAGGTTCTCCTAGGAAGGAGTCCCATGTGCAGTCCCTGCCACCTCAGCGTGGACTCATTTATGTAATGCTTTGGCAGGAGGCTCGGCACCTCGGGGAGCCTGGGTTAGTAAAGGCATGCCCGGAAAAGGGAGGACACGGCAGGTGGGATGCCCCAAAGGCAAACTTGTCCACCCGTCCAGTTTGTCCATGCTCCCGACAGGGCTTGATGGGCAGCTGGGAGGCTGCGCTGACGGCTGTTCCCACCAACCCCTACCTCTGCTGGCTCCTGCCATGCTGGAAGGCTTCCTAGCTCAGATGGTTGAGAAGCAGGTGCTCTGAAAGGAGGCGGCTGCTACATGGGGCATGTTTGTTTGAAGATCCCGGGCATTAGGAGGTGAAGGGAAACACTGCTCTGGTGCTTTTTTCCAGATGCTGCCGATTGTCTCTCCCGGGTCCGGACCCAGATGCCGTGCATGGGAGGTTGTCAGATTACACACAGACACCAGTGAAACTTGGATTTCAGAAGAGCAACAGATGATTATTTAGTATAAGTATGTCCCATATAGCTCATGGGGACATAATTGTGATTATTCATTGTTGGTCTGAAATTCAAATTGAACTGGGTGTCCCATATCGTTAGTGGCTGAATTTGGCAATCCCACCTGTTGTGAGCGGCTGGGATTCCCAGGTGGGCGCTGCCTTCCCTTCCTTCCACGTGGGGCTTCCAGAAGGATCAGCGATGGTTGCTCTCTCTTTCCGTCTCCCCCTCTCTCTTTCGCTCTCCTCCTCTTTCGCCTCCTGCCTCTTTCCTCTCCCTCTCCCAACTCTATCTCTCTTCAAGAACGGCCATTTTAGAGTCAGACATACCTGAATGCAATCCTGTCCCACTACCTGCTGACTGCATGGGCCTGGGCAAGTAACTCTACATCTGTGAACTTCAGGTTCCTCAAGTAAGATGGAATGATGTCGGGGCACCTGGGTGGCTCAGTCGGTTAGGCATCCGACTTCAGCTCAGGTCATGGTCTCTTGGTTCCTGAGTTCAGGCGCCACGTCGGGCTCTGTGCTGACGGCTCAGAGGCTGGAGCCCGCTTCGGATTCTGTGTCTCCCTCTTTCTCTGCCCCTCCCACCCCCCTCTCAAAAATAAAGATTAAAAAAAATTTTTTTTTAAAGATGGAATGATATCAAGGCTGTGTGATCCCGCTGCCAGGATTGAATGAGGTAATGTATGGAAAGGACCAAGTACAGCACCTGACATCATAAAACTGGCAAACAACTTCTGAGCTGTCAGCTCTCCCCTCAGACTCAGTTGTTGAGGTGCCCCCATGCCAGCAGTTCCCACCCCCATACCAAACCCAGTGCACACACTGGTACCTCTTCTGGGCGTGAAAGAGTCCCCTTAACAAACATCGTTTGTGAGCAACGGAGACTTTCCGCAGGAGAAACACGAGAGGGAAGTTAAACCACACACCTCCCAGCCAGTCGAAAAAGACGTCTGAGATTTTATCCTCCTCCAATGTCACTCTGTGAGGTTTCTTTGTTACCTCCCCCCGCCCCCCCGAACCCGCCGCCACCCCCTCCCCCAGCCCCTGTGGTCCCCTTGACCTACTGCAGCCTCTCTTTCCCTCCCTCTCGGTGATCAAGCAAATCTGGCACTTTGTCCTATGTAGCCAATTAGCTACACACTCCATTGCTCTTGAATATTCCTTTCCTGCTTTACCCTCCTTTCTGTGTTGTTTAGCATAACATTTTCTCCAAGCAGATATAGGGCTCTCCCCAGGAGGGATTCTGGGGACCACAATGTCCTGCTTGTCCTTACTCTTTGTGATATGGCCAAAGACCATGTATATGATACTCATGTACATTAATCCTTCCAGCAGCTCCACGCTGTAGGTGCTGTTAGCGTTCCCACTCACCGATGAGGAAACTGGGGCTACGAAGGTTTAAGTAATCGTCCAGAACAGGTAAAGAACCCCTATAAATTAACCAGGAAATGATAAACCATCCAATGGAAAAATGGGCAACAGGTGTTAAGGGGCAATTCAGGATGGAAGCAACCTGGACAATAAACATTTGGAGACCGCCCCCCTCCCCACCTCTCAGGAAATTGCAAATTAAAGCAAGAATTAGATACCACGCATCGCATTCATGGGTTTGGCCAGTTAAAGTCTGACACGCTAAGCGCTGGTGAGAATGGGAGGAGCCGGAGGTGGTGCCCGTAGGAATGTAAATGGGTCTGACGACTCTGCGGCAATCGGGCAGTATCCGGTGACGTAAATGCACACCCCGCGCCACAGCAGTTTGACCCCTCAGTGTCTCGTTTGGAGAAGTGCTCGTACGGTCCTCGGGGAAGTGTTCGCAGGAATGAACATGGCAGCATCGTTTGTCACAGGAGAAGAGTGGAAACGGCTCACCCGTCTCTAGGCTGAACCTGGCCTGCCACCTGCGAGCCAAGAGTACTTCGAACCGTTTTAAATGGTTGAAAAAAATAAAAAGAAGAATATTTTGTGACACATGAAAAGTATCATCGAAACATGTCCATGCAAAAACCTGCACATGGATGTTCCTAGCCGCTTTATTCATAATTGTCAAAACGTGAAAGCAGCCAAGACGTCTTGCAGGGGTTCATGGATAAATAAACTGTAGTACACCCAGACAGTGGAATACCACTCAGCGCTAAAAATAAACGAGCTACCAAGCCATGGAAAGACAGAGAGGAAGCCTAAGTGCATATACCAAGTGAAAGAAGCGAGTCTGAAAAGGCTACATACCATAGGATCCCAACTGTGTGGCATTCTGGAAAAGGCAAAACAATGGAGACAGTAAAAAGCTCAGTGGTGCCAGGGATGGGGTATAGGGAGTAGGGAGGGCACAGAGGCAGAGCTCAGAGGATTTGGGGGGCAGCGAAACTACTCTGTATGGAACCATAATGGTGGATACATGTCATTATACGTTTGTCCAAACCCATCGAATGTAGAGTACCGGGAGTAAGCCCTAATGTAAACTATGGATTCTGGGTGATCATGACATGTCAGTGTAGGTTTACCAGTTGTCACAAATGTACCACTCTGTTGGGGGAGGTTGGTAATGGAGGAGGCTGTGCGTGGGGGGGGGGGGGGGCGTATGGGAATATATGGGAAATCTCTGTACCTTCCCCTCAGTTTTGCTGTGAACTTTACACTGCTCCAAAAAATAAAATCTTATTTGAAAAAAATTATTTGAAATAAATTTTTTATTGGAGCACAGCCAAACTCATACTGTCTATGGCTGCGTTCCCTCTCCAGTGGTAGAGTTAAATCATGGAAGAGACCATATGGCCTAAAAGACTTACTCTCTGGCCCTTTACAGAGGAAGATCGCTGGTCCCTGTTCTAGGAGTGGAGAAATAAAACAGTGGCACACTCTCAGAGCAGAATACCATAGGGGGCGTCTGGGTGGCTCTGTCCTTTAAAAGCGTCTGACTTCAGCTCAGGTCATGAGCTCTAGGTCCATGAGTTTGAGCCCTGCATTGGGCTCTGTGCTGACAGCTCAGAGCCTGGAGCCTGCTTCGGATTCTGTGTCTCCCTCTCTCTCTACCCCTCCTCTGCTGTGCACAAATATACCTGTGGGCTCTCTCTGTCAAGAAAAAAAAAAAAGATTTTAAAAAATATTAAAAAAAAAAAAAAAAAGAATACCACACAGCCATCACACAAGCATCGGCCAAAGTCAGTCCCAGAATGCAATGTCGAATGCAGAGAAAAAGGAATTTTCAAAAGAATCCATAAAATATGGTACCTATCACGTAAAATTTTAAGCAGCAGGTGTTATTATGGCATATATGTTTCACAGTTACTTATGTAGGTAGTGAATGTTTTAAAAAAATGCGCTGGAAAAATAAACAGCTTCAGGACACTTGTTACCCTAGTAGAGGAAAGAAGGGGAACAATGAGAAGATAGTTTTAACTAATTGTTAACTTTCCATTTCTTATTTTAAAAAGGATGATATGGAGTAAATATGATACAATGTTTATGTCTTTAATGTTAGTGATGAATATATGGGTACCTGTTACATATAAATGTAAAGATTATATATAAGTGCTTGTTTTGTTTTAATGTTTATTCATTTTTGAGACACAAAGAGACAGAGTACGAGCAGGGGAGGGGCACAGAGAGAGAAAGACACACACAGAATCCAAAGTAGGCTCCAGGCTCTGAGCTGTCAGCACGGAGCCTGACGCGGGGCCCCCAACTCCCAAACCACAAGATCCCGACTGGAGCCCAAGTCTGATGCTTAACTGACTAAGCTACCCAGGAGCCCCTATAAGTGCTTGTTTATATTTGAGATATATTGTAACTAAATTAAGACATTTTGGGAAAAGAAAAGTGAGATTAAATAACTCAGTCAAGGTCACCCAGCTGGGAAGAGGCAGACTTGAAGAGTTTGGATTTGAACTCGGTCTGTCTGATCCCAGAGATTAAACTCTTAACCACATACTGTGCCTCCCTTAACTTACTGACATAAATGCTCAGTAAATGGTCTTTCTCTTTCTGCCTCCCCTAAGAGTTTATAAGAGTAGAGGTGAGTCCCTCGGCACGAATGGTGCCAAGCAGTTTGGATCGGCTGTCTTATCAGGCTCCCGGGTCCTGTGTATTCTTTTACAGGAGAGGACCCTGGCTTCTCCCCAGGGGTTCACTGACACCTGGGGAGTCTGCCAGGAAGCAGTTCAAGATGCCTGGCGACCAACTGGGACATGGTGAGATGCTGAAATGTAGCCTTAACATCCCAACAGGCTTGGTATGAAGACCAGGGTCTGGGGTCCTATGGAGGGCACAGGCTCCATGGGAATCCTTTCAGACTTTGTAGGGCCACCCAAGAAGGTTCCAGAAATTTTGTTTTCTGAATCCTTGTTGAATGAGAATATTCTTTGTCTCCTTCTCTTCCCTTCGAAATGGCACCCATTAACCATTTCTGTCATCCTTCTCTCCTCGTAATAATGGGGAATCAAAGGAGAAAGGGGTCTCCCACAGATGCAAGCAGACGCGAGCATTGGTGCACACAGTGAAGTGTTCCCTCACCACACCTGACCTCCCAGGCCATGGCAGCCTGGGGTGCAAAGGAGTCAGAGTTCCCACTTTTATGCTTCCCTTTCCCCAACTCCTATGTTTCTCTCGCCTCCTCTTCCAGGCAGTCTGTTCCAGCCTGCCATGGCCTCTCACCTCAAAACTCCCACAGTATTCGTCATCCAGTTCCTCACGGGTTTCTGGGGTGTTTCTTTGTTAGTTACCCTTTTACCTCAGTTAGTTTGAAATGTGAGTGATTGGAGCTCAGGGTCTATGCCTTATTTGTACTTTCCCATGATACCTAGCACAGTGTCAGGTACGCACTAGGCATTTAATAAGTGTTTGTGAATAAATTAATGAATGAGTGAAGTACATTTGAAAAAATTCCTGGAATTCTGTTCCTAAGGAGGGAGAGAACCACAAAATAGGTCAGGTGAAAGCTGGCCCTACCCTTCCACCTTAGTCTGGCTTTCAGACTCCCTGGGCATAGGGGAGGGGTGGCCTGCCTGCTACGGGCCTTGCTGGGCAGGAGACAGAGAGGGAGAGGAGGTGTCCAGACAGAATGCCGACCGAGTGGGTGCAGGGGTCGCTGTGGGGGAGGGGAGCCTTGGCATTGGCTTTCCTTATGATATTTGTGTTTATTTTTCTCTTTGTGCCCAGGAACCTCAAACAATGCCCCACACTGGCTACATAATGTGAAAACAGCTGAAGAAGAAATAAAGCAAAAGAGAAAAACAAGGAAAAGAGGGTAAACAAAGAGAGAATTCACCTTTCATGCTCCTGCAAAGTCCTCGGTTGGGGAACGAAGTTAAGACACAAAAGCTTTGCAACAACAACATTGTGGGGGAAGGCACAAGAGGGGAGCCGAACAGCCATTAAAGCAATTAAGAAAAGATTAAGGTCGCTTGTGGTGGAGAGAGAGAGACCCATTAATCAATAGGCCAGAAATCGCAGCAGGCTACAAAATTATAAGACCAGGCAAACTGGAGAACACACAGGCTCACCTCAACCAAGATGCCTGAGTAACTCAAAGGCAGAAATATTATATTCATTTCTCAGGCTTGGGGGAAAAACGATTCTTAGAGGAATGGTTTCTTTTTAATCAGCTAATGGGGCATCCTGAGGTGGGGGTGAGGTCCACATTGATTTCAAGGCAAATTCTAAAACATCTTGGTAAAAGAAAAATCCCTAACAACGCATGATAGCAATGTTGCTGGGAAGGAGGGGATGGCAGGGCACGAGCCTGTCTGATAATATTAGGAAGGGTCTTAAAACTCCCTGTGGCGGGGGTATATTATGGTTCACAAATATTTGCTGCCGCTTCCTGGGAAGACCTGTGTCCCAGCTCCACTGGCAGCAGGCCTGGCTGTATGACTTGCTTGGGCCAATGACACCTGTGTCACTTCCCAGCGGAAGTTTTAAGAGCCAGCACAGTTTGCTCTTCCCTTTTTTTTTTTTTTTTTTTTTTTGGTCCTTTGCATCAACCCTGAAGTGTTCTAGACGAGTCTGTCCTTGGTCTGGTCTCAACGTGAAGCCCATGTGGGACAGAGGCTCAAGTGACTGGCAGAGGGCATATGAACTTCGTTGTCCGCCACTGAGAAGAAGTAGGGGGGTACCGGCGTGTCCTGATTGATATATGTCCTTACAGTATGTCACCACTGTATGGAACCTGTATGGGCTTCCTATTCCTTACAGGATAAATCTCAAACTTCTGGTCCTGACATGGAGCCCTTCCCCTCTCCCCATGCATTCTAGATATCAGGATTCTCTTCACATGCTCCCACGGTCCCGCCCGACCTCTCTCCTTATTGGGCCCACACATACCTTGTTTTAGTGAAGAAGGTCTTCTGGTTAAGAGATCTGAATTGCTCAGGCCTTTGGTCACACTCTTTCTGATATCCGCCTTGGGAAGCCATTTCACATAACCTCCCCCCACCCCCCTGCTCAAAGCCATCTCTGGACCATTATAGCTCATGGTCTGTGCCATTGAAACACTTATTTTTATTCAACAAATACATATATAGTGCTTGCTAAGCGTCAGGTACTGTATTCATAGCTATACCTTTATTATTACATTTAATTCTCACTCAACCTTATCGTTCCCATTTTACAGATGAGGAAATGGGGCAAAAAGAAGGTACAGTAAATCCATAGAGCTATCTAGTGCAGAGCAGGGACTTAAACCCAGGCAGATGGGTTCCCTGCTCTTACCCTCTCCCGCACACTGCCCCACGTACGCCCACGCCATCTTGATGTGGCCTGACTTATCTTCCCACCAAGATTATAGAGCCCTGGAAGGCACAGGCACTTTTATCTTCCCTAGCATTTAGCCTGATAGCTGGCCCACTAGCTCCCTCCCAAGACCCGTCAGTTGATTGAAAATTCAATGGGTCATTTCATTTCATCCATTTCTTTGTCTCCACGTAGAAAAGAAGCAAAACCACGTTAGAGAAAACTTCTCGAGAATGCCTATTTGAGCGTAGGGGAAGCTTCCTGACATCCAGCTCAAGTGTCTCCTCGGGCAACATTGATTCGTTTTCCATTGTTGTAGGTGTCCATGAAGACAGGTAGCAGACGACCAGCTCTTACTTAGGATAATACCTATGATACGGGAATATCATTATTTTATTAATCCCTTTGTCGTTTGAACACTGCCTTGTTTCTTTAAAAAAATTTTTTTTTAATTTATTTATTTTTGAGAGAGAGAGACAGAGCACAAGGTGGTGGGGGGTCAGAGAGAGGGGGAGACACAGAAGCTGAAACAGACTCCAGGCTCTGAGCTGTCAGCACAGAACCCGAGGCGGGGCTCAAACTTCCGCACCATGAGATCATGACCTGAGCCGAAGTCGGACACTCAACCGACTGAGCCAACCAGGCGCCCCAAACACTGCCTTGTTTCTAAAAGGATACATGATGGCCAGGAAAGAACCATAAAATACAGTCAAGAACACAGAAAGGGTCAGAAGGAATCATCACCACATACTGTTAAATGAAAAAAGCACACTGTAGAATAATGCATACTCTGTGAGCCATTTATAAACTTCATAAAAAATAGGTCTGCCTACAAATTTCTATGAACACATATAAATGTTTATTGCAATTTCAAAAAAAAAAAGATCTGAATTAAATTTAAGATATTAGTTATGCTCTGACTGGGAGCAGGGAACAGTCCTAGAGGGGGACAATGGGCACTTCAACTTTGTGTGTCATGTTTCACAGACTTAAAGCAAATATAACAAAATAGTAACACTTGTCAATTTTGTATGGCAATATCAGATATAGTATTATTGTGTGCACTTTTCAGAATTTTCCAAGTTCCTCAAGTTTTTAAAAAAGGGAAAGAAGCAGAAAAAGATTTGGTAGAACACCTCAAGGCTGTATTTACTTGCTCTGGGGAGCCACAAACTTCTCTCTAAGCTTTCTAAAGGCCGATACAAAGAAAGGTGCCGGGTCAGTTATATAATTCATGGTGTCATGACTGTCCCCAGGTGAAAGCCTATCTGGGCTTTGGAGAAGCCCAGAAGCTAATACTAGAAACCCCAGAAGCAATGGTGGCTCCAGAGTGTCTGTAGGGATCCAGGAGCCTGCAGGCGTATGTGTGCACAGGTGTGCATGTGTGTGTGCACAGGTGTGTGTCTGGTTGGGGGAGAAAGCTATTTGTTAGGAATCTACATTTATGTACTTCTTTACCTAAACTTGTCTGCAAGGATGGGACAGGTGGGGGCCACCCCTGGTCCTGCCATGGGACGTGATGAACGGCCTCCTCACAACAGCCTTGCCACGAGCCAGTGACTAGTTTTTGTTTTTGGTTTTGGTTTTTGTGATTGGCATCACAGCAAGGCCCATTCATAATGTAGTTCCGCAGGAGCCCCACGGCTGCAGGGTAGGCCCCGCTCTCTGCCAACCTGGCCTGGCCCAGGGGTGGGCTTCCAAGCCCCTGGAGGAGAAAAGGGACCATGTGTCCTTCAAGCAAAGATGTCCTTAGAGCAAATGATTCGTGCTCTTGGCAGAATGCAGGGAGGTGAGATGGGGTTTGTGCCACTGGCAGGGGCCTGGCAGAACCATCAGGGTCTTGTCTTTGTGGGGCAATGGCGGCCAGCTGGGAGCAGGCTTGGCTGTCCCCTTACAGAAGCTGCAGACATTGGGGACTCCCCTCTCTAGGCAGCCATCCCACCTCCTCTGGAGGTGAGCCCAGGGGGACTCATTGCTCTGCCAGGTATCTCCTCAGAAACCATTTGGAATTGGCTCCAACGCATGCGTGCGCGCACACACACACACAGACAGAGTGGTACAGGTGTCCAGGGTCCCCTCCAGGCGGTGTGCCCAATGGTCTAGCCTGAAAAATGTTTAAAGCAGGTGTCACCAGATATCCAGCCTCCGCCAACCTGCCAAGAAGGAATTCAAGAATGTTTGCCTAGCCTGCCCACACTTCCTGGCATGTCCCCTGGATGCACTGCTTGAGAAATGATGTCACCACCACCGCATGAAGTGTGAAGCAGGTGTTTTACGATCAGTTAATGTGGCTTGCAGAAGAGCGGCTCTCTTTCCTTTCCTCGGGGCAATAATTAGCCAAGAGAACCAACTGCCTGTTCAGGCCTCTCCAGAATGCTTACTCCCTCACCAGCCGTGCTTTGGAGCAAGACTTCTGCAGCCAGAATCAAGCCCCACCACTTAGTAGGTGGCACATTACTTCAACTTGCTGAGCTTCAGCTTCCTCACCTGCAAAGTGGAGAAAATATTAACAACGCACTTGCTTCACTGGGTTGTCGTCGGGAAGTACATCAGGGTGCTTCCGCTAACTGTAAGCGTTAGTTACTATTATTACTATTTATGTGGGTGGTGGCGGCATTTCTACCCTTAAATTCTGCCCCTGCCCTTTATCCTGCAGACAAATCTCCATTCCTTTGTGACGTGAGCCTCCAATGCTCGAAATGCTTTCATTGATTGGATCCTGAGCAGCGAGCTGTTCCATCTTTTCACGGCAACAGCAGCTTGCACGTATCATGCTTCAGTCTGGGCCTCGAGACGAGTTTCCCGTGTCAGATGGTTCTGAGGATTCTGTGGCGTGTGTCGGTTTAGCGGTAACAACACCAGGAACCCCAGCCCTGCAGCTGCCTTCTGGAAAGGACGTGCCCTTCTTCCTCGCTCCCCCTGCTCCCCCTGGCATCTCCAAGGGAGAGTGAAAATTGGGGCTCAGCTAATCCTGAAGGATAGGTCTTGAGAAGCGCTCTCTCAGCTCTTGCTTTGGGAAAAGGGCTTGTGAGCTGAGGAGGGCTGGTTGTTGGATTGGTCAAGTTGTGGGGAATGAAACAAGTCATTTATGAGGTGATGAGAGAGACTGATGGGCTTCTATAAAGTGGGGGGTGGGGGGGGAAGGCCTGCTGGCCATTGCGTGGGGTGGCAGAGAGGGCCCAGGGACCCTCGCTAAGCCCCCTTCCTCACACAGCTGGCCTGTCCTCATTAGCATGCCACCACTGAGGGCCACTGGGAGCCACACTTTGTGGATTTTCCAGAGCAAAGAGTAATCCCAAAATCCACAGTCACAGGCTCCAGGAATAAACGAGAGATGGAAACTGGGAGTGTGTAAGGGGGAAGGGGTACTGACTACCAGACAAGCAATTAATACTCATGTTCTTGTGCAAAGATCCTGAAACTCTTTGGTCTTAAGCCTCTTTTTGGTCTTAAAAATTATTGGGGATCCCAAAGAACTTTTGTTTATGTGGCTTATAGCTGTTGCTGTTAAGTGTGTTAGAAATTAAAACTAAGAAATGCTTAAAATATTTATTAATATTTATTAATAGTATAATATTATAATATTATAATTATAATATAGCTGTTGCTGTTAACTGCGTTAGAAATTAAAACTAAGAAATGCTTAAAATATTTATTAATATTTATTAATTTATCAATGCTTAAAATATTTATTTATTAATAAATATAAAAATATTTATTAATATTTAATGCTATTAATATTATTAATATTAATTATATATTTATGGTGACTTTTGAAGTCACCATACAAGCCCATTACATGTTAGCACGTATAGCATATTTTTATGACAATAGCTATATTTTTCAAAGAACAAAAATCAATGAAAAAGGTAGCATTGCTTTGCATTTTTGCAAATCCCTTCAGTGTCTGGCTTAGTAGAGGACAGCTGGATGCTTGTATCTGCTCCTGCCTTCAGTCTTTTGTGAGATCACACACTGTGTAGCTTCTGGAAAACACCAGTGTACCATGTGAGACAACGGGAGGGGAAAAGGCAAATAATATCTCGATATTGTTTTGAAAATAATTTTGACCTCAGAGTCCCCTGAAGGGGTCTTGGGGACCCCAGGGGGCTCCAAACCCCACTTTGAGAACTGTTGTTTTCGTGAACACTGGAAATAACCGTTGTAAGATGACAGAAGCTTCTTTTAACTTTGTAGCTTTTCCCCTCTTTACTCTTTCCCTGACCCTGATCTGTATCTGTTTAATTAATCAGTGCCGGGCACAGTGCTAAATGCTAGAGGCTCAAAGAAGAAAAACGCAAAGGCCCGGCCCAAAGGAGCTGACAGGCGGAGGGAAGGTGGACACGAAACCCCCTTGGGCTCCAGAGAAGCTCTGTGTCTCTCTAGGCTCAGAGCATGTGGCACTCAGCCTACAAGTGAGGGAGAGGCAAGGGCGCCTCCAGAGTGGACTCTTGAGAGACTCCGGTAACATAATTAATGAGTCCCTCAGTGCTGCCCGTCGAGTGCTGTGTAGTCTGAAGCGATCAGAGAAGTCTTCATGGAGGAGGTGGGATTCATGGCCTAATGTGGCCTTCCAGGCACCTGCCACCTGTGAGAAGGCACCGGGGCAGGGCAGAGCATGATGAATGTGAGAGGTAAAGGAGACTGGCCAGACTGATGAGGTGCTGGGGAGAGAAAGCACAGGGGAGGGCAAAGTGAACACAAGGGTTGGGGCAAAGGTGGGGGCTCATAGAGTTGGGACTCCTGCTTAGGCCTGGCCACTTTCTCCAGGGTAAGAACTCTGGGCTGCTGTGAGTCAGCAGAGCCTACAGGGACCTTCTAAATGGCAACCCACATCCCACCTTGTCATTAAAATCTGAGCCCTGTGGGGCGCCTGGGTGGCGTAGTCCGTTAAGCGTCTGACTTCAGCCAGGTCACGATCTCGAGGTCCGTGAGTTCGAGCCCCGCGTCAGGCTCTGGGCTGATGGCTCGGAGCCTGGAGCCTGTTTCCGATTCTGTGTCTCCCTCTCTCTCTGCCCCTCCCCTGTTCATGCTCTGTCTCTCTCTGTCCCAAAAATAAATAAACGTTGAAAAAAAAATTTTTTAAATCTGAGCCCTGAAGACAGTCACACTTGGGGACCCCAGTATGAGATAGGGTCCTGCACGCCTGGGTTCTGCAAGCCCACCTGGGGCCTTCTCACCTTCTTCCCTGACCCAGTTGGCACACTCCCATGGTAGTGCCTAAGCCCCTGGGTTCTGTGTGCAAACCCAGTATTTTTTCACTGAGCTACTCACTTCCCTGGATGGCTATGAAAAAAAGAATGGAAGGGAGGAGGGAAGGGAGGGAGGAAAAAAAATAGGGAAAAAATAGGAAAAAAATGAGGCAGTTTGAGAAGAATCATCTTTGAGTCCTCTCTAGCTCTAAAATTTAGCATATCTCCTTTCAAACGTGCTAAATGCCAGCCCAGTGCTCTGGCGAAGCTCTCAGCCATCCTGCCCTAAGCGAAGTGTGAATTTTCTATAGATAAGTCCGGTCCCCTTGGCGGACCTTCCACATTATCCTGCAGAAGAACAGAGACCCCAGAGATGCTGCTAATGCTACATGTTTTCTGAAGATGCAGACGTTTTTAAAACTTCTCTGTAATGAAGAAAGAACCGAAAGATGAGAAGGTTCCTTACCCTGGTGAGCCTCTCCCCTACTGTCACTTCTCTTTCTGCT
Organism: Prionailurus bengalensis; assembly: GCF_016509475.1. Classification (NCBI taxonomy): domain Eukaryota; kingdom Metazoa; phylum Chordata; class Mammalia; order Carnivora; family Felidae; genus Prionailurus; species Prionailurus bengalensis. Next base: position 64,592,558 of record NC_057354.1, read on the forward strand.
GCTCTGTCCTGGTGTCCCCAGGATGGAGAGAAGGACCCGTATCAGCCCCTTCACATCTCCTAGTACGAGGTGCAGGGGCACATATTATCACATGAGTAGTCAGCGCTACATAAAGGAACACAGTAACGTGTTCTATGTAAAAGTAATCGGATCAGGCAAGTGTGAGGAAGTGGGGGGAATTAATGAATTAAGAACCAAACGGGAGTGGCTGAAGAGCCTCCGAAGCGAGAATGAAGCTGATCGAAGATATGGGGCATGGCCCCCATAAATCAACCACCTTCCCCATGGAGACTCGAGTCTGCTTGGACCACAATATGCAGAATGCGGGGAAAGCTAGCCTCCTCACGAGCTGGAGGGAGCTGCAGCTTTTGTGGAGATAGACAACAAAGAACAGCATAAAGGAAGACATGGACTAGCAGAAGAGTGGGTGCCATTTTGCTCTTCTGGCTCGCTCAGCTTCCTCCAGGTTCTGTGGTCTCTGATGAGCTCCGTGGCTTGCTGAGTGACGGAACAGATTTTCTTCTACACTTACTGATGAAGAAGCTCCAAACTTTCAATCAACCTGCACAGAAAGCCAGCTGGGACCCATGGAGGGGGCCTCAAGGGTGTTTGTGAAAGCACAGCTCCCTGGAGAAGCTAAGACTCATGCGTTTGACATTCTCACCTTCCAGTGTTTCCTGCTACAGCAGGCCCAGCCCTGACTTAGCCTACAGGGCGATGGGCCTTTGGCCAGAGGACGGAGATGGGGGTGCCAACTGGGTGGGCAGTAAGAGTAATGGCCCGAGACCTGCTCATTGTTAGGAGCAAAACCCCTCGGAGTGGGCCAGATCACGTCCGGGGAGGCCCACGGTCCCAGGCCCACGCTGTCGAAAGACTTGCTGGTTACTGTGCCCATCAGATGCTTTGACAAAAGAGGCTTACACATACACACGTGATTCTTCAACCACTGCTCTGAAGGAGTAGACATGACGTCAAGTGTTGCCATGGGTAGGCAGAAATGGGACCTCCCATTCACTGCTGTAGAGGTGTCAGTTGGTTACCTTTGCGGGGAGGCGGAGGCACTTAATCTGCCAATATGCAAAAGAAGCTTTAAACAGTACATGCTCTTTATCGTGGCAATTACATGTCCGAGAATGCGTTCACAGGAAATAACCAAACAGTGTTCAAAGGGGAATGAACAAGGATGCTTACTGTGCTGTTGTTTACAACAGCATTGGAACACTGGAGAAACCCTAACCAGCCACTGATGGGGTTGGTTAATAAATGAAGGTACAGCCTTGCCTTGGAGGAGGGTACAACCACTCAAAACGATGCTGTCGACCCTTGGATGGCACCATGAACATACAGTCACACTATATCGTTAGATTTTATTTTATTTTTTAACATTTTTAAGTTTACTTATTTTGAGAGAGACAGAGAGAGAGCATGCGCACGAGCAGGGATGGGGCAGAGAGAGGGAGAGAGAGAATCTCAAACGGGCTCTGCACCGTCAGCTCAGAGCCCGATGTGGGACTCAGTCCCACCAACCGTGAGATCATGACCTGAGCTAAAACCAAGAGTCGGACGCTTAGCCAACTGAGCCTTCCCAGGAGCCCCTGTATTGTTAGATTTTAAATGGCAGATTACAAACCAGCATTACATAATATGGCTCCCTTTTTTTGTAGCTAAACATCACACATGTGCATGAAAATAATCTGAAAGAATATACATCAAAGTGTTGCCAGGGTCCACCCAGCATGTGGGGTTTCAGGTGGTGGTTTTCTTTTTGTTTATTTGTATTCTAAATTTTATATAATTCATAGTATATACTTGTGCAGATTTTTTGAAGGGCCAGGTGGGGGAAACTGGGTGTATGGCCACAGGTGAGCCAAGGATGGGTCTGCTAATGGTCAAGTTCTAGATGGGCTATTTCTCATTGTTCCACTTACCTGCAAGATCACCGGGAGACAGTCTCCTAACACAGCACGGGCAGCTCAGGCAGAGGCTCTAATCCAATTCTAGAAGGCCCTACGGATATCTTCAGGGTCTCAGAGGCCCCCTGCTTTTTCCCCTAGAAAGGGAAAGGCCCACCAGGGCAGGGGCTCTGAAATCATTTGCCCCACTGCCTTCAGAGGAGGCCCTCCTAGGTCCTCATGCTGCCCAGGTAATGTGAGGACAACAGGTGGGCAAAAGAGAATAAACTATATAACCCAAATTTGTCTGATGTCACAGCAGAGAAAATCTTCTGATGAAGTCAACAAACATTAAAAAAAACTTTAATCACAGGGGCACCTGGGTGGCTCAGTCGGTGGAGCGTCCGACTTTGGCTCAGGTCATGATCTTGTGGTTTGTGAGTTCAAGTTGGGCTCTGTGCTGACAGCTCAGAGTCTGGAGCCTGCTTCAGATTCTGTGTCTCCCCCTCTCTCTCTCCCCCTCCCATGTTCATGCTCTGTCTCTCTCTGTCTCTCAATAATAAATGTTAAAAAAAAATTTTTAAGTAAAAAATTTTAATCACAAAAACAAAACCTTTTTACCCCAGTGCCTGTCTCTTAACTTTCTCATTCTTCCATGATAGAGGAAGGCAGAAGTCTCTAAGGCATCCCACCTTTTAACCTATAGAAATTTAAGTAGCATGAAGGATAAAATCATTGGTGAAACAAATTAAGTTACTTTTAGATTCTGGGTCTCCTAAGCATATTGGAGTAAATGCCTCCTCCCTTCTCCAAGATTTTTTTTCCTTCCAATTTTATTGAGATATAATTGACACATAACATTGTTTTAGTTTTAGGTGGACACCAGAATGATTTGATATATGTTTATATTGCAAAACGATCACTACAAGTAAGTTTAGTTAACATCCATCACCTCACATAGTTACAAGTGTGTGTGCATGTGTGTGCGTGTGTTTGTGTGAGATGAGACCTTTTAGGATTTACTCTCTACATGTGAGTGAGATCATACAGTATTTGTTTTTCTCTACCTGGCCTTCTCGGAGGTTCTGATGGATTGAGTAGCAGCTCAGAGATCAGTAGCCAACTGTGAGACAAAACACAGCTTTAAAGAGTCTCTGGGCCAATACTGCATAACCCCAAAGCAGGGCTCTGAGAAAAGCAGGGCTGGGGAAGATGGCTCAGGCTTCAGGTCAAAGTGGCAACTGTTCCACTTTCCCAAATCTGCCTCGTTTAGCCCCAGAACCTAAGGATGCAGTGCTACGAAAGGCCAATTTGAAGCTTATTTGTAGATAAAAGAGCAGGACAAAATAGTGAATGTGTCAGTGTCTCCAATGCCCAAGTGAATAGCTGTCTGGGTTGTGAGACCCCGGGGGCCGTGTTGATGTGGAGCAGGAAATAAAAGAGGACGTGGGCAAAATGTTCACGAACTCTTTTATGTACGGTGACCCTTAGGCTCTCAGATTCCCCCCTCCTCCCATGGGGACAGAACCTATAAAGGGGAGTGTGGATGTTCCCCCAACACCCACCAGGGCGAGAAAGAGGACTGTGCCATGTTCTGTCGTCTCCACAGAGAGAAGCAGAAACATGGCGGGAGAGGGCAGGGGAGAAGTTTCTTTCCTCCCCAACAAGGCAGTGCCCAATAGAAAGGAAGAACTGAAAGCTGGCCTAGAAACATGACCTCATCCATCCCCACCTTGAGTCAGACCATCTCTGATCTCTGAGATTCATGTGCCTTCACTTGGAGAACGTTTGGAAAGTCCTCTTGCTACCTGTAGATCAGCACAGCCTTGTCCCTCCATATCCCTACCTTGACCCTGCTGTGCAACAGGGGCTCTGAAACTGCTCCCTGGGAAACCCTCAGCCCACTGGAGCCCTCCCTGAAGGAGACAGTGGTCCTTGGTTGACAGTTCTGTCTGTCCTCCTAAAGTGCTGAAGAAAGACAGTGGGGAGATCAGACAGAAGAAGAGGGGTTGAGCCAGAGACTGAATTTCTGTTCCCAGAACACAGTCCTAAACCACAGGATTAAGTGTCATAAATGACTTGCCAACTCTCTCCATTAGACAATGAGGCCACATGAAAGATTAAATAAGAATTCCTAATATCCACTGGAGCATTTTCTCATACATCAGAATATGGTCTGAGTGATGAAATGACTATAGGTAACATATTTTGGGGTTCTGTTCCCTTTTCTGGGAACTGAGTTCTGCCCACAGGATTGCCTACCTTCTAAAAAGGAGCAGGTGTAGATGGCCATGACTCATCTGATGTTCTTTTCCCTCTCCAGCTGCAGCTAAGTGAGCCAGGGGTGGGCATCTGACGTAAGAGGAGCCTGTATTAGCTAGGGAGCTCAGCCAGTCAGATCCTCCCTTGTGTATGCAAACTAATTGTATTTGGGAGCAGGCATTGGAGATAACCATGTAGAGTTGGCTCTGAAATTAATGGCAAGGCAAAGCCAAGCTTCATGTGAGCCAGAATTGGAGGGGAGGAGTGGTCAGAGGGAGCAGAGCAAAATGGTCTGCAAAGAGAATGAGACAGAGCAGGAGAGATAAACCAGGAATGAGAAAAAGTGGGAAAGAAGGGAAGGAGAATGGAAAGAAGGAAAGACAGGTGCATGGAGACAGAAAGCAAGCTAGAGGGGACCAGGAATCTTTCTGGCTGCCCGTGCCCTCTCGTTGCCAGTTTCAGTTCCCAAGAGGTCTGAATTTACTTTATTTCTAGAAGATGCTTCCACACCTTTTAGCAATCATCCTTTTCTTTAAGTAACATTTATGTTTCTTGTAGTCAATGAGCTTTGATTCAACCTATGACCCTAGCCATGGTGGCAGGAGAGAGCTAGAGTCTGCCGGTGGATATGCCCCGTTGAGTGGAACCAGCACTTGGGGGAACATTAAATCAGGGGCAGGTTACCCGTGAGAGCTTGGGCAGACAAGCAATTGGCATCTGGACAGAAAACGGGCAGAGAAATGGATCCCTGGGCTGAGAGACAAGAAAGGGAAGGAAGGGAGAGGGAAATGGTTGAGTCAGAGCAGGATTCTAGTTCTGGAAATCCTGGACAGAGACTCACCCAGAAGGATCCTATAACCAGAACTGAGGGCCAGGATGGGCCAAGATCTTGTGCTTTTCCTTTAAAGACAAGAAAATAACATCTTTCAAAAAAAAAAAAAAACAATAAAGAATGTCTTTGTAAGTATTTCCAAAAGCCCCACACAATTTGAGTCTTTATTGAAAGGGGTAGTTATTGCCAGACCACTTCCTGCAAGCTTTGGAGGACTCCAGCTCCAGAGTGCCTGGGACCTCCCTTTAACTCCACAAATGCCTTGTCCTATTTACAGTCAATTCTTGTTATTGGCAGTAGTTACGATCTGTAAAGTCACCTGATCACTGAATTAGCAAATACAGAACCATTACATCCAGGGCAAATACCAGGTTACTTTCCTACAAACCTTTGGCCACATTTTCATGAATGGGTCAATGCATAACCTTGTTTTATATGTATTTCTGTTTAAAGATACCTTATTTGATATATATGGGTGATTCATTAACCTTGGACTCAAGACCAACAGCACCATAACTCATACCTGAATAAAGCTTCTCTAATACACATATTGTCTCCAGAAGGCCTGTCACAGCCTTTTTGTGTCTTAGAACCATTACCACAATGGTGGTATCATTGTTTACGTGTGAGCAGTGAGAGCTCTTTGGGGGAAGAGAGGATAATTACTTATTAATTTTTGTAGCCATAGCACCTAGCACAGTGCCTGGCATCTAATAGTCACTCAATAAATATCTGATGAAAGAATCATAGAATCAGGGAAGAAGCCCAGTTCCAAGAGTCTGTAGTGGGCGAATACAAAGTGTGGACTTTCTCTGACTCTCTCCAAGTTTGCCCGCTAGGATCAGACTGGGTCCTTTCTGAGGCTGAGCTTGCAGAAAGGAATTCAGCCAAGGAGACAGGAGTGAACACCAGGCAGGGCCTGGAAGCATTCATCACTGTGGACAGGCGAGCACAGGTAACCATCAACTTTTAGTGGAAGAGCATCCATGGCTACTCACAGCATGGGAAGCCAAGTTCTAGGTCCCAGATGATCAGCTGAGCTGGTGAGGAGTCAGGGAGGTGTCTGAGCTGGAAATGGAAGCAGATGCACGTGTGTAAATTGCACTTACTTACATAAAAGTTGCTTCGTTAACATGGCACCAAACCTTCTAGTTGTAATGGGTCAAAAAAATAGCTTAGACGGCAAGCCATGTAGACAGATCCTTGCTTTCCTAACTTTCTGTCTCCTTCTTTTATTAGATTACCCCCTGGGCATGATACTTGAAGAGATACTGCCCATCAAACAAATGGCATCTTAAGTAACTACTGTCTCATGGTGATTAGAGACACAGAACTGCCCATCAAGTTTCTCCCTGCCAAGAAATGCCATGTGGAGTTGCTCTATTCGAGCCAAAGGTAAAGACACTTGAAATTTACTCTGCTTATGGTGGTTAAATCTATGATTTCGACTTTTAAAATATTGAAATACTTTGGCATGCCCATTGCTAAGAGTTTCATCGGCCCCTTTGGAAACCTCAGGTGGAGAGTAACTAAAATCAATGTCTGAATTCACCGGTGCTCATGGCAGCAATATAGGCACAGGTGAACACAGGGAGCCACTGCTGGGGGGTTTTGACCATGACTCGCCCAGCCCAGGTGAAGTGGCTTCTGGCCTCTCTCTTGCGCTCTGTTCTCAACAGACCCAGACAATCCTCCTTGGCCATCCCAGCCCCTGGTATGGTGGGCTGTCAACTTCTGTTCTTCTTTGTGTCTCCTGTGGCCCCCAGCACAGAGCCACATACTCACAAGGGGCTCAGTCAATACTGGTAGACTTCTTACATGTGTCCTAGTCAACTACCATGGCTCCCTGTGGTGAAGCATAAAATTCTCTTGTCCAAGGCTCTTCTTCTGATGCCCGTTGGGGTCTCTGAGCCCTTTCCCCCAACAAGAGATATAAGAAATGACCACGCCTCTGCTAGAGCGTTCAGAGAAAGAATCCAAGGAAAGTGGTGGCGGGGCTGGGATACAGGAGAGATGGGGCAGGCTGCTGTCTCATCAGCTCTGCTCCAGTTTGAGGAGTGAAATGCTGTAATTGTATATTTGGATGCTTCCACAGGCACATGAGATTAAATTCCTTGGCAGACCACTGTTCTGATCAACAGGGACACATCCCCGAGGTACTCCTGCCTGTGGTCCCTGGCTGCCAATTGGTCATTCCCGTATCCTGGACTGTCTTCCTCCTCCCTGCTGCCCACAGCCTATCAGCTCACCCACGCTGAGCCCTATAGGCATGGGGAGGCAGATTTTCTGAAGATCGTGGAAACACCTTTGGCCAAGAGACCGGTGAGACCTGAGTGCTGATTCCTGGCAAACGGAAAGGACTGCGTTGGGAGGCAGGTTCACCAGGCCTTGCCTCAGCTCCTGCATGAAATTCACTTAACTGTCAGTCCTCAGTTTCCCCACCCAGGATCGAATGCTGTGTATACATGCAATCTCCCTCCTACGTGGTCCCTGCTCCTCGACAGTTGAACGTGGCTAGAGAAAAGCAGATGGGCCACACTGACTGGTCTCGCTTTCAATTTATTGCTGCAAATTTCTAGTGGGCACTCAGCACTGTCTAGAAGTCCTAACCTCTCCCCAGACTATTGTGCTCTCCTCTTCCAGACGACTATTGCCCCCTTCTCGTCTCCCCTCAAACCTTCAACCCCCTCCTCTTGCTCTCATTACTCTCAGCTAATACAATACTCTTTATTTCACTGAAAAAAAAAAATAGAAGCATCAAAAGAGAACCACCTTTTTATCCTGTCACCAATCAACCAATCCACCCACATCTGCGTCACCTTCTCTGCCTCCCCTGCTCCCTCACCCCCTCCTCTAGGGTGGTTGCTTGGATCTGAGGGTTTTCCTGGGAGGTGGGCCTTTTGGTACAAACAACAGGCAAGTCTTGGGCAAACCGGGATGAGTTGCTCTCACCCCCCTCCCCACCTCCCACGGTGCCCTGGATTCTTCCTCCTCATAGAATCGGGGACGCTGGTCCCATACTTGTGTTCCTCTCCTGCACCACCATTTTTTTCTGTCTCTTCGGAATGGGTCTTATCAGCACATAAACATGCTGTGAATTTGTCTCCCTTTTAAAAATCCTCCCTGGGCCTCACGTTCCCCTCAGTTGCTGCGCCATTTCTCTGCTTGCTAAACTGCCAGTTGGCCAAGTCCTATCATTAGCCAAGCGTGTCCCTCCATATACAGGCCTCGGCAGTCACCATTCAGCACTCATGGCTGCATGTCACGGGCCCGAACGCTGATTCCTGACATGAGTCCAAGGTTCACATGCTGGATCTGGGAGTGTCAAGGACTTGATGTATTGGGGTCATTTGGTCGTGTATCTGTCCCTCTTCCCCACCTCCCACTGGGAGCATCCTGATGGTGGAACGCTGCTCTACTCATCTTTGCCCGGCTGGTGTCTAGAAAATAGCGAGGCACGTGGCAGGAGCAGAGAAAGCGTTCGTTGAGTGAACAAATGACTAAAACACTGAATGAATGAATTATGGACCCAGTTCAAAATTCCTGAGCATTTTAACCACATATGTCCCACCCTCCTCAACTCCCAAAGCTCTAGGTGGCTGACACTTAACCCCAATTTCATGTCACATTTTCCCTTTTATCACATAGCCATTTATCTCCTGGGGTGCACTAACCCTCGGGTGATAGTCTTGGCTTTGCCCCGTAAGCTTGCGAGTTCCCTGTAGACAGCCTGTGTGCTCTACAATGTTCAATAACTATATTAGTCAGTTGGTATAAATTACGAAATACCTAAGGGAACACTCTTCCATGTGCTGTGGGCCATTCAGACAAAAGACACGGCTCCTTCTGGTAGGAGCTTGCACAATAAAGGAATGGGATATTGAATAACAGGACTACAGAAGCCTATTGCCAGTAGATAAGAATCCCTCTTTTTCAACCATCTCAGGGCGCAGGCAAGATTTGGAGTCCAGGAGAGAGCCAGCAGCCAGGGTGGAAAAGTCAGTGAATAATACTTGGGAGATCGACCCATCCGGGCTGCTGGGAATACCTGGGGAAAAGATAAATCTGACTCCAGAACCTATCACCTGCCTTCGGTGCACACCAGCCCCCTACTGCCCCAAAAGTCTCTTCCTTGTGCGTTTGGAATATTTAGTCTTGTTATAATAAAAGATTTCCCTTCAAGGAAGCATCATTCCTTGCCCAGTTAGGCAGGCTGTCTCTGATTTTGCTCTCTTAAAATACCACCCTCTCCCAGCTGCATCCACTTCCTCCTCCAGTCACCAAAGGAAAACCCACCAAAGCACTTGGGTACCAGCCTGTAGCAGCCTCGCCTTCCCTGCCCTGCCCCTCCCTCCCCGAGAAGGGCACCTGCAGCCCTAGTAGAAATATGGTCGTCAATTTGTGCGGCTGGTACAAGCGTTTTAGCATATTGAGTGGTCCAAATATTTAAATATCTATGATATAGGAAGCGTGGAGAACATTAAAAACCATTTTCTCCCTGCTGATTCCAAGAGAGGAAATCTACACAGTCCCTGCTCCCCTGCACAGTTGCAAAACTGCTGGCCTAATCATATTGCCTATGTAAAGTACCTCTCCCGCCTCCTCTAGTCTGGCTTTAGGTTGCATTTACTGTAAACAAAGATGTATTGGGGGGGGGGCAGTTGGATTGAGTTTATTGTTTATGTAAATCTCTCAGAATGTGACATAGCAAGATAGCTTCCTATGTTGTGTTGATCCACATTTTAGGCCAACAGCCAAAGTATTTTATCTTTTCCTTCATTATAGTGATCTTCCAATTAGCCGTGGTCTGTAATACCCTGATTTTGGTGGCAGTGGTTTGGACAGGATTGTTTGATAGTTCTGCTCGAGAGGCAAAATAAGGGGCCTTATTATAGAAGTGCAGAGGTTGTGCGGGAGCTGAGTTCTGTTGCAAAGTTTGCCGATAAGGGGAAAACCGGCCCTTAAGCGTCCATTCTGTTCTGTATATTAACACTTCTAATCTGCACTGCTGATAAAACTGCAAGCCATTTGCCTTTGGAGGAATTAGTTCTGCCTCACTTGTGTAACCAGGCGATGGTGATTAACCTTTAAACTGTCCAATATTCCCAGCAGCCTCCTGCTCCAGATTAGAAACTATTTAGTTATGACCAACTAAATTAACAACACTCCCTCCTCCGAAGAATGAGATTTGGAAGGTGGATGCATTTTAAGGTGGAATTGTGTTTTGAATTGGCGATCCATCTTTCTAAGGTGCTTATTTCCTCGCCTGTTATAGTCCAGGCTGCCACAGTGGGGATGGAGTTCAGCTGGAGGCTGGGGAGAGAGGGAGGGAGACCAGTCGGTTGTCCCAGTTGGGTTTGCAGATCCGAGGTTTCCTGGGCACAAAGGAAACCTGACTTAGGTTTGGATTTCCTTCCCTGTTATTACCCTAGGTTAAAAGGGGACTTAGCTAGCTCTTCTGCTAGACCCAAGCCATGCTCACAGTGGGAGAGAGCTGCAGCTCCTAATGGGAAGATTAAGGAATAAATAAAGTAGCTCCTTCATCACCCTACTCCCAATTTCTTCCTGGAGTTGAATGTCAGAAAAAGATACTAACTAACTTTCATGTTCCAGGCACCGGGATCTGCCCACCGCAGGTGGGTCTCCCCAACTGAACTGTGGCCCCGCTAAACAATCCCGCTCAGCCCTCTCCTATCTGCCCATTTCAAATGTGTAATTTATCAGTGGAAACATACCCTCGGTGGTGAGGGCCAGGCAATTATGTAATCGTGTGTCGTGCCTCAAATCCCCGAATTGTTGGTCCTTCCTGGATAACAAATAAAATGGAACAACAACCCTCACTACCCACACCCCTCCCCGCCGCCCCGCCACCACCCAATCCCGGTAGCAACCTTTTCTGTTTTACTAGTTTCCTATTAGCTGCCTCCTTAAAAACTGCTAATCTAGATACTGCATTAGTGGGATGTCAGTCAAGCCGCAGTCCACGGCGAAGCCTTCTTCATATACCAATTTAAATCATTCATGGTCTTTTCTTTGGCATTATTCAAAAGATCATAATAATTTTCTTGTGCCCACGGCACAAAAAAATCAATTATTTCCCCACAAAGACTTGAAAGTACTTAGCGAGGGCGGCAAGAAAAGCTGAGGGTGATATCAAATTGAAATTGCACTCATTACATACAACACAATTAGTTGCCACTAGCCTGGCCGGGCTTTAATTCTGAATGGCATATCTTTATTATTACAGAAACAAGCATGCAAATGGCATTGTTCGGGATTTGCCGAAATCAATAGGATATAGTGCTGTGTGTTTGGTGGCCACTGTCACTCACGCTGCTGTGGATGCGAGATAATGTGTGTGTTTGAATTAATGAAGGGAGCAGGCAACATCATAAGTGACACCCAAATAAAAGAAATGGGTACATGATATTTGTAATTATTCTACTTGTGTTTTTGTTGTAAATACTTGTGCTTTTTGTTTTCTAATCAAAGGATTAATTGCATTTTAATAAGGCATTATGATTTGCAGAGCTTTAGTTAATTAAAACTTGTAGTATATAATTATGAAGTGATGCTGAGATTTTTCTAAAGATCACCCATATGTTTAGAATATGTATAATTTTTCTGTTAAGCAGTTTCGATCTCTCCCCCACCCCCAGCTTGACTCCTTGGTCCCTCCCCTGCCAACAGAAGATAGGGATGACTTACGTGAAATGGTGAACTGCTGATTCCAGGTGCATTTCTCTAAGTGGCAACTAGAACCCAACTTAGGTTACTGCACAAATTAAAAGGACTTTGAAGCCGCGCTCGTGTGATAAACTGTGGCAGGAAACTTTCTTGTTGACACTTGCTTTCCGGGTAATCCTCCTGAACTGCAGCACTGTAGAGGTCTGGGGAGTTGATGTGGGTTTCAGAGTGCAAACACTGAGATCTTTCCATCTGGTTGAGGTGGTGCCATTGAGAGTTAGACCCTGGTTGCTTCTCTGAGGCTGGGACCAAACCCTGGTGGAGTCACCGAGCCCCGGCCTTGTCCTCTGTGACACATAGGAACTTAGTCGGGAGGGCTGCAGCGGGGAGAGGGGGTGCTGAAAATCAAGGGAGCTAGGCATTCCCGAGTGTTAACACATTAGTAATTCACAGTGGAATCCAGCCCAGAGACGCAGAATCGCGTTTCCTGTAGGTGTGTATTATGTGAAGGCTGATGGATTAATTGCTAGATAGATGGAATCGAGCTCAGGTAAAACATTATTAAGAAGTTTTAAAATCTTAATGCAACATTTTGAAATTTGCTTTGGGGAATTTTTTCATTGCAGTCTCCTACTTTTTCCATTCTCTCCGGGATCAGGAGTCTTAGTTGTCTTTGCAGAAGGAGGGATCCATTTGCTGAGAGCTCACGATGTTCTTTGTTAAGAACATCCAGGTGGCCCTGTGACAGTGGGTGGAGGCAGGAGCTGGTGGCTGGGCCTCGGGTGGCCAGTGATATGATGAGATGAGGTGACTTCGAAGGGCTGAACTCCAGTTACCCTTCCGGGACCTGGTTGGCTGGGCACCCAAAGGCGAATTTTCCTTTCCCTCTAAAGACCCAGACACTGCCATGAGGAGTACCAAGGTTCCCCACTCCCTGCAAAGGCAACGTGAAGAAGGATAAGGTTGAAGGGAAGAGGGTCCTGCGATGCTCGTGCCCCCAACCTGGTTTTCCAGGAGACTCACAATAGTGCTCTAAGTAGGGTGGCCCAAAGCTGATTTAAACTCTACTATTATTAGGTTGGTCATGGCTTCCTATTTTAACTCTGAAAACCTAGGGCTTGAAAAGGTGGTTCATTCAAAGCTTGCTAAAATATTTGCTCAGCAGCACAATGGTGTGTGATGGAAAATAAACTCTTGTGGCTTGCTTCATCCTATCAGCCGCGGCCTGCAGCAGGGAAAGAATGAGGGAAGGTCAGTCAATTATGTGTGGTAATCACCGTAAGCATATTATCTGAGACACAGATGTCTTCTATGACCCCACACGACATGGCTATTAACCTCGGAGCAATATAAAAATGGAGTGGGTTTGGGGGGAGGAGCAGAGGTAAACCAGACTTTCAGCCTGGCCTTGTCCACAGGCTCAGAAAAAAAACAAAAACAAAAACAAAAACCAAAAACAAAGTTGTGGACATGAAGACTATTTTCAGGAACCCATCCAACAATCTGACCCCTACTCATGGTGGCCAGGGCCTCATGCCCCTCCTTCCCGGAGACCTCTCTGTAGGTCTGCTCACGTGGTGCAGTACTTGCCTCATCTGAAAACGAGACTGATAAACTGACTCGGGAGATATCTTGGACGCACGATGGCCCAGGAACGCTACTTTCTGTTCACCAGGGGAGAGGAGAGAGGGAAAAGCAATTTGGGAGACTATGTGGGTACTTAAATAAGTTCACCTCCAGTCTTGGACAGTAGTAGGCAGGGAGGACAAGGGGGTCACCAAGGCATGTCGGGGGACACAAGTAGGTTACCCAGTAGACATGGACAGATGGAAGTCAGGGTTGTTATACTTAACGGGCTTTTACCTCCACATCTAGCCCCGATTCTGAGGTCTCCCTGGAGAAGTTGGCATCAGGGCCTGGCCTGAGGGGCTGGGCACAAAAGCTGTTGATGGGTTGTTACAGGGTGGGTACAGCACTTAGGTAAAGCAACAGCCCTGTGAAGTACCCTAGACCAGAGGCTGAGGATCCCAAAATGAATAAACGAGTTCCTGCCCTCCAGGAGCTTATAGTCCAGTGAGGTGAGGATACAGGAAGACCTGGAACTCAACTCATCTCAGAACGTGTCATGGATGCTAGAGCAGGCAGGGAGAAGGGGTTCTGGGCAGAAATGAAGAAGGGACTCTTCTAGCCCAGGGGCCTGGAAAATCTTCCAGAGGAAGCCATACTTGAGCTGGGACATATGGGCTGCTAAGAATAGCAGCTGTCCTTTGGAGGAACTCACCAGAGCAGGGCCCCGTCCTGGGCACTCTCCTTGCCTGTTGTCTGATTCTCACTACCCTGTAGGACCCACCAGACCCATCACGGACTTGAGACTGGGACAGGTAAGGCTACTCGTCCCAGGTCTCACAGCTGGCTAGCTGGCTAGCTGAGGTTAGAATTCAGACCCAACTGACTCCACACTCCACTGAAAAGGAGGATGCATTTGACTGTCAGGCCAGAGAACAGCGTTTCAGGTGAAGGGAGACATATAAATGAGGGCACAGGCACATCCAGGGGGCACAGGGACAGCTGGGGCTGGGAGCAGGTCAGAGGGGCGTGATCAGGAAGCCTGACAGTCCCGGGTCCAGGGCCCATGCATTATCCTGTGCACGACGGAGCCACAGCAGGATCAGATGTGTGTCTCCGAAAGGTCTCTCTTAGAGTTGCAGGGTGAATGAATCAGGGAGGGAGGGTGGCTGAAGATCAAAGACCTGAAGCGGGTTAGGGAACTATTAGAGCAAGACCAGGGCCGGGGAGGCGGTGCAGGGCGCCGAAGGGGAGGAAGGGCTGAGTATCCTGAAGGGATGTGGTGGCGAGGGAAAGGGAAGAGTCTGGGATTACCTCAGCTCCTCACAACAACCCCTTGCGTGTCTTACGGCCTGACCCACCCACCCACCGCGACCCTCTGTGTGTGCGGGTCGGGGGTGGGGGCAGCCAAGGACCCCTTCCAGATGCTTTAATCTAGGTTCACCTCCTCTGTAGATCTCCTCCCTTATTCCCTTTCCCTAAACTTTTCCAATGAAAAAGAAGTTGACAGATGTGTTACCAAAATTGCAGTGGTGACCCCAGCCACTTCTGTATTTCTAAGCTGTTACGAGAAGGTGACTGGACAAAATGAGCTATGGAAGAGATGTTGTTGCAATATACACACATTTTAAAATGTTTACTTATTTTTGAGAGGGAGACAGAGCACAGGGGAGGGGCAGAGAGAGAGAGGGGGACAGAGGATCTGAAGCAGGCTCCATGCTGTCAGCACAGAGCCTAATGCGGGGCTCGAACTTGCAAACCGCGAGATCATGACCTGAGCTGAAGTCGGTTGCTTAACCACCCGGGGCCACCCAGGTGCCCCTGTATACGTTTTTTTTTTTTTTTAAAACTTAAAACAGCTTAATTTAACAGGTATTCATGACACACGTTTTAGTGAGGGCGACAGGGTCATGGTGAGCATGAGTAATAAATGGCCTTATTAAGTGCTATTTTACAAAGTTGCAGCAGACACAGTTGGGTGGCTTTCAGCATCATTTCCACCACCCCTACTGTCCTCACAGAACCTATTTTGTTCAGGTTCCACCCTACTCCACGTGGCCTTCTACTTCAAGGAAAGCTGGCTCTGGTCCCAGCTCCAAAGGGCAGATCCTGATGGGTCTGAGATGGCCATTATGGTCCCCCTTAGGCACGGGGTAGGGTGTGATGTAACTCTGGTCGGTGAAATGGGGCTAGATGTGGGAAATGTTTCCTCTCTCCTAAGGAAACCCCCTTCTCCCTAGGAATAAATGGTCTCTCTATAATTTATCATGTCTGGATGTCATGTGTCCAACTGTGACCATTCTGTGACCATGAGAAGAGCCAGGTACACATCCAGAAATGACAGGGCAGAAAGACAGAATGGCCCTGCGTCCTCCACGATGTGTCCGAGCCACTGATCACATGCTGTAGAGTTGCTCTACCTCTGGGCTTTGTGTGCTGTGTGATCATTTTAAATTTCTTTTATTATTTAAATTCTTTAATTTAAATTATTTAAATTATTTAAATTTTAAATTATTTAAATTCTTTTATTATTTTTTTATTGTAAATCACTTTTCGTCTTTTATAAACAGCTTTTATAAACAGCTGTGGCATAACCATGTTATTTATATTTATATAATATAAATAACAGAAAATTTACCATTTTCGCCATTTTTAAGTGTACAACTCTGTGGCATTAAATACATTCACATTCTTGTACAGCCATCACCACCATCCATCTCGAGAGCTTTCGTCCTTCCAAAATGAAACTCAGTACCTATTAAATATTAACTCCCCATTCTCTGCCGTCCTCCAGCCCCTTGAAACCACCGTTCCACTTTCTGGCTCTATGAATAAGATTGTTCCAGGGCCTCTTACAAGTAGAATCATATAGTATTTGTCCTCTTTTTTTTTTAATTGAGATATAATTCACCTATAGTATTATACTAGTCTCAGGTGTACAACATAAGGATTCGACATTTCTATACACTGTGAATGATCACTACACTAAGCCTAGTTAATATCCATCACCATACACAGTGACAATTTTTTTTTCCTGCGGTGAGAATTTTTAAGATCTACTCTTTCGGCGACTTTCAAGTATGCAATACTGTGTTATTAACTGTCATCACCATGCTGTACATTACATCTCCATGACTTCTTTATTTTATAGTGGAAAGTTTTTCACTTTTTGACTCCCCTTCACCCATTTTGCCCACCTCCCCCCATCCCCTGCCTCAGGCAACCACAAATTTGTTATTTATTTATTTATTTATTTATTTATTTATGTGTAACGTTTATTTTCATTTATTTTTTTATATTAAATCTAATTAATTGTCAAATTGTTTCCCATGCAACACCCAGTGCTCATCCCAAGGGACACAGGAGTGCTGATGCATAGGGGCACTTGTACCCCAATGTTTGTAGCAGCACTTTCAACAATAGCCAAATTATGGAAAGAGCCTAAATGTCCATCAACTGATGAATGGATAAAGAAGATGTGGTTTATATATACAATGGAACACTACTTGGCAATGAGAAAGAATGAAATCTGGCCATTTGTAGCAACGTGGATGGAACTGGAGAGTGTTATGCTAGGTGAAATAAGTCAGACAGAGAAAGACAGATACCATATGTTTTCACTCATATGTGGATCCTGTTCACTGTATTTATGCGCTTGTGTTTGTTTTTGTTTGTATGCTTTAGATTCCACACTTAAGTGAGATCATATGGTGTTTGTCTTTCTCTGTCTGACTTATTTCCTTTAACATAATGCCCTCAGAGTCCATCGATGTTGCCACAAATAGTAAGATTTCCTTCTTTTTATGGATGAATAATATTCCATTGTGTTTCCATATACCACATGTTCTTTATCCATTGACCCGCTGACAGACAGATTATTTCCATATCTTAGCTAGTGTCAGTGACGCTGCAATGAACATGGGGGTGCAGATGTCTTTTTGAGTTCATGTTTTCATTTTCTTCAGATAAATACCCAGAAGTGGAATTGTTGGATCATATGGTGTTTCTATTTTTAATTTTTTGAGGAACCCCCATACTGTTTTCCATAGTGGCTGCACCGGTTTGCCTTCCCACCAACAGTGTAGAAGGGTTCCTTTTCTCTCCAACACTTGTTGTTTCTTGCCTTTCTTATAATAGCCATTCTAACAGTATTTGTCTTTTGGTGACTGGCTTATTTCACTCAGCATAATGCCCTCAAGGCTCTTTCATGATGCGTGTGTAAGTAATTTGGGGAAGGAGTTTCTGATATTTGCAGTGGTAGGCATTCCGAGTTATAAACCCATTCAACCAAGATTTAAAATTTTTCTTGCCATCATTGATTCTCAAGTGTAGTGGTTAAGAACATGGACTCTTGGGGTGCCTGGGTGGCGCAGTCAGTTAAGCGTCCGACTTCAGCCATGTCAGGATCTCGCGGTCCGTGAGTTCGAGCCCCGCGTCAGGCTCTGGGCTGATGGCTCGGAGCCTGGAGCCTGTTTCCGATTCTGTGTCTCCCTCTCTCTCTGCCCCTCCCCCGTTCATGCTCTGTCTCTCTCTGTCACAAAAATAAATAAACGTTGAAAAAAAAATTTTTAAAAAAGAACATGGACTCTAGAACCCAAATCCCTGATTTTAAATTTACTTTTTTTAATGTGTATTTATTTTTGAGAGAGACAGAGACAGAACATGAGCATGGGAGGGGCAGAGAGAGGGAGACACAGAATCCGAAGCAGGCTCCAGGCTCTGTGCTCTCAGCACCAAGCCCACCACGGGGCTCAAACTCACAGACTGTGAGATCATGACCTGAGCTGAAGTCGGACGCTCAACCAACTGAGCCACCCAGGCACCCCCAAATCCCTGATTTTAAATTCTCACTCTATCATTTACTAGTTGTGTGAGCTCAGAAAATTTGCTTGCCTCTCTATGCTTCGATTTTCTCAGCTGTTGAATGTGTATAATAATATTACCTCCTGCTTAGGATTGCTGGAAGCTTAAATGAGTTATTATATATAAGGCGCTTAAAGGATGCCTGGGACACTGCAATTCTTATCATCACTCTCACTGTTATTCTTGGCTATGAGCAGGCAGCAGTTTCGACAGCTTCCCCTGAATGCCATGCATGAGTTTACTCTACACTCGCCTGGCCATTAGACGATAGAAGATCTGGAATGGTTCCCCTCACCCACGATTGTTGGTCTGTTTGGAATGAAGGTTCTGGGTCCTTTCCAGTCTTTCTCAATCTTTTTCTTGCCTTGGGTCTTCCTGCTCCCATCTGAGTGATGTGTCCACCTTCCCCTTGTTCTCTGCTCAGTTCTAGCAAGACCAGCTCCAGGATCCCAGGACCTAAAGGCCCAGAGGCAGCTGGTGCTGTGGGCCAGAAGACCAGGAGTGGGCTGTTAGGCAGCAAAGTCACCCCTGCAAGAGACCTGAGCTCAAGGAGGGAGGCACTTGAGAAGTGGTGTGTTAACTCTGGATAACACGGATGGAGGGAAAAGAGTAAAGTGAGCTTACCCCTGGGTTCACCGTGTGGGAATCTGAGGAGAGAGGTGCAGCGACGATCCGAGGGCTAAACTGAGGGAGGGACCAGCAGGCACAGAAAGCTCCAGAGTCCAGGACATAGACCCAGACACGGGTGCTTTGCCTTCAGCGGTGTTGAGGGAGTGTCCAGCAACCCCTGCTGTAAGCCCCATGGCTATCTCTGTAAGGAGCTTTTGATGTGCTTAGGGAAGGAAGAGAGAGGAAGATCACCTGAAATAACAGAAGGTAGAAGTCAATGAAGCAATTCTGGAGACAGAGACAGGTGTGTGTGCGTGTGTGTGTGTGTGTGTGTGTGCGCCCGAGCGCGCGCGATGTGTCTTAATCCCCATCTGCATCAATTTCCCCATTCTTGCCTTGTGAAGAGCTTGTCAACAATGAATGAAATATACAGCTGATATCACTGTATTATATAATTGGAAAATAAGGAACAAAGGAAATAATGCATTACAAAGTACGTTGAGGGGCGCCTGGGTGGCTCAGTGGGTTGAGCGTCCAACTCTTTGTTTCAGCTCAGGTCATGATCTCATGGTTTGTGGGTCTGAGCCCCACGTTGAGCTGTGTGCTGGTGGTGTGGAGCCTGCTTAGGAATCTCTCTCTCTCCGCCCCCACTCTCTCTCTCTGTCTCTCTCTCTCTCAAAATAAGCATTAAAAAAATACTTATTTAAAAAAAAAAGTACTTTCTAAAGAGTAAAGCCTTCAAGGTAAATTGTTATTGGTGTGCCTTTATAAGATGACATTTGGGTCCAACCTCATGATGACAAAAGGAAATGTGTTCTTCTGGTGCAAAAAGGACACAACCTTGGACATGCCATGTTTAGATGCCAGCGAAGAGAGGTCCGAAAAGGCATTTGAGGAGCCCTACGTACTGACTCCCCACCGACCCCTTTACAGAATTGCTCGGGTCTCCAAGTAGGCCCCGGAGTGCAGCGTTAGACTGAGAGTCTCAGGAAACCCACTTGGACAGAAGGGACACAGACTGAGATTTGTATTAGTGGGAGAGGAGCAGAGAGGGGCAAGTGCCACCAGAGGCAGGGAGGCTGCCTGATAAACTGTATATTTGGTGGAGGGACAGGGAGGAGATAAAAGATTAAAAAATGTAATAGAAGATTTGCTTACACTTCTTGGAATGGTAATTAAATTTATTTATAGTTATGGAAAATTTGGGGAAGGGAGGAAAAGCAATTTAAATGCAGAGTTTTCACAGGGCAACTGCAAATGGCTTGCTTTAACGGTGCCTCTGAAGGTTAACAGAATGGCAGGGAGGTCAGACTGAAGTGCATATGATAAGTGACAAGTGTTAACATGGCAAATCATGTATTTAAAATTACTCTGAGCTTTATCAAATGTTTCCTCTTGAAAATAAACTATCCTGGAAGGAAAGGTTAACTGAGAAAAGAGTATTACTCTAATGTTCCCGCGATGACCAGGGGGGAAGGGAAGGGAGTTCTGTAATATAGGAGAGGTGGTGATGAATGTAAATAAGTTGTTATGTTATTAACGGGAAAGAAACAAGGATATTCCAAACTTACATTGCACTAGGAGGAAAGGCAAGTAAGTGTTCTCTGTCCTCTTCATCTCTCCCATCTCCACGAGCCAAGCAGCTTCCCAGTCTTCCCGTGGAGTGGAAAGGGGACACACTACAGAGGGGATGCTAAAGGAGGAGCAACAGCCGATGCCTCCAGGGCTGTAACTATCCACGGTCAGCGTTGGCCCTGGAGAGGAATCCAGAGGATTCTCTGAAACCCCCCACCCCTACTCCCATCACCTGGTTTCCATCTTTCATAGGACTTCTCCTTGACCTTGCCCTGAGGAAGGGTAAGGTGGTCAACTGGGCAAAACAGAAGCATCCCTGCAACCCAGCCCAGCCAATGAGACAGAGCCATGGGCTTTCTGTGAGGGTCATGAACTTTGCCACCATCGTTTCCCCGTGGCCCCAGCTTTCTCCAACTTATTGGAGCAAAACTTCCATTGGCTCGATGGAACAGTAGAAGCAGATGCATAAAAGTGAAAAACAAATCCGCAATGTTCTTGTGGAACACTGTTTTTGAATATTGTCCTAGAAGCACGGGCCCACAAAATGCAGCAGGGAGAAGAAACAAAGTGATGATTCTTCGTGTACGAGGTGATCACTTACCAAGGGAAAAAAACAGTAGGAGACTCAAATGAAAAACTCCTATAATTCAGTGGCATGACTGAGTATGAAATTAATATAAAGTAATATATAGCTCTTGTAAAGCAAGCGGGAACATGTTAGAAGAGATAAAGGAAGAAACCATACTTAGGGAGAAATTGAGCAGGTAATGTCCAAATGATGGATTCTTTCAAATGTTAATGAGCAACAATATGGACCAAAAAAGATCTGGACAAAGGATATTCTTCTACAGAAAGGGTCAACATCATAAAGATGCTAATAGTCTCTAAATTAATCTATAAATCCCAGTACATTTTTTTGGTAGAAGGCAAATCAGACAAGCTGATACTACATTTCACATGGAAAAACAAGCCAGAAATTGCCATAAAAACTTCAAAACTGAGATGTGATGAAAGGAACTGGCTCATCCAGATATTCAATTATATTATAAAGCTATATAATTGAAGCAGTCTGATACTGGCACATGAATAGACAGATTGATACAACTATGAATAGGGACGCCTGGGTGGCTCAGCCAGTTGAACGTCTGACTTTGGCTCAGGTCATGATCTCACAGTTCATGGGTTCGAGCCCCACGTCAGGTTCTGTGCTAAACGATCAGAGCCTGGAGACTGCTTCAGATTCTGTGTCTCCCCCTCTTTCTGTCCCTCCCCCACTGGCACTCTGTCTGTCTGTCTCTCTTTTAAAAATAAATAAACATTAAAAAAATAGAACTATGAATAAAAATAATTTGTATACCTATCTCAGATCTTCTACCTAAAGAGACTCCAGGGGGTTCAAAGATATAAATAATTACAAGTGAACTTTAAAAGAGCAAGAAGGAATATGGGAGAGTATTTTTATTATTTATTTATTTATATTATTTTTGTAATGTTTATTTATTTTGAAAGAAAGACAGGGTGCGAGGAGGGGAGGGGCAGAGAGAGAGGGAGACACGGAATCTGATGCAGGCTCAGATGCTGACAGCTCAGAGCCTGACACAGGGCTCAAACCCACGAACCGTGAGATCACGACCTGAGCCGAAGTTGGACACAACCTACTGAACCACCCAGGCTCCCCCAGAGTATTTTTAATGGGTCCAGGCTGAGGACATCATCTGTAGTTATGCCATAAGAGCTGGGAGCAAGAAAAAAATTTGGAAAACTTAATTGTATAAAAACCAAAGTTTATTCATGGGAGAAAACATCATAAAGAATGGAAAAAACAAACAAAAAAGGAAAAACTGGGGAAAAATACTTGCAACTCATAACACCTAAAAAAGGAAAAATATTAATATGAAATGTTTCTAAACGTCAATGATAAAAAGACCAACTAACAGAAAAGGATATATAAATTGTTTTTAAAGTTCAAGAATGAATAGGGGCCTAACCTCTCTCCTAATACAAGAAGAGCTAAAACGACAATGAAGTACCATATTTTACTTATCATATAGGAAAAAGATTTAAATGTCTTGGAGAATGTGTAGGGAAAAAGGAAATCTATACTGATGATCAGAGTAAATACTAATATCATGTTTATAAAGAACAATGTCTATCAAGGGTACAAATGGGGGCCCCTGGGTGGTTCAGTCAGTTAAGCATCTGACTTCGGCCCATGGTTCATGGGTTCGAGCCCCACACAGGGGCTCTGTCTGTCAGTGCAGAGCCTGCCTGGGATTCTCTCTCTCTCTCCCTCTGTCTCTGCCCCATTCCCATTTGCTCTCTCTCTGTCTGTCAAAATAAATACATAAACTTAAAAAAATAAAACTTAAAAATAGCATACAAATGAACATCTTCTTTTACTCAGGGATTTAGCATCTAGGAATTTATTCGACTCATTTATTTGCACGGGCACATACAAGAATATTTACAGAAGCATACCTGTAACAGCAAACAATGAGAAACAACCTAAATGTCCCTCACTACGCCACCGGATGGATGAATTATTGCTCTTACGTGCGGTGCAATGGAACGATCTCCAAGATGCATTTGTAAGCGGAAAAACAAAAGTGAATTGCATTCAACAACATGTCTTAAAAATATAATATTAGGCAATAAAAAGCAAGGACACAAAGGAATATATATGATACGATTCCACTAATATAAAGTTTAGAAACAGGCAAAGCTAAACTCTATTGTTTAGAGATACAATTCAGAGGAGGCAAAACTGTGCAGAAAAGCAAGGGAGGGACGATCACAAAAGTCAAGATAACGGTTCCCTCTACAGGGAGGGAGGGAACGGATATTAAGAAGAGGCTCTGGAGTGTTGACACTGCTCTGTGTCTTGAGCTGAGTGGTGGTTACACAGGTGTACGCTTTTATTGTAACTCCACATAGATGTTCTTTGCTTTCCTATGTGCATGTTCTTTCCCGCAACAACTTTTCTTCCACAAAAGCGAGTGCAGAACTATGTGCATTGTATGATGCTATTTATTTTCAAAAATAAGATGCATATATGCCCTTGTCTCTGCATAAAAATAACTCTGAAAGGATTGGCACAAAACTGTTAGCGCTATTTGCCTCTGGGGAACTGAGCTGCTTGAGGCCAGAGAGGGAAGGGACCGAGGAGGGAAGACCTACTTTTCACTGAGAACCTGTTAGTGCTTTTCGAATGTTTGACAGGTGCGTGTGTTACCTTTAAAACATGTCTCAAGCATTGGCTCAGCTTTAAAATGATGATCATACTCAAGATAGGTTAAAATTTTTAAATGGACTTTTACAGAAACGGAACTGAAAACATAATGCACCTAGACTCTAGGGAAAAAGTAACCATAAAAACAATTAATCTGTTGGCTGGGGTACTGCAGGGAACACTGAATCTCTAGAAAGTTCAATAGAAAGGAGTTTCTGACAGGATGTTAAATAGCTCACAGAATCATTCCACCAAAGAAATGGACTCTAGGTTCAGTTTTCAGAAACAGTTGTCCAGGCCACCAATTCTCAAACTAATTGGGCCAACAAGATGGTGGCTGCCCCTTATATGATCTTGAAGCACCACGATCAGGCAGCTCCTGCTATGATCTGCACTAACACAATGGCTATCCTGCACCCTGTTCTCCATCCCCTTGAGACTGGGGACCAGGCCCTCAGACCCCCACTAATGCCACTACAGAAAAATAAAATGGCTCCCCACCTGTGCTTGCTTCTGGATGCAGCAGAGCGTGGCTTACTCCCCGTTCTGGTTTTTTTGTGAGTACGTTCTGTTTGCAGAACTGGATCATATCTGGAATGCTAGGTGCAAAGGAGTCTGGGAAAGTAAATTTGTGTTACCACTGTGCAGAGGGATTTTGCAGTATCTAGTAAAGTTGACATCGAACCTACCCTAGGACAAAGAAACTCTACTTCAAAGTAAATAATCTAAAGAAACTCTTACACATTTGCCCAAGGAACTAAACTACAATAAAGTTTATTCCAACAGCTTTTGTGACAGTGAAAAACTGCAAACAGCCCAAATATCCATCAACAGGAGAATGGATTGTGACGTATTTTTTTCAATAGATACTCTCTAGTAATATTAAAGATATGAACTAAAGCCACATGTGCTATAATAAATAAATCTCAAAACAATAATAGATGATAATACATCATATAATAAAACAAAAGTTGTAGAATTATGTATACGGCAAGATATCATTTACGTAAGTTTTTTAAATTGCAAAGCAACACTCTATATTGGACATGAACACATAAATGTATCACATGGATGGAAATGATAATTGCCAAATTCAGATTAGTGGTTGCCTCTGGAGAGAAAGAAGGAGGTGGGGATTAAGGAGGAGTACACAGAGTTTTCAACTGCTCTGTAATGTTTTATTTCTTTATAAAAATCTGAACCAAACATGGCCTATGAAGCTGAATAGTAAGTACACTGATGAATGTACTATTATTTGGTGCAACTGTCTATATATTTTAAATATTTCACAGTAAAAAATTTTAAACTATGGATAACCATTAAAATAATAAAAAATAGGGGCACCTGGATGGCTCAGTTGGAACATATAACTCTTGATCTTAGGGTTGTGAGTTCAAGCCCCAAGTTGGTTAAAGGGATTACTTAAAAATTAAAAAAAAAATCTTTGGGGCGCCTGGGTAACTCAGTCGGTTAGACATCTGACTTCGGCTCAGGTCACGATCTCTCAGTTTGTGAGTTTGAGCCCTGCATCGGGTTCTGTGCTGACAGCTCAGAGTCTGGAGCCTGCTTCGGATGCTGTGTCTCCCTCTCTCTCTGCCCCTCCCCTGCTCGTGCTGTTTCTCTCTCAAAAATAAATATTAAAAAATTTTTTAATAAAAAATAAATCTTTGAAACAAAATAAAAAATATATGCAGTTTCCAAATTAGCAGAAAAAACAAAAAGAGTGGGGATAAAGCAAACATCCTCAATCTAACAATACAAAAGGAGCAGAAAAAGAAGTCAAGGAAAAACATGGAAAAAAGGGAAATAAAAAGAAGATGCCAGAAATAATTCCATATGTCAGTAATCATCATATATATAAATGGGCTAAAGTCAACTACAAAAACCCTGAGCTTATCACTCAGATTTTAGATTTTTTATTTTTTTTTATTTAAAAAAATTTTTTTTTTCAACGTTTATTTATTTTTGGGACAGAGAGAGACAGAGCATGAACGGGGGAGGGGCCGAGAGAGAGGGAGACACAGAATCGGAAACAGGCTCCAGGTTCTGAGCCATTGGCCCAGAGCCTGATGCGGGGCTCGAACTCACGGACTGTGAGATTGTGACCTGGCTGAAGTCGGACGCTTAACCGACTGCGCCACCCAGGCGCCCCTAGATTTTTTTTAATTATATGTTTTAAATCCAAATATGTAGTGTCTACAAGTACACCTCAAACCAAAATAATCGAAATATTGAAGCCAAATGAATGGCAAAGGTATACAATGCAAATACTAATCAAAATAATTATTCATATCAGATGAAATATAACTTAAGGCACACACATAAATAGAGATAAAGTGGAATATTTCATAATGGAAAAAACAATTCATAAATAAGGTATAATAATCATGAAATCGTATATGCCTAATAAGAGACAGTCTCAAAATATATAAAGTAAAAACTGACATAATTACAAGGAAAAAAGTTTTTCTATTTTTATTTTTAAAGAGAGATTTCATGCTTGTGAGTGGGAGAGGGGCAGAGGGAGAGAGAGAAAAAGAGAGAGAGAGAGACAGAGAGACAGAGAGAGAGAGAGAGAATCCCAAGGAGGGTCCATGCCCAGCATGGAGCTTGATGCAGGGCTGGATTCCATGACCCTGGGGTCACTACCCGAACTGAAATCAAGAGTAGGTGGCTCAGGGCCACCTGGGTGGCTCAGTGGGTGAAGTGTTCAGCTCTTGGTTTTGATTCAGGTCATGATTTCACAGTTGATGAGTTTAAGCCCTAAGTCAGGCTCTGTGCTGACTGTGGAGCCTGCTTGGGATTCTCTCTCTCTCTCTCTCTCTCTCTCTTTCTCCCCACCCCCACCCCCTGCCCTTTCTCCTGCTTGCACTCTCTCTCAAAATAAATAAATAATCTTAAAAAAAAAAAGAGTTGGACACTCAACCCACTGAGCCACCCAGGCGCCTTGAAAAAAAAAATTTAAACCCAAAATTACATGAGAGATTTTAGTACACCTCTATCAGGTGGATAGATTAAGTGGAAAATATAGAAACTATGTAAGTAATAACACTGGATGGTGAGAGAGGACCTGACTACAGATGCAGTAGAAAATTTTAAATCATAAAATAACCTATAGATGATTTTACTGAAATTTGAAAACTACATTTCTTTAAATCCGAAAAACTTAGATAAATGGATAATCATCAAAACTGACTCAAGGAAAATTGTTACCTTTAAGAGATCTATAATCATTATTAAACAAATTGCATCAGTACTCAAGTCCATCATCAAAACAAACTGTTCCAGAGAATGGAAATTTAGAAAACTTAACCAACTCATTGCAGATAGCTGGTTTAACCTTGGTAGTAAACCCAGACAAGGATAATAGGACAGGGGAAAATCATATGATGAAGGAAGGAAAGATAAAAGACTCATATGGCAATGTTACTCATGAACATAAATGGAAAATACTAACTCAATCAACTTCAGAAAGGTTTAAAAGTAAAAATATGTCCTGATCAAGCAGGATTTATCTTAGGAATGTGTTAATCAATAGCAAAAGATATACCAATGTAAGTGACCACTTATCAGATTGAAAGATCATCTCAGTAGATGCAGAAAATATTTGACAAAAGTAAATACTCTTTCATAACTAAAAAAAAGGAAATATTTATTTAACTGGAAATAGAAGGGACCATTTTAATCAGATACAGAATATCATCCAAAAATCTATAATAATATCTTAGTTAATGTTTGAAGTGTAGTTTTAATTTCCTTTGATGTCATAAGACATGGATGCCCTCTTCTGCTCCTCTTATGCGAAATTATCCTGGAGGTTCTAGAGAATGTAATAACGATAGGAAAACTTTATTTATTTACAACAACACAAGAAAAAAATTATCATTTACAGATAACATAATTATCTACAGAGAAAATCCAAAAACCAAGCTCTTAGACCTAATCAGAGTATTCAACAAGGCTGCTGGGTTTAGTCCCAACATATGTAAAGTATTAACACTTCTAGACACTAATAATAACCTATTGGTCAAGAACTTAATATACAGTGTAATTCCAAACAAATTTCCAAGTTATTGTGTGGATGTTGACAAGATGATTCTAAAGTTTACATAGAGAGGTGAAAGATCCAGAAAAGCCAACACGGTATTTTAGTACAAGAACAAAGTCAAAGGAGTGACACTAACCAACTTTAAGACTTATTATAGAGGTACAGTAATCAAGACAGTGTGGTATTGGCAAAAGAATAGACAAAAAAAATCAGTGGAACAGGACAGAGAGCTCAGAAATAGACTCACATAAATATAGTTAACTAATCTTCGACGAAGGAGCAAAGACCAAAACAATGGAGCAAAGATAGTTTTTTAATAAATGTTGCTGGAACATCTGGACATCCACATGCAAAATAATAAATCTCGACACAGACCTTACACCCTTCACAAAAATGAACTCAAAATGGATGGCAGGCCTAAATGTAAAATGCAAAACTGTAAGACCCCTAGAAGAAACATAGGAGAAAAACTAGATGGTCTTGGGTTGGCAATGACCTTTTAGATATAACACAAAAGGCATGATCTGTGAAAGAAATAATTACTACGCTAAACTTCATGAAAGTTAACAGCTTTTGCTCTGTGAAAGACTTGTCAAAAGAATGAGAAGACAAGCCACAGCTCAGGAGAAAATATTTGCAAAATATACATCCGGTAAAGGACTGTTATGCAACATATACAAAGGATTCCTAAAACTCAGCAATAAAAAAATAAGCAGTCCAATTTAAAAATGGGCAAAAGACCTGAACAAACACCTCACCCCAAAAAATGTGATGGCAAGAAAGCATATGAAAATATGTCATATGTCACTAAATCACAATTACAAATTAAAACAACAATGAGATATTACTACATACCTAGTAGAATAGCTAAAATCCAAAACACTGATAACACCAAATGGTGGCAAGAATATAGAGCAACTCGAATTCTCATTCATTGCTGGTGGGAATGCAAAAATGTTACAGCTACTTGGGAAGACAGTTTGGCATTTTGTTACAAAACTAATATATTTTAACCATGTGATCTAGCAGTCGTGCTCCTTAGTATTTGCCCAAATGAACTGAAAATTTATGTCTATTCAAAATCCTGTACAAGGGTGTTTATAGCAGCTTTATTCATAACTGCCCAAACTGGAAACAACCAACATGTCCTTCAGTTGACGAGTGGATAAATAAACTGGAACGTCCAAACAATGAAATATTTCGCACTAAAAAGAAATGAGCTATCAAGCCCTGAAAAGACGCGGAGGAACCTTAAATGCAAATTACTAGGTGAAAGAAGCCAATTTGAAAAGGCTACATACTGTTTGATTCCAACTATATGACATTCTGGAAAAGGCAAAACTGGTGACAGTGAGTGAGATCAGCGGTTGCCAGAGGTTATCAGAAGAGAGGGATGAAGAGGCACAGCACAGAGGATTTTTAGCGCAGGGAAAATATTCTGCACAATACTGCAGTGGTGGATACATTCATCATACATTTGACAAAACCCATAAAATGGACAATGCTAAGCGTGAACCCTAATGTAAACTACGGACTTTGCATGATAACGATAGGTTTATTATTTGTAACAAACATACCACTCTGGTGCTGGAAATTGATAGTGGGGGAGGTTGTGCATGTGCCCGACAAGGAGTATATGGAAACTCAGCGTGCTTTCTGCTCAATTTTGCTGTGAACCTAAAACTGCTCTTAAAATTGAACTTGACTGGGGCACCTGGCTGGCTCAATCGGTAGAGCACGTGACTCTTGAGCTTAGGGTGGTAAGTTCATGCCCCACATTGGGTGTAAAGATTACTTACAAATAAAACCTTTAAAAAAAAAGAAGAAGTTGTTTAATTAAAAAGTAAAAGTAAAACTTTAAATCTATTTGGAGAAAATATAGGCAAACACATTTTTGACCACAAGGTAAGGAATAATGTTTCTTAAAGGCACATACACACAGAACATATACACAGAGAAATCGTAAAGGAAAAGGCTGAAAACATGTGACATCCAAGTGGAAAACTTTGTGGAACAAAAGACACCATGAACAAAATGAATAGCCAAGCAGTATCCTGGGAGAAGATATTTACATCATATATAGCAATCAGAAGATTACTATTTAGAATAAAAAGACTACAAACAACCAAATAGAAAAATGCGTGATTCGTGTAAGAAGAAACCTGAATAGCCTAAAACACATTTTAAAAGGTTCAGCCGAAGTATAATCAAGGAGTGCTAATTAAAATCACAATGAGAGATCATGTCACACACATCAGATTAGCAGAAAATAAATTCTGACTGTTGAAAGGATATGGGGGAATAAGAACTCTCACACAATGCCGGTTGGAATGCAAATTGGTACAACCGTTTTGGAGATCGACCTGGCAATATCCAGCAAAATGTGAAATGTGCATATTCTATGCCCTGGTAGATCCGACTTTAAATACTGTAGAGAAACATTTGCACATGTATTCAAGGAGATGTTACACGAATGTTCACTCCAGCATTGGAACAGCCTGAAATCGGAAACAATCTAAATGTCCATTAGAAAAAGGAATGGGGAGCCTGGGTGGCTCAGTCAGTTGGGTGTCAGACTTTGGTTCAGGTCATGATCTCACAGTTCGTGGGTTCAAGCCCCGTGTTGGGCTCTGTGCTGACAGCTCAGAGCCTGGAGCCTGCTTCGGATTCTGTGTCTCCCTCTCTCTCTTCCCCGCTTGCACTCTGTTTGTCTCTGTCTCTCAAAAATAAATACACACTAACAAAAATTTTTTTAAAGAAAAAGGAATAAATAAATTATGTATGCTATGTTTATTCTACAAACTACTATCAAGGGGTTAAAATGGATGGACTGTACTTAAAGGTATCAACATGGATAGATGTAGAAACAATGTAGAAGAAAAAAGAAGTATGTAACTACAATCCTACAAACTGTAGGATTTCATTTAAGTGAATTTAAAAGAGCAGGAAGCAATATATTGTTTATGGCTACCTACTTGTAATAAAATACAGTTATTTATGGATACCCTCTCAATTAAATCATTTGAATGCAAATAACAGAAGCCCCAGGCCCTGTCCTCCAGTCTCCTGGCCTCTGTCTTAAACAATTCTAAACCATCTTGACTGCAAAGGTCCAGATTGTCAGGCGAGGACATGGGGATGGCAAGACACGGACATTTCTCTTGCTCAGTCTCCCTCTTTTCTCTGCCTTCGGATGCCTTTAGTCATATCTTCCCCGTAGGATATTACCAAAAGCAGTAAGATAGAGTTAACACACCAAGATCCTGAACTTCTTCTTAATACTACAGCTTTAGTAGGCAAATGGTCTATGTCCCAAGGAACACTGGGGTTACTTGTCCCCAGCTTCCCAGCCTCTTCTGTCCTCCAACCTCCACTTAGCCAATTCCCCATTTTATTATTTATTTGATTTTATTTTTGCATGCAGTCTTCTTCTTCTTCTTCTCCTTTTTTTTTTTTTTTTTTTTTTGCAAGTAGGCTCCATGCCCAACGTGGGGCTTGAACTCACGACTCTGAAATCAAGAGTCTCATGTTCTACTGACTCTGCCGTCCAGGTGTTCCCAACTCCACATTGTAGTGTCTGATACTTGAAGCACCTACTTCCTGATTAAAAAAAAAAAAAAAGTAAAGGGAAATAAATAAACAGGCCAACAAAACACACATGCACTTGAAAAGTATAAAAACACAACCTGGATATAAACTGAATTCATGTTAGTAGTTGCTGGTGGGAAGGATGGGATTGGAGAGGGACGTAGGGGAATATGTTGTCTGGAAAAGTTATTTCATTATAAAAAGATCTGAATAAATAGGATCGAATATTTTCCTGTTTGGGACGATGTGGGCATTCGTTATATCTTCCTCTATGCATGTACTTACTATTTTAATTTAAGATTTCAAAAAGAGGGCAGAGCTGAGCCTATGGCCATAGATGAACACTTGGCAAAGTGATCAGTCCGGTGTAACAGTCAAGGAGCTGGCAGCTAAGGCGTTTCCAAAGGGATGGTCTCTCACAGCCAAGGGAAGGCCATGCTTGGGATCAGAGCACATGGTCAGGTTTTGTCTCTGTCCTCCGCTCTGCCCATGCACATCCTGGTGACCTTTCCAGGCTGTGCTGAAGTCCCACTCCTCCGGGAAGCCTTCCTAGACTATTCCAGCTAACAATCACCTCTCCCTCTGTTCAACTATCAGAGCCCCTAAAGCCGCTGCTCACTGTGTATCACTAACTCTTCATTTCAGGAGTTTTCGATAACCCAGAGCAGTCAGGTCCAAAGCCCACGAGGGCCCCTACGAAGTTGACAGGGACTTCATACACCCCCACCAGTCCCTCCTCAAACCCCAAGCCCATTAACAGAACATAGCCTCCAATGTTACCCAGCTGACAGTATGTAGCTGGCAGAAAAGGGCCCATCTGTCACAATTCAGCGGGCTCAGCTCTCAGCTCGGATGAGCCTCGATCCCCTCAGAACGCATTTTCCTTTTGTGTGATATATGTAAAACACTCCTAATGTGAGGATCCTCAGCGAGAGCTCACACTGCCCGTCTAAGTGTTTTTTTTACAGAATCGAGCTCTTACCTTTTAAAATTACACCAGGGTGGTATTGTTCAAATATGTCAGACCGACTACTCCAGAAAGCGGCGACAACAGGACACAATGCACTAATTTTATCCCACTTTGACTTAGAAAATATAATCGGTACTTACAAAAATTGTAAATACTAAAGAATCAAGGGAATAGGATTATTCTAAAATAGGGCGCTAATACATCAAACAAAATAGCTTTTGCTAGTCTTAACTGAGGGCCATTATCTATCAGAGAAGATATACCTCTGGCCTTGATAATGTGAAGAAACACAAATGGCGAAAGAAGCTTGCCAATATTTCAGGGAGTGGGAAGAGAGGGAAGCATCTTTAACGAGATAGGAACCTGGGAAAGCTGAGCGATTCGACAGGGTAGATAAACAGCCTCAAGCACGCTGGAGAGGGGGCAAGCCCTGCCTGGTTCAATCACCATAATTTTCCTTGGAGACTCCATCCCTCCCCTCTCTGAATTTCTGTGGCTGTCACACAATCCAGGACTCCCTTCTACCTCTTGGTGCTTGTGTTCCATCACTGTATGTGTCTCCCCAATTAAATACAGCCCCCCTCAGGGTAAAACCATGCCCTATATTCCCCTCCTAAATCCTGCTTCCTGCCCACAAACCAAGCTCAGCCTGGCCCACGCAGCAGCCTTGAATGTCAGGGGCCGAGCCCACTTTCTCCCTCTCTCTGTGTCCCTGCCCATGATAAGTGGAAGGGATGTGAGAATCTGCCGTATGCTTCCTGATGACATGCTTCCTATGACATCGCCATATGCCTCTGCTATGATGTCTTCCTGAGAGTATGCGGAGATTAGTAAGAGGCATTCATTCTGGACAGAATTCCAAGAGGGAAAGATGATACGTTTTACAGATAAAATATTTCAGCTGGTGAGCGCTACTGATGTGCATCTGAAATTTGGTGTTTAGAAGATTTTAGTTTGATTTGTGTGTCCCAACACTGGTGGAGAGTTGAGGGACCAGTGTGGGGTGAGGGGTCCCCAAACACTTTGCAAGAAACCAGAGGCTGTTTGGTAACAATCAAGCAGTGTGCATTATATACTTCAGTGGTGTCTTCACTTATGGGCACCCGATCTTTACAGGGCTCCCCAGTGGCCACCAAGTCCATTCCCTTGCCTCTGAGTTTCACCACACCTAAATAATTCCAAGAACATGTGGTTAAGGACCAATTCTGATGGAAACCAATACCTGCATATTTGTGCTCTTTATGTTTTGTGTGATTCTCCGTGGAGGAAGCAAAAATGAGTAGAAGACGCCTTCCACTTCATAGGATATACATTTAGCACTTTGCTCCTATTTTCGTTCTCTGTACCAAGTCCAGGTCATTTTTTTAAATGTCCATTTATTTATTTTGGAGAGAGAAGGAGAGTGTGTGTGTGTGCGGGGAAGGGGCAGAGAGAGAGAGAGAGACAGAGGATCCAGAGGGGGCTC
This sequence comes from Prionailurus bengalensis, assembly GCF_016509475.1. Lineage (NCBI taxonomy): Eukaryota > Metazoa > Chordata > Mammalia > Carnivora > Felidae > Prionailurus > Prionailurus bengalensis. The sequence goes on from NC_057354.1 coordinate 64,626,144, forward strand.
TGTACTGACAGCACAGAGCCCGATGCTGCCTCGAACTCACGAACCACAAGATCATGACCTGAGCTGAAGTTGGACGCTTAACCAACTGAGCCACCCAGGGGCCCCCAGCTCATTTTCGTCCATGGGCGCCTGAGTACAACCCAAGGGTCTACATGGTTTCTTTTCAACAATCATGTATAAAATGTATTTATTGCCTCTTGAGTCTCAGAGAAAACTACAAAAGCAAAATTGGTATTTGTTACATTAAATGAATGAATGACAGAAATCTTGATGAGACACTTGATTCCAAGCTCTGCAGCGCCATACTGGTTTTCAAACTATTTTTTATGGGGAAAACCAATGTTCCTAACTGATTACAATGGAGGTGTTCTGGGTGAGCTGTGGTAAAAGAACTAATGCTCCCCTCTGCCTTCAAGTTTCTGGAAGCTTCCCAGAAAGCTCTAGACAGAAAAGAATTTCTCCCAGGATCAAAGGCTTCTGAGAAATACACATGACCATTCCTGGCTAATGGAGCCTTCTGCTTGTCTAACTTTCATCTGTGTCCTTGTAGTAAAGAGTATGATAACAAGTCATAAGATATTCCGTTTCCCAGGGTAAACAATGCTTATCCATTTACCTTTCCCCTCAACACTCATCCTAAACCCATTAATGGACATTGTGTCTCTTCCAACTCCTTCTCTGGTTCTCACCATCTGTCATATTCTGGTGAGAATATAATTGCACAAAGACTGAAACTGAGACCATGACTTGAAATCAGGTCCAGTTTGGTGTCTACTAAAAATTTCTATCTCAGTTCCCATGAAGGATTTACGTTCCCACTTACAGTGTGTGTATATGTGTATGTTTAAAAAATATATATGTATAATAAAATTTTCCATTTAACCATTCTATTTACTCAAATATATACAATATAGTACTTATAGCTTATATAATTATTTGGGGCTTTTGATCATCTGTACTCTGGCTTGGGTTCAAATCCTAATTCAGATACAAGCTGTATGCCCTTGGACAAGTTACTTAACTCCTCCGACTCTTAAGTTTCATCATTTGCCAAATGGGGTTGATAATATATAACCCACAAGGTATGGACTAAATGAGATAATGTGCTTGAAAACAGCAGATGTTCACTCATATTCACATGTTTTAACTTAGTTATTGCTTCTGACTCTGGTTCTCCTGCTCTTGTCCATCCTTTCTGGTTCCCCATGATTTTTGGTGAACACAGTCAGTAGTCGTTTCATTAACTGATGTTAGTAAGTGATCATTTGAAACATTTATTTATATATTTGATCGTATATTTGTTGCCTCCCTACATATAGATTTTGAGATGTATTTAGATTTATGGCATTTTCCAAAGAGCTCCTTGTGAACAGCTGTAAGATTGACTTGTCTGACTTGGGAATACATTGTCCCAGCCTTGTCAACCGCTCTCAACAGAGTCCTCTTTTTCTTCTCTGTGTCAGAAGTGACATAATGGCGGACATGCATGAGTTCCCTGGAGAACAATGAGGGACTTCACAGAGCTCAATTTGGGAGAATACACAAGTGTTGTTGTTAGAGAGTGATTTTCCCGTGACACTTGCAAGTGGGAAATGAACTGGACAGTAGATGAAGTGAAGGGTGCTTGAGGGGAGAGAAACTTGCTTCCAAAAGGAATAAAAAACAAAAATGCCCCTAGCCAGGCAGAACTGGGAGGAGACTCTGTAGATGAGATGTGCAGGGTTAATTAAGCATTCACCCCTCCATCATCCATCAACCCCTTGGCCACCATTGTAGGTGATGACTCTGAACTTCCCAGGACAGTATTTGTTTACTGAAATATTCTTCCCCTTTTCCTTTTTATTTCTTTTTCTTTTTCTTTGGGGATAAGGATTAATGAGTACCTCAGTCCGTGAAATCTCTAGTAGCTTTCTAGAGATCATTAATCCTTTCTTCATTCGGCAAACATGCACTGAGTGACTAATGAATGAAATAGGCAGACCCTGGTTCACACAAATAGTCAAGCTTGAGGGTGACAAACTAATCCTTTGAGGATAAGCTTGGAGAGAAACTCTTTTCTTCTATTTTAGACCTCATTCATTTTCTTTTTCCTCATATGTTGTGGTGAATAATTCAATTCCAAACTCCAAATCAATTCAATTCAATTCCAAACCTTGCATGAGTGTATTTAGTTAGGTAGAACCTAATTCAAATCCAGAACTCTAGCTGCAAGAAAATTTCAGAGATGTCGTTTTAATCTTTCTAACCTCTCCAACTGCAAAGGGAAGTTGAGTGAGCAAATCTAGAGTATTTGGTATATGCAGATGATGAGCTTTGAAACTGGCCTTGAAAATGTATAGGATTTGTTTTAAGAAGGAAATTTTCAGGGAAAAGAATTCCTGGCTGGTGAAGAGGAAAATTGGGCAGGGGGTAATAAGAATATCTTCTCTGGACTGGACTATAGAAGGCATGTGAGAAAGGCAGGATGTGGAGAGGAGCTTGGAAGGCTGGTTAGAGAAGACTGAACCTGATTCTATAGTCAGGGGAGTGTGAGAAACACTAAGGGTCATTAAGCAAGGAAGGAAGTTCTAAGAAAAATTAATGCCACCATTACTATACCATAATCAATATATACCTGCTAAAGAGTGATCTTTTGCCCTTCAACTCTTCTCCAGTTCTCAAAAATCTACTAGTAGGTTATCACTGTGATAGTCACTGATAGTGTCAAGTTGGTTTAATATTTTCAGAATCAGCATGCAATCCCAGGAGGTATAGAAGTGCTTTACAAAGCTGGAGAGAAATTATTTGCACCCTAGAATTCTATACCTAGCCAAACTATCAGTCAAGCATAAGAGCAGAATAATGAGATTTTTGCTTATAAGAGCTCAAAAAGTCACCCCCCCCTTTTTTTACTTATATTTTTACTATGAAACTTCTGAGGAAGTAAACCAACAAAGGGAAGACAAGGACACAAAAATCAGAGAATGTAATGTAAGAGGGAAGCATGTGGTGCCTGGTGGTTCAATCGGTTGAACGCCTGACTCTTGATTTCAGCTCAAGTCAGGGTCTCATGGACGTGGGATCGAGCCCCACGTCGGGGTTCAAGATTCTCTCTCTCTCTCCCTCTGCCGCTTTCCTTCTCTCCCCTGCTTGTGAGCTCTGTCTCTAAAATAAACAGAGAGAGAGAGAGAGAGAGAGAGAGAGAGAGAGAAGCTAGAAGCTGAGGGGATCATCAAGGTAGTAATAAGAAAGATCTAAGATACTAACTCCACAATAGCCTCAGGAATGTCCAGTCCAGATTGAAGCAGGAGGATAGAGAGCTTTGAGATGAAAGTCTCTAGGGAAAAAAATAAAATGGATAATATTCTAAACACATTGAGAGAAGATTTCAAATATGTAGGGATGAATTAGTGATAAGTATACAGTAAGCCAAGGGAAACAAGGAAAGTTAAGTATAGGAGAGGAAGTGTAACCATAGAATACGTAGAGCTCCACAGCAAATAATTATTTTCATAATCATAGTAATGTAAACACTAAGCACTGACCCTATCAAAAATTGGGAAATAATGATGTTGTGAGCATGGGGGCAGAGAAAGGGTTGGTGGGAGGGAGCATGTGTGAATGGGTTTGGGGGGAAGAGGTGTAAGAGAGCCCAAATCTCATCCTCCTCAGTCAGAAGTTAGTGGACAGTGGCTAAAATCAGAAAACATAGAAGTAACCACATAAGCATGGTATTTAGACACGTGGAACTAAATAATAGAAGAGGCTGCTCAGAGATTGGAAGTCATGGCCTTTGAGGAGGGGGAGAAGGAAACTGGAAGGAAGCCTTGCTGGATTACATTTTTTCTTTTAAACTATGTACCTGTATAACTTTGGTAAAAATGATATTTTATGAGGGCTTATAATAAGTGCTCAAGCTTTGTCCTCTGTTCACGGTTTTCCTGTCACCCAATGCCCTCAGTCTCAGACCCTTCTAACTACTGCTACTGGGTCCCGCTGGCAAATGGGTGGTGCAGATTTTGTTGGAATCTATGTTCGCTGCAAAATGGGAAGCACTGGGAATTTCTGAAAATATGACTATTACTAATGGCTTCAGCTTGCCTTGTGTGGCCAAGGGAAAGCAAACAGGGCATGGAGGAAGGCCACAGTGGTAGGTAGCGGGTCCCCTAAAGAGCTGCTTTGGTTGTGGGATGCTCTCGCCTGGGGACAAACAACTGAAGAACATCGTAAATGTGGGGGGAACAATGATGTAACATGATCGAAAAATTACTTTTTGTTTATGGTTTCGAATTATGTCTTCCACCCCTTTGTAGCAGGCTGCAAAAGGAATGAGTGATTACTCAAGGAAGCCATTAAACAGAGCTGCTTTGGAGTAAAAAATAAGAAAAACACTGTAGGGGCGCCTGTGTGGCTCAGTCGGTTGAGCATCCGACTTCCGCTCAGGTCACCATCTCACGGTTCATGGAGTTCGAGCCCCGCGTCGGGCTCTGTGCTGACAGCTGGGAGCCTGGAGCCTGCTTCAGATGCTCTGGCCCCCTCTCGCTCATCCCCTCCCCCACTCGCTGCTGTCTCTCAAAAATAAATAAAAAACATTTAAAAAAAGAAAAAAGAAAAAGAAAGAAGAACACTAATTATTTCCAGACCTTCCCTTGGCTGTGTTATATCTCACCATACTTCTCTTGGGCTGCCTGGTGTTTGGAAGAGGGGGAGATAACCATTATTGTTTCAAGAGGGAGGGAAAGCCATTTGTTCAGTATGAGAAATTTAGAGAGTGTTTCGTTTTCTAAGCTCCCAGTTACTAATGTATTAAGTTCTCTGAAAAATTCTCTTCATCATTTTCTGTGATATTTTTTTTTCCTTTCTAAGCAGCATAAAGCTCCAGCAGAAGGCAAAGACATTTCCTTGTCTGAATTACTACCACCATGAAATAGATTGGAAAAAATATATCATTTTATATCAACCAGTAGCATCCCAGTCCACAGAGGGGTGTCTCCTAAAGCTATCAAGATAGTATCAGAGTATTAATCATTTCTGGAACAGTGAGAGCCCCAACACCAGCCAGCACCCACAAAGGCTGCAACCCCAGGGCCAGCTGCAGCCGCCCATGACAGACGCCGGCTCGGGATTCAATCTCCAAGTTCTGTGACCGAGAGCACGTTCCGGCTGGCTCCTGCTATTTGGCTAAGGGGCTGTTGCCAAGCACAGTGGCCGATGGGCCCTGACCTCCCCAGACCAAGGAATCACAAGGCCCTGTTCATTGCCGTCCAGAGGCCAGGGAGCAGCAAGAGTGGGACACGCGGGATTCAGCAAACACACCCACACACATACAGGTGTGCACTAAATACATGTAATCCAATAGTCCTTGTCGTGGACACGTACCTCATGCAGGCTGGGCCCTGTACGTGTGACATCGTACATCGTAGCGGTTGAAAGCACGGCGTTACAGCAAGAGACTGGATTCAGCGTTCGGTTGCCAAGTACTTAATTTCTCTAAACCCCGATTTTCTCTTCAATAAAATGGGGATGATAACAGTACCCACCTCAGAGGGTTTTATCAGGATGACGTGAAGCCACACGTAAAGAGAGCTATCCCAGTGCTTTGCTTATTAAAAAAAAAAAAAAAAAAATCCCACTGGTGTTAGCTATTGTCACCGATAATAAAAAATTGAAAATTATAAATGGGTACATTTAGTCAGTACTTGATAAATGTTTGTACTGAAGGTGACAATCATTGTGGACCAAAGAATTCTTCCCTTCCGTAGGAAAGAGTCTTTCTGGGAGGAGGGGACTCCCAGTTTAGTTAAGTATCTATTTGCGGATCACTAAGTATCTGACAGGAAGATTGGAACGGTAAGACACAGAGAGGTTCCATAAGAAACTAAATTATCTCTGAGAAGATAAGGTATAACTGCGTGGAGAAGAAGGATTGCTTTATAAAAATTCGTTTCGTGCCCGGCTTGAGGAGAATGCCAGGGAGGTGACGAGAGAGACTGTAAGAACACAGGAGATCCAGCTGTCTTGAGCTCCAGCCGAGAAAGCAACTTTCTCCCATAAACACTAGGCCTGCAACAAAAGGCATGCTAGGGGCGCCTGGGTGGCTTAGTTGGTTAAGCATTTGACTTGGGCTCAAGTCATGATCTCATAGTTCGTGGGTTCAAGCCCCACATAGGGCTCCATGCTGACAGTGCAGAGCCCCCTTGGGATCCTCTGTCCCCCTCTCTCTGCCCCTCCCTCACTTGCAGGCACTCCTTCTCTTTCTCTCTCTCTCTCTCTCTCTCTCTCTCTCTCTCAAAATAAATAATTAAAAAAAAATAATTAAAAAAGAAAGCATACTCATGGGTCCCTTAGGTGGCTTTGATCAATCCTCCTTCTCCTGTGAAGTTGGTGACCTTCCTGGATGGAGTGGCCTGCCTCCACCCCTGGCCCCAGTGGGAAATAGTCCAAACAACCGAGTATCTGACTGGGCTTTTTCTTCTAGAGAAAGGCCCTTGGCACCCCACTCTCCTTGTCTCACACCAGTCCCAGGGAAAATTCTGGAATGGCCCATCCAATACCCCCCCCTTTTTTTTTTAAAGAAAAAAAGACTGTCACAGGCATGTGGCACCTCATTTGGGTGTGTCTGGAGTCTTGGAAGCTTGGCTACCCAACATTCCTCTACCAATGGACCTTGAGAGCTTGTTTGGAGGTTCTAGAAGGGGAGCACAGCTACTTGTATACTCTTGACCGAAGAATACCCTCCTCTTCCGCCCAGTGAGCAGCTTCAGGAAGGACACACATGGAGCAGTGAGGGAGGAACGGGACACCTGCTCAGCTAGCCGGAGCAGCCAAGTCAGCGCTGGTGATCAATGGGGTGACAGATGCGGCAGCCAGATCGCCCTCGCATCCGTAGCGTAGTATCCTCTTGCCTACCCAGAGCACAGTGTGTGGCCAAGGCCCAGAGATCCCACGGTGGAAGGTGAGCGAATTTCTTTTTGGTGCCAGTCCAAAAAAATGGAGTTTAAAGGGTCTGGCAGCCCCGGGAGAAGGAGGTAATTTACGAACATGCCATGTTTGTGTACTTCCTGACCAAGGCTTTCTTGCTCTGTACAGTCATTGGATCCAGCTATCCAGATGCCCCACACTCTATAGAATGGATGTCACTGGTCCCATTTCACATAGGAGGAGATCAGGGTCAGTTGATGGAAGGTGACACAGATGAGTTAAGGCTGTGCTATCTATTGGCCCTTTGCCCACAGGTTTTTCCACCACGGGAGATTCAGGTACAAAACCAGCCCCTTTCCCATCAAGGCTCCTCTGGCGAGTCTGGGCTGGGGTTGTAAAAGGAATCCATATACTGTTCTTGCCATCAGGGAGTTTACAATCCACTGGGCAAAATAGAACACACATTCAAAAGGGTAACTGACAGTTATTACTCAGCAAATAGTATTAGAGCCTCAGAGAAGGGGGGGGCAGGGGGTGAGACTAGGCAGCAAAGCAGAGCCACCTCCTGCCTTCAGGAGCTTCTGTTCTAAATGATGCAAAGACAGCAAGTGCTGGAAAAGGGTCAGACACGGGCATGAAGGTGCACAGAGGGGCTTCCGTGGTGGCCAGGAGGGGTCTGGCTTCCGAAGACGAGTTTGAACTGCACCTTGAGGAGCAGCTGAGTGGAGGGAGAAGCTTCAAGGGGGTTCCAGGTGGGGAGAGGGGTATGTTCCTTTCAGCAGCCAGTGAGGCAGTAGATCAACCCTCCGGGACCGGAAGGAAAGAAGAAGTGGATGGTGAGTGAGGAAAGGTAATCGAGACGAGACTGTGGAGGGGCCTGGGGGCAGGGGTCATGTTGGATTATCATCCTACAGGCAACGAGGGGTCTTTGCCATTTCTGAGCAAGGGCGCAGGTGCAGGGCTCAGAAGGTGATGGGGACGGGGAGTCCAGGTCACAGAGGACCGTCATGGGTGAGGCTTGGTGGCCCGAGGGAAAGGTGGAAGACTTGAAAATGCCAGACTCCCATCTCTGACTTGAAAGCAGGAGAGGTGTGGACCAAGAAGGACCCAGCCTAACCGCACTCTGTGGGGAGGCCACATGGCCTTGAGATCTACAGGCGGGAGTCCTCAGGAGCTACCTCTGCAGAGGAGAAGCCCCTCCTGGCCTGCTGGGGCCCTCCTTTCTTCTCTCCTGTACCCACCTGCCTCCAGCTTCTAGAAATCAGGCTTCATCCCCAGAAAGAATGAGCATGCGGCTTCCTGGGGCGTTGCAGGGCGGACAGGGGTTGGGGAGCGGTATACAGGGGGACGGTGGCGGTGATATCTAATTCTACTCCAAGAGGCTTCACCCTTTCTTCTTCTGCCTCCCCATACGAGGCTGGGGGGTGGCCAGGGAGGGAGGGGGTCGATGGAGCCTGGAAACCCGGGAGCAAGGCAGCCCTCGCCCTCCCTGTGACGTGTCTCTCAGAGGCAGTAGGAACCGCCAGGCCAAGGGCTTTCCCTGTGAGGTTCAGTTTCAAATATGAGGTTGATTTTATTTTCCCCCGTTGCAATTAACTGAGAAAAATATTTCAAAGCTGTATAATTAAAGGCCGGCATTTTATTAGGGTTTAAAATAGTCGCTATGAAATTTGCTCCTGCCACTGGTAATTACAACGTACATCTTAATATCCCCCTGCTTGCCAGCCTCGAGATAACACCGCCGTGCACGCACGCCGCATTTGGCTGCGCAGAGAAGGTAAAATCCTTATCTTATCTCCATCTGCACACAACAACCAGCCTCTCTTCCAATTCAACCCTAATCTTCTTAGTAAATAATACTGATATTTTTCACCATAACAAAATGGAGCCGGTGCCAGATTCTCACTGATAACACCTCTCGCTTACACACCATTCTCTGTCCAAATCGGCCCGGTTTTTCTTAATCTCTTTAACTTATCAAAAAAATACTTTTTACATTCGGCCATAGTTAAGTTCTTTTCTACCCAATAATAATATTATAAATAAATCCCCTTGCCTACAGCTGACTCGTTGCAAGATACCCGGCCTCCTCATTTTCTTCATGAATGGGAAATTGTTCTGGCTCTTCAATTTGCCTCCGAGTTTGGGGTCCACGCCGAGTGAATTGTTTCCAGGCCGGCCCCGAGCCATCTTTGTGTCTCACAGGGGGTCAGCCTGGTCCAGGACGTGCAAGCTTGCTTTTTATTTTCATTGTCCCGGCCATGGCGGGCTTCCCCCACCCCTACCTCCATCCACCTCCAACTCAGGGAAAACGCAGAGACGTCAGGCAAATCCGGCAGGCTCTTCCCCGGCCTGTAGATGACCGTCTGCTCCCACTCACACGCGTGCTGAGACAGGCCTCTGCTCAGAGCCCCATCCTGGCAGAAACTGGGACCCCACTGCCCTCTCCTGCTGCCTTCCAGTGTGAGTCTCTGAACTGCCGTCCAACCGGGAGAGGCAAAACTGAGACGTGTTCATCGCACAGCAGGTACTTATTGAGCACTTACTGTTTGCCCATTCCAGGCTTAGCCTGGTAGTGATTCCAGAGATGGGAAAGCACAGTTTGGGCCCACCAGGATCACATCACGCATGCAGTAGGCTGTCTCCAGGCATGAAGAGAATTTCCAGTGGAGGAGGATCGGGGTTTAAGAAATGCAAGGCGTTCAAGGAAAAACGGGATTGGGGCAGGGAGGCTGAGAATGAGCCTGTTCGAATATTTGTGTGTTCGCTAAGGTACGGCGGAAAGAAAACACTAGCAGACACTATCAGTAACATTTTACACAGTTCAAATTAATAATAATCGGCACTGTACCGGGGGATTCCAAATTCCATTTCCAATTTCCTTATTCACTAGAAACTTCCCATGATTTCCCTTCCCTCTCCCGCAGTTTCCATGATATGCTTGTAAATTTGCTTTGCTTTGTCGCCGATAATGCACACCTAAGAGGGGTTTTACTTTCTGTATCTCTCCTCCTTCCAAATGTCCAATGCTTTGTCCATTCTATGACATCCCAGTGGCAGCTGCCACTCCTCCTTGGGGTCTCAGCCCCTCCAGAATGGGGATTCCCCTTCCTCCGCCCCAAGCCCCCAATGAATCCGGATGGTTGAGACTGCAAAGGCTGGGGGTGCCCTGTGTTCAGGTATTTCTCAATCCCGTGTGGCTCATAAATACTTAGGACTGTGGGATGTGGGCTCTGTCCCTGGGTACACGTCTTGCCAAAGCACGTGGCATCAGCTCCTCTGACCCGGGCGCCCCCTGCCCCCAAGCCAAGGGACTCCTGTTCTACGGCTCTGTTTGCTCCTCTTATCTTCCTTCATCTTCTCCAAGGCAGCACCGAAATCCTTCTATTTTTTTCTTCTGACCCATCTGCTTCACATGCCCTTTATATTCCTAATCCCCAATTCCCTCATCATCTAGGAGGCAGGAGAGTAGTTATTAAGAATCAGAATCAGGGGCGCCTGGGTGGCTCAGTCGGTTAAGCGGCCGACTTTAGCTCAGGTCATGATCTCGCCGTCCGTGAGTTCAAGCCCCGCATTGGGCTCTGTGCAGCCTGCTTCTGATTCTGTGTCTCCCTCTTTCTCCACCCCTCTCCCATTCGTACTCTGTCTCTCTCTGCCTTTCAAAAAAAAAAAAATGAATAATTAAAGTCAGACAGACTTGGATTTTTGTCCTAGCTCTGCTATTGCCTACTGTATGACGTTGGGCAAGTTACTTAGCCTCTCCGGATCATAGTTTCTACCTATCTCATAAGATGTATTTTATGATTTGCCTTAATAAGCTATGTACGTACCTGGATCATAGTAAAGGTTCAATAAATGATAGTGACAGTTAATAATAATATTAATTGGAACTCAAAGAAGAGAGATATCAGTGTGAATACACTTGGCTGGAAATCTACTCAGAGTCGCAGGGCATCAGGAGAGCTGATCACAGAAGGCCAGACAAATTCTTTAACGAGAAACCAAATTGTTGGCATTTTGGTTTGGCGACATCTTCAGAAAGTCAGGGTTTGCTGGACCCACCGACGTCTCAGGACCAGCAGGAAGGGCACAGACAGCACCATAAGCAACTTTGTGCCCTGGTTAAAAATAATGAAGACAAACGTGCAGAACTCATTTCCCTTCAAAAGTGACATTCTTCCGGATCATGCCAAGAGGTCAGCTTAACTCAAATGTTGTCTGAAGAGCTCTCCAAGATCTCTGCTGTGTACGTGAGCTGGCAAGCAATTTTTGTGCAAAAACAACTCAGTGGAGAGGATCTCGGGGCCGGGTCTGTCTCTTCCCCATGTCCGAGAGAGGGTCCTCCTTCAGCACAGCCACCCCGCTGGTTCCCTCTGCAGCCCTCTCCAGCTTCTCCTCTGGGGTTCCTTCCTCATCCGGGTTACATCCACGTGGTTTGAACAGAAGATAACCCAATGCGTCCGTCACCCCCTAGCGGTTGTGTTGGGACATGTAATTAGCGCTTGCTGTGCACCCGGCACTATGCTAGCTCTTCACGTATTATCTCATTTAATCTTCCAACAACCCTGTTAAGCAGGGGTCCTCTTGGCCCCCTGCCATCACTAGGCTTGTTTCCTCCAACCTGACTCAACCTCCACTGGTCCCCTGGAGATTTGTCTCCATCTTAGAAGGCCGTGCCTGTCCCATGGACTGGAGAAGAGACTTTTACATTTTCTCCAACCCCAACAGCCTCTCCCTGACCTCTAGGTACTGCAGTATTGTTATTTCACGGGAAAGTGGGTGTTGTGCTTTTTCCCGGAGACATTCGGAGGCCCCTTGGGACATAGATCACACCGCCAGTCGCAGAACCCCTAGGGCTGGAAGTCGCAACAGACATCATTTCTTCCAACGCTTCGTTTTATGGACGAGGAAACAGAAGCCGGCAGAGGTGGAATATATTTTCGTCTGTATTCCCCACGACTTCCTGCCCTGGGTGGATACACAGTAAATGGTCAGTAAGTACCAAGGCCATCTGCTTGGCTCTAGCTTTGCTCCAGTATTTGCCACAAAATCTCTGGTACAAGCCTTGGTCTCTCACTCGTTTTCATTGACTGTGTTCACAATGTACACAATACATAGGTTTCCCGCTTTAAGAAACTCTACTATGCCAACTTCCTGAGCCGGAGAAGCTAACACGAATCATTCATTCTAAACCACGGGGCTCCTTTAAATAGCTACTATATTTATGCAAAGATTGATTTTAACCCGGAATTCCAACTGAACTTTTCAGCCACGGGTCAAAACTGCAGAGAATAAGGCCCTCTTGTGTTTCACTTGCCTTACAAACAAAATGGATCTCTGAAGGAGCCGATAGCCCAGCCGATTTGCCCCTGAATCTGAACATTCATTGATGAGCCATCACCAAACCCAGGCTGGCTGAATGAAGGGGCAGACAGGTGTGGGTAGGTAGATCCGACAGCTTTGGGAGCCGGATTTCCAGGTAAAAAAGGTGGGAGGTGGGACGTAGGGAGGAGGGGGGCGGCTGGGTCAGCATCCTGTCCCGCTCAGCAGGGACGCTGTCCTGCTAACCCTGCCACTGCCATTCTCGGGCAGTGCAGCCACGGGATGGCCTCCACCATCAATGCTCAGGCCAGAATGCTGCCCACTGCCTTCCTCGCCTGGCCATCGGTCATCCAGGTCTCTCCTCTCAACCCGTCTTCTCCTCCTCATATCGCCCACCCCAGTCCCCCTCTCCCACTCTGAGTGCACCTGTATGGGAGAGGGGACATAGTCATGTAACAGTGTTAAAAATAGACTTTCTACAGGTGGCTGGTTAGCTCGTTGGGTAGAACGTGACACTAACAACACCAACATCGCGGGTTTGATCTCCAAACAGGCCAAGAAAGAAACACGTTCTCGTGTTTAGTAAAAATCAGTTTTAAAGAAATAGACATTTCTGTCATCTGGAAGGCTCTTGAGTGTTTGCATGAAAAGGGCCCTGGCTCCTTTATTTATTTTTTTTTTATTAAAAAAAAGTTTTTTTTAACGTTTATTTATTTTTGAGACAGAGAGAAACAGAGCATTAACGGGGGAGGAGCAGAGAGAGAGGGAGACACAGAATCAGAAGCAGGCTCCAGGCTCTGGGCCATCAGCCCAGAGCCCGACGCGGGGCTCGAACTCACGGAGTGTGAGATCGTGACCTGAGCTGAAGTCGGACACTCAACTGACTGAGCCACCCAGGCGCCCCGGCCCTGGCTCCTTTAAAAAGTCAGGAGGTAAACGTTGCTTGCTCTTGCAAGCATGGATAGGGAATTCCGAGAAGGTGAGTTGGAAGTAAATGATTGACACAGGACGTTCAGTGCCTCAGTGAATTCTCTGCCCTTCTCAATGATCCGCCCTAGAAGAAAGTCTGTTCTGGGCCCGAGTTACCATCAACAGATCCCGCTGTGGACCTGACCGCATGAGCCCTGGGCATAAGCACGAGGCCTGAGGAAGAAATCGGCCTCCGGAGGCCTCACCACCCTTGCCAGGGACTGCAGTGACTGGCGTCCTCTAGGATCTGAAATAGAGAAATTCTCATGTGAGATCTGCCTCTTCCAGGCAGCCTTCCCTGCTCCGCCCCAACTGCCCTCTGCTCACCTCCTCCCTCTGCCAACCTTTCGACACCTCAAATTTAGTCCATACTTGAGTGTTTTGCACTCACTGCCATGTTGTTCTGTTATTCTCTACTATTTCATGTGGTTATACTTTATCTAGAACATCGCTTAAAAATATTAATAGCAGACGTTTATTAGGTGACTCTTAGGGGCCAGACACCTAGCTTAGCATTTGGTCCTCGGACCACCCCAAAGGTAAGTATTATGTTCCCATTTTGCATATGAAGAAACTGAGGCTTAGAGAAGGTGAGTACTGCGTGAGCACTACACCCAGCTTGCATCCCTCTGCAGGCTGTGGCCTCTGTGGGAGCCCCGGCGAGTCTTCCCTCCCTTCCACCCAGGGCTCTACCCGTCACACTTACCTGGCAAATGCCACTAACACTGATGCACTGTGCCTCCCCATCGGGGGGGTTGGAAACCAGGCTCATGGGTGTTGAGATGTGTCTGTCGTGGGACCTGTCATGGGACACAGAGCGCAGCATCCCTCTGCCCTGCTGCTGCTCACGCACTTGCCTGTGGCAACTTCCAGAAGAGTGAGGATGATAGGGCGATAAGGGTGGGGGCCCAGATGTGCCTGGAAAGCTACACTGAAGAAGCACTTTCCGGAATGTGAGGCTGAAAAGTGGCAGGAGTTGTTGACGTTTGGTTCGTTGCAGCTGCAGCAGCCCCAGTTGGGGAATGCTGGTTAGGGTGCTGGGGACACTCTCAAAGTCAAGGGCAAAACCTCCTAAGCACTGGCTTTCCCTGCCAAGTATGGACCCGCCCTGCATGTGGCAGCCTTAATTGGGCTCTCGTTTATTATTGTAATGAGGATCCCTTTTCTAATGTGTTTTTCTAGCCCTCATGTGGCTGAACTGTTATTTTTCTCACTTGACTTTTTTTTGCCTATGAAATGTTTTGGATAAATATGCAGCTGAAATGGCTTGTTACTGACTGTGTACATTTTTAGTTGAATGAAAAGTAAAGAAATACAGCCTTTCGCATATAAAATATTCTGTTAATGTTATATAATTTGGCTGCGGAGTATCATTTTGCTTTTATGAAAGGGTTTGGAGAAACCCTCAGGAATAGCAGATGGCTAACACACAGTAATTATCGGTTACTAAATATCACTTATATCATACTGATCTATTCATACAAGTATAACCACATTAAATGTATACATTTTTTTTAAGACAATATGTAACGTGAGTGCTTGAAACAATGGCAGGACTTGAGTAAAATTCGTCTAAGGTGTAAGGGATTCAAGGGGCCCTGTTTGGGCCACTACAGAACCCCCCCCCCCCCCCCCGCCCCATCACACGGTGTCCTCTGCTCTGGGTTTACACAGGGAGCTGGGCTCTGTTGACAAACAGCTGGGCAGGGCGGGAATGCGAGGAGGGATGTTGTGTGGAGGTCAGCACTTGAGCAGATGTTTTGAATTCTCTGCTCCGAAGCTGATGTTTAGAACCAGCCATGACTGCCATTCTAAGCATAATTTCTGTTTGGCTGTGAGTCAATGAGGACTCAGAGGTCCCGCGATGGAACTTGAGTCGGTCCAACAATGAAGCACTCTACAGACTATGAATCACACAGCAGTCCTCTGCTTGATGCAAGGTGATTTTCATTCTCCAAACAACCCTTCTCAGAGTTCGCAGGACTTCCAGGTCCTCTGACCTTCCCTGTCACTCTGTTCCCAGAAAATGGAGACTGGTTCTAGGTAGCTCAAGCAACTGCCCTGTTGGGAAAACAAAACTACTGTATACAGTAAGTGCCTAATCAATGCAGTTGCCTCAGGATCACGGAGAAGGCACTTCAAAGTTACATCAAAGTGGTTTTAGGAGGCCTGCTGGCTTACGATTAGCAAAACCTAGGCAAATACATTTCAATTCTGGTTCTGATTCTGATGAATCCGGGGTAGGGGACTTCTTGGAGCACCTTCTTAAAGAATCTGAAGTTGGGTTCCTAGCTAAGAAAAAGGGTGCTGTAATCAATTAGTGGATGTCTGCCATTGACGCGGGCATAAGGGAAGAGCAACATTTTGTTGCATATTTGATAATCCAGCTTGCTTAGACTGAATGTTTGCATCTCACCAAACTTCATATGTTGAAACCTAATTACCAACGTGGTGTTGAGGCCCTTGTGACGTGATTAGGTCACGAGAGGGGGACCGTCACGAACAAAATTAGTGCTCTTATCAAAGAGCTCCCAGAGAGGTCCCTTGCCCCTTCAGCCAACAGAGAGAAGACAACCATCTAGGAAGCTGGCTCTCAGCAGAAACCAAATCTGCCAGTGTCTTGATCTTGGACTTCCCAGACTCCAGAACTGTGAGAAATAAAGTTTTGTGGTTTACAAGCCCTCCCGTCTGTGGTACTTCGTTACAGCAGCCTGAAAGCAGCTCTACTTCTCCTTCAATCTCACCTCTTTGTCACCTCCCCAGGGAAGCCTGCCATGACTTCTCGGCAACATGCCACAGGGCTTGAGAGTATAGGCTCTGGGACGCACTGTCAGGGTTTGAATTCTGAGCCTGCTACTTACTAGCTTTGGGACCTTGAGCAAATCATATGACTTCGTTATGCTACAGTTTCCTCAATGTGCTGGCACCCACCTCTGAGGATCGTGGTGAATACGGAACAAGCTGAGACAAGAACCGCACGTACAGCACCAAGTCCTCCTGAAGATTTCGCCAGCTGTGGCTGTTTCCGGGCCAGCTCAGGTGCCAGTGTGACTCCATTGTCCTAATCCAGTTGTATTTTACATTCGCAGCGTGGGTGTTTAGTTAAAGTCTGCTTTTCCTCCCCACTGTGTGCCCAGGACATAGGAACAGGTGACCTCCCAGGCTGGTTGACTCATCCTGCGTGGCAAAAGGCCCCGATGGCTCTGGGGGCACCTCAGCTCACCTCCAGATGATTTTCTACTATAACTTGTGGTCGTGCCAATGTTGCCGCAGGAGAGAGAGCTGGCAGGGGGAGGCATAGGCAAGAAGAAAAGGAGGAGAGGTGAGAGAAAAAGCTAGGACTGGAGAGGAGAGGAAGGAAAATACAAGCAGACCCAAAACAAGGGAAATAAGGAGGATGAGATCATCAGATAAGCAAGTGAGGAGTGGAAGGGGCAGGGAACGGAAGGAACGTCTGAACACTAAGGAGGTGAACGTGTTGAGGGAGCCAGGGTAGCTGTTCAGGAAGCCTCAGGCTGTCTGAAAATCCCCTTGGCCTTTTGATAGGTTCTCTGTGGGGGGACCTGCTTGGAGGCTAAGAGCATGGTCTCTGGACTTGGACTGCGTGAGTTTGACTCCTGACCCCCGCATTCTGCCTGGATAACCTCGGGCAGGCCATTTATCTGAGCCCCGGTTTCCACACCTGTAACACTGTGATAAAAATTACCCATTTCACAAAATCATTGTATTACTGAGATAACCCATGTAAAAATTTTAAAGTTGCTGGCACACGGTAAGCTGTCAATGAATAATAACAATAGCAATTGTTATTATTAGAGAATGCCAGGCAGGCTCCAGAGTCTCTAATCCGTCCTCCCGCTCTATGGTTTCACTCCTTGCTAGAAGCTCAGGAGTACTAAGCTTGCAGCACCACCCGTTCACTCACTTTGACGCCCATTTACTGAGGAGACCTGGCTTCCGGTCACTTGGAGCTTTCTTGCTCCCAAAGCAAGTCTCCACCTCCAAAGTGGGCAGTGAGAGTCAGAGGCTAGGAGCTGACAGACAGATGGAGGGGGCCGAGGAGTAGGCACGAACAGGCTCACAATGAGAACGCCCCATTCCAGCCTCAGTCCCTCGGCAGTCCCACCGCAGGACCTTGGGTGAGTCTATTAACCTCCCGGAGCTCCTGTTTTGCACTTAAAAAAAAAAAAAAGCCTATTTATTTATTTTTGAGAGGGGATGGGGAGGGGCAGAGAGAGAGAGAGAGAGAGAGAGAAGGAGACAGAGAATCCGAAGCAGGCTCTTCACTGTCAGTGCAGAGCCCGACGTGGGGCTCAACATGGGGCTTGAACTCACGAACCAAGAGATCATGACCTGAGCCAAAGCTGGATGCTTAACAGCTGAGCCACCCAGGTGCCCAAGTTTTTTATTGTATTTTTTCATTTTTTTTTATGTTTTCATCCTTACTGAGGTATAATTGACAAATAAAATGTAAGATATTTAAAGTATACCCTACGATGGGGTGCCTGGGAGGCTCAGTCAGTTAAGTGTCCAACTCTTGGTCTCGGCTCAGGTCACAATCTCAGGGTTTGTGACACTGAGCCCCACTTCGGGCTCCATGGTGACAGCGCAGAGCCTGGTGGGGATCCTCTCTCTCTCTCTCTCTCTCTCTCTCTCTCTCTCCCTCTCCCCTGCTTGCACATGTGTGCAAGCTCTCTCTCTCTCAAAATAAATAAACTTAAAAAAAATAAACATAAAAAATACAGTGTACAATGTGACTATTTGATATATGTATATATTGTGAAAGGATCCCCCCATCAAGTTAATTAATGCATCCATCAGCTCACATATTTACCCTTTTCTGGTGAGAACATTTCAGTCTCACTCTCTTAGCAAATTTTAATTATACAACAGTGTTATCAGCTATAGTCGCCAGGTTTTTATTACTGTGATAACTATTTGTACTAAAACAAATGATAAAATTTCCAGACAGAATAGAAAACTCCTTCTGGATGTTGTTTTTTGCTTTCTTTTTTTAAGAAATAAAAAAGCTCTGGCTAGTATTATAAAAACAATGTGAAGGGGTCTCAGCTTGGCGAGGGAATGAACTCTCAGGAGAGACGTGCTCAGGGCAAAGAGGTGGCCGGATGGCCTATAAATGGTGGGACTGGCGTGAACCCCTTGCCTCTTTCTGAACTTCCTCCTTAAGGGCCTGGACAGGAAGACAAGATCCTGAAATACCAGAAGAATGGTGTTTCTCATTTCTCACCAGTCCAAACAAGGAAGCCGGGAAATCTTGCAAGGGCACGTTTTAGTTCAAAGGCCTCAAGTCCAAAGAGCAGATTAAGTTCAACGGGAGTCAAGAGCCAAGGTCTTGAATGCTCATATGGTCAGGCCCTGGGTCTCTGAGTCTCCCAGACACCCTCGCTTAGAGAAGGCTTTGGTTGGACCTCACCTATTGAATCTGCACCACTAATATTTTGGTTGACTCAGGGTCAACCAAATCACAAAGTAGTGGCCTGCCAGCAAATGGCTCATTTCAGTATAAACCTATATAAATCGTTGAAAAGCACTCAACTAGCTACAAATGATTCTTACTACAGAATTCTAGAGGCTAATAACTGAACAGAAATTAGTACAAATGTTGGGCTTCTTTCAGAATTTGTGTTCGTGTGGGGGCGCCTGAGTGGCTCAGTCGGTTAAGCATCTGACTTCAGCTCAGGTCATGATCTCACGATCTATGGGTTCAAGCCCCGCGTCGGACTCTGTGCTGACAGCTCAGAGCCTGGAGCCTGCTTTGGATTCTGTGTCTCCCTCTCTCTCTGCCCCTCCCCTGCTCACACTCTGTCTCTTTCTCTATCTCAAAAATAAACATTAAAAAAAATTAAAGAAAAAAAAAGAATTTGTGTTCATGTGACCACAGTGAAATCTTTTTGAAATGTGAAAGCACAGACTTAGAAAAACTGTTTGGCTACTTTAAATGTATCCCATTTCCAAATCACTTTTCAGAAAGGTGATAATATTTATGAATCGGTACCACACAAGCTTCCCTCATGTACCCTCCAGGTCTGCACTTCCCTTGCCACCATTTGGTGACACCTCTGTCACCAAAGATGCATTTAGCCTGTTCCTGATATTCACACAAGTTAAATAGCGCATCTGGCTTCTTTCACTCAACACTATGCAGTTTTTTCTTTTTCGTTGCTGTGCAATATTCCATTGCACGAATATACCACAATTTCTTTATCCATTCTACTGCTGATGGACATCTAAGTTGTTGCCATTTGGGGACTATTATGAGGAAAGTTGCTATAGATATTCTTTTGTTCTTTTTTTACATTGGAAAAATATCTTTATTTTATTTTTTAAAATTCATTCTTAAGTTAGTTAGTAAAAAGTATATAGTCTTGGCTTCAGGAGTAGAACCCAGTGATTCGTCATTTACATATGACATCCAATACTCATCCCAACAAGTGCCCATCACCCATTTTCCCCACCCCCATCAACACTCAGTTTGTTCTCTGTATTTAAGAGTCTCTTGTGGTTTGCCTCCCTCTCTGTTTTTATCACATTTTTCCTTCCCTTCCCCTGTGTTCATCTGTTAAGTTTCTCAAATTCCACATATGAGTGAAATCTGTCTTTCTCTGACTGGCTTATTTCACTTAGCAAAATACCCTCCAGTTCCATCCATGTTGCTGTTATATATATATATATATATATATATATATATATATATATATACATATATATATATACACACACACACCACACCTTCTTTGTCCATTCATCAGTCAGTAGACATTGGGGCTCTTTCCACACTTTGGCTATTATTGATCATGCTGCTGTAAACATTGGGGTACATATACCCCTTCTAATCAGCAGTCCTGTATTCTTTGGATAAATTCCTAGTAGTGCAATTGCTGGGTGATAGATATGCTTTTAAATGTCTATTTCAGTATCATAAATACTAATTGCTGTTAGATATTTACTCAGTCATAATTTTACCAAATTGAAATGGGTCTTTGTGGGCACTTGATTCAACCAAAGCCTGCATTCCTAATTGAAAGTAAACGTCTTCCGTTTCCACTAGTTTTGTGATAAGTAGTGAAGCAGCTATTCTCTCAAGACTTTCCACACTGTCTTATGTTCTATTCTACATATCTGAAACCACAACCCACTTTCCTTAGAGGTAACTGCACCCAGCGTACACTCAAGAAAAGCTCACACTACATCATGCGGTCATATGCAGAACTGTGAGTCTGTGTGCTACGTTAAACTCAGAGCAGTTTAAAAATCACAGCAAACGTCACTTTTCCCTTCAAGACCCAACCAGCCTGGCAAAACTAACTTTAGAATGGGACCTGCCACACTCTGAGCACACAAAAGAGGTCAAATCTGAACAAACCCTTACTACGTTGATGCAGGTGGAGAGCCCAGGGAGCAAAGGTGAAAACGTCTACCCTTCTGAAGCAAGGCTCTCATTTTCACTTGCAAATCTGCCCTTATCTTTTACGTTTTATCATTATTACTTGAACTCGTCGTGGCCACTGTCCTAAACAGCTTCCCAAGGGCAGGGGGCTCACAGACGGCTTAATGCTCCTGTGTTATCTTGTGTGCGGTACCCAGCGTGAGTTGATGTGGAAAATCTTTAATTATTAATGACAGACATGTCATTGTGCTCTTCTCTTCTAGTGACCAGGGAATTTGGACCAAGGTTTGAGCGATGGGGAACAGCGGTAGAGAAAGCAGCTCTCACTCACTGAGCACGGGTCATTGTGCACTGCGTGAATCACATTGTTCATTGCTAGTCCGTTACCCCATTTTACAAATGTGAAAACTAAGGCTCAGAAAGGCTAAGTAATGTGCCCAGGATGGAACCGTTGGGAATTTGCAATGCCGGGGTTCAGAGCCAGGAGAGCCTGGCTGCAAATCTCAAGTTCTCTCCTCTACCTCATGTTGCACCCTTGTGCTCCTGTGTCACTTTCCAGTGGGCCAAGTACTTCTGCGTGCATTTAAGTCGTTTAGTTTTCATTATGAGCAGAGCTGGGCATTGCCATGTCCCCTCACCAGTGCCACACAGCTCATTAGTGGCAGAGCCAACATTTGAACTCAGCCTGCCTGACACCAAGTCTGTTCTCTTTCCACCCTACCACAGCTACCTTCCAATGGAAGCCCTCTCCCCCAGTCCTTAGAGCAAGCCTTGTTTCATCTGATGGCAATCCAAATTACCTAGAGAGACAGGAGAGAGATTGCTTCCTTCAGAGTACAGTGCTTTATTTATTTTTTAATTTTTTAATGTTTCTTTACTTTTGAGATACAGAGAGAGACAGAGCATGAGCGGGGGAGGGCAGAAAGAGGGAGACACAGAATCCAAAGCAGGCTCCAGGCTCTGAGCTGTCAACACAGAGCCCGGTGCGAGGCTCGAACCCACAAACTGCAAGATCGTGACCTGAGCCCATGTCAGACCCCCAACCGACTGAGCCCCCAAAGCGCCCCTAGAGTATGGTGCTTTAGAAAACTCTAGGCTCTCAGGTGTGTTGAAGGCTGGCAGGCAGTTGTACCCCCACTTGGGCCAAGGAGGCCAGAGCAGTGGCATAACCACAGGACTAGACCTGGGAATAAATGAGGTGATCAACAGACTAGATTTCCCTTCCTCAAGAGAGAGATGCAAAACTTCTAAGAAAACAAGCCCAGGGTACAAGTACTGTTACCCACCCTTACCTGCCCCAATCAAAAATTGTTCCTCTGGCATATACTGTTCTGTTCTCATCCTTTGAAAGATATTATGTGTTGTTCATTGAAAGGTGCACCCTCTTTGAAAAGCACAATGTTCCGTGTAAATTCAGGGCGGTGGTGTTGTTATTGTTACCATGATTATTTCTGCAGGGGAAGAAGAGGAGGGGCCGGGGAGCTGAGGTTCCTTCCCTAGCCCCTCCCTCCTGCCGTGTCTGCTAACTGATCGGCAGGATGCCTCTGCTAGGTGTGGATAGAAGAGTCAGACCAAAAGTATTGTCTGAGGACATCACGAATAACGCAGGCAGAATGATTCAAAAAGAAATCAATGGTCCTAAAAATAGCAAAGAGATGTTACAGAATAACGTCTTAATGGGAAAAAAAGGGGTTGAATGATGTGTTGTATTGTAAAAAATCAAGTGTTTTTAAAATGTCTATACAGAAGTATAAGTGATCAGCTTATAAAAGGGAGAGAAAAGCCTGGTGACATTCAAGCTGAGAAGCCCCTGGACCTCAGACCGTGGCAAAGCCCACTGTGAGAGGACACGCCTTTCCCCTGTTGATTGCAACTTCTTCCTAGTACCCTGGAGGAAAGAGCTGCTGATGAGGAAGGTGGCAATCTTCCCATGGCAAAAATGATCCAGGAAAGAAGGAGCACGCTGCTAAGAGAAGGTTCATTCGCGTGCATGTGCGCGGACACGCACACGTGTGCATGCACACACACACCTGCTCCAGTCTTGGTCGTTGGGTTCATTGTGCTGTATTACACTGTGCTGTATTGAATAGCGTGGGTATTGAATATTTGGGTTCAGCCAAACAGTGGATTTGGCTGAATTGTGCCGAATTCATAATTGTCCTCGGTGTGGGTGTAAAGCAGGTAGATAGTCCTGATTTCAACTTCAACCCAAGGTGGGGGATGGGCCTTCAACCGAGAATCATGAAATTCAAAGAATTGCCAGCTTCCAACGGCTCTTGAGGACTCTCTCTGGCCTTGCTCTCCTGGATAATGACTCAGAACCTCAGAGAAAATGCTGATGGTCGTCCCCAAGAAGAGTGCTCTGGTGGGGCTCTAAGATCCAGCTTTGCATCCTGCCCCACCATCACCATCTCCCTGTGAGCCCCTGCTGGTCCATTGAAGAAACCGGGTTCAAGTTTATTTGGGAAAGTTACATTTGTATCACGGATCGTGACCATAATGTATTTTTCCAACTCTTACTCCTGAAGATAATATTCTTGTTTGCTAAAATAATGGAACTTAACTGGTACCAGTAACCTAGTGGCCAAAATAGGGTTGGAATATTTTATTGGCAAGATGCAGGGTATATGGCTGCCTCTGTGGAGAGGCTTTTCAAAGGTGCAACGTGGACAACTTTCGTGTCAATTAGGAAGCTTTTGGATTCAAGTAACAGAAGATCTGACTAACTGTAGTTCACTGATAAGGATAATTGTTTATTTAGAGATTAGTGGTCCCAAGTTTGGTTTAGCAACTCAGTACGGTCATCAGGGGACCAGGCTGTTTGCATTCTCATCCCACTGTCTTGAACTTCTTGGCTTTCGTCCTCAAGCTTCTTGTCTCATGGTTGCAGGATGACTGCCATTGGTCCTTAGATCAAGAACATGCAAGGAAAGATAAAAGGGGGCAAATGGTTTTTTTCCTTGTGCTGCTTTTTGTCATGGAGAAAATTTTCCCTTAGAAACCCCAGCAGATTTCCCACCATAGAAGGTCTCAGGCTCTGAGCTCACACACAGGCTTCTTCCACTTACTACCTATGTGAGTCTGGGAAGGTTCTGTGTCTCTATTTCAACGCCCATACAATCATAACGGTAACAGTGCTTATCTCTGAGGATTGACTGAGTCAATACATACAAAGGTCTTAGAACACTGCCTAGTACATAGCAAGTATTTAAAACATATTAACCATTATTTTTACTAATCTTGTCATCATGCTCATTATCATTTCCTTGGCCAGATCTGGGTCATATGCTCAAGAGTGTCTCCCAACTCAGAGGTAATGAAGTTAGTCACCAGCTGGAATTTGAGTCCTTAAGAGTCCTTTATTAACAACCTAACATCACGGGCAAAAAAAGACACCTTAAGCATTTGACTTCTAATAAACTTAGCCCAGGAATTTGCTGCTCAGATAATGTTCCTGGGAACGAGGCTGGAGGGAAAGAGATGAGAGAGAAGTCTCTGGGAGGTCAGGTGAGGACAGCGAAGCTCAGAGGCCCTGTGGTCAAACTGGCCAACTTTACAGTTTTGTCCAGAGTGACAGAAGCATTTCAGAGGGTACACTGTCACATGACTATGACTATTCTCGGCAGTTACAAGGACAGTACAATTCCAACTTTGACATTGATCCAAAAGATCATAGGAGGCCAGAGAGACCCAAAGACATGATTTCCTGGATCCTCATTGGCATAAATCTTATTAAGCCAACCATGTCAATTTCCTTTAAAGCAAAGGCCACCAATTTGACATTCTTTTGCCCACCCCACAGCACCTTAAATAGTACTAGGCACAAACATCATAAGCTTTCAACATTGACTGGTTGCTTGATGTGCACATTCTTCCAAATAATAGCAGATGTCCTGGGTTTCTAAGGAGGGTAACTGGTGCATTAGAGGCACCCAGACAACAATATCTACCTGGTGGGTGCTCCTTTTGATTTCTTGGGAGTTGAAGGGGAAAAGATAGTGAAGAAACACCAATATGCCAGACGCTGTTCCAGGTTATCTGCTAACATTGTTTGTTCGTTTCTCACAACAATCCTAGAACTAGGAGGTATCATGATGCCCATTTGTAGGTAAGGAAGCTGAGGCTCAGGAAAGTAGTTATCTGACCTGGCAAGTGGTTGATACGTGGCACAGCCAAGGTTGAATCTTGGTCTACCTCACCCCAAACACAGACCTCCTCTGTGCTGTTTTCTGTAGGTGTTCCCCGGATGCAAAGGCAAGGGATCTCAAGTTTGCAGCTGGGATACGAGTAGAAACCTATTTCTCTGTGCTCCGAAGTCATGGGTGTTTCAGCCAGGGAGATGGCGCCCAGGGCACAGGCTGTTCAGGAGCCCCGTGAGCTCAATTTTAAAAAAAAATTTTTTTAACATTTATTCATTTTTTGAGAGTCAGAGACACAGCATGAGTGGGGGAGGGGCAGAGAGAGAGGGAGACACAGACTCTGAAGCAGGCTCCAGGCTCTGAGCTTTCGGCACAAAACCTGATGCGGGGCTCGAACTAATTGACTGCGAGATTATGACCTGAGCTGAAGTCGGACACTTAGACAACTGAGCCACCCAGGCGCCCCCTAAAATTTGATGTTGGTGCGCCCCTCTCCCCAGCACCAGCCTCATCCATAATCACCAAATGGGTAGTCCTACCCCTGGTGCCCATGCACATGTCTCCAGTTGTTCATGTCTTAGACTCAACATGTGGTCAGTGCGCAGCTTGGCTCCCAGGTCTGGAGGATGAAAACCAGCCACTGTCTCTCCAAGTAGACACTGGGTTGCACTCCAGCCCAATCCATCCCTCCCCAGATTGTAGCAAGCAAATCAATTGGGTGGAATTGATTTCCTCCGTAACACAAGAGTTTCAGAAAACAGCAGACATAGACCAGGCCCTGATGACTGGTTTGCGGGTGATTCAATCAGACAGAAACTCGGGATGTTTGAGTGGTGATTTTAGGAAATATCCTCCCTCTTCCCTGGAGTGAATGAAGAATATATTGCCTTCATTGCTTCTGCAGCCATCTTGTGGCCATGAGGGAAGTTGGCCTGTGCCGACACACAGAGGAAAGTAAAGCCAAGAGAAGTGCAGAGAAATACAGTTGATGCCCTAATGAAACTGCACCAAAGCCCACCTTCTCTGGGCTTTATATGAAACAATAAATCCAAGTCATTTTTCAGCTGGTTTGATAGGTTTATGTTTTCTGCTTGCAACCCAAAGCATCCTCGCCAATATACCCCTGCTCTCCTCTCTATACTATCCTATCCACTTTGGATAGTAAGTAGGTTCCGTCTGAAGGATGAGTCATTTCCAGTTCGCAGCTACTATATGGGAAAATGGGTAAAAAGGGACAGGCTCTCGGAGGGACAGGGATTCCCTCTCTTTATTACTATGAACTGAAAAGAAGGCAGTTGTAGGCAGTTGTCTGTCACCTGGGATGGTCCAAGAAGCCAGGTGCAGGGAACCTAGGCCAGACATCTGTGAAGAGGCGCTAATCTTTGCAGACAGGGTGAATTTTCCTCACCACTCTGGCAGGAGTGAACAAGATAGCTGTGTCGGCTGCTTGAATTCCACACACTTTTTATGTTTGTTGCCCTTTTGTCCTCTTTCTTTTCCTTTTAATTTTTTTTAATTTTTACTTATTTTTGAGAGAGACAGCGTGTGTGAGAGCGAGCAGGGGAGGGGCAGAGAGGGAGAGGGAGACACAGAATCCAAAGCAGGCTCCAGGCTCTGAGCTGTCAGCACAGAGCCCCACGCGGGGCTCGACCTCACGGACCGTGAGATCACAACCTGAGCCAAAGTAGGATGCTTAACGGACCGAGCCGCCCAGGCGCCCATTGTCTTCTTTCACATTTATGGAAGTCTTTGGGCTCCCACCTATCTCGGCTCTGCCAAGGGGTAGAGCGCGAAGCTATATGGTGAATTGCCCTCAGCATCCATTTCTGTTTCTTTCTTGACAAACTGGAGAGGCCGAAAAGCCAAACAGTATAGACCTCTTTGCAGCTGGGGTTCTGAGGGCCATTCACACCCTGCCAATTACGTGCCCTCTCGCGAGATCTGGCAGGTGAAGCGGGGAGCGATGCATCTTCCTTCCTTTGGCTGTTGCTCCTGGCGAGCACAGTCAGAGAAATATTGGGCTTCTCGGCACAGATCCCCCGTGTCCCATGCGGAGGTGAGAGGCAGATGTGTCAGAGGGGGCTCCCTGATTCCTGGCTTGTACCTCGATCGTGTGTCCTTGGACAGATTCCAGTGCTAGTCTCCCCATCCCCGCCTCTTGGGTAGTGGCAGGAGCAGCTGCTCCCTAGAAGGTCAGTGCTGGGATGATGTTCTCGGAGTTCCTGGAGCCAGCCAGAACCGGTGGCTCCTGCAGCCCTTCTAGTGGCCTCGTATTTAACCCTGTGCGCAATACCTCCCTGCTTAAAATCTGCAAGGGGGCTTATGTCTCCCACGTCTCAGCTCTGTCTGACACGGGAAACGAAGGTGAACATACTGTTCCTGCTGAGGACAGAGCATCGAAGGGCAGAAGCACTCCTTGGAGCCCACATGGAATTTAGTGGGACAGAATTTGTGTTGCAAGGCCAGCTGGCCAGTTCTCCTTCTTGGACTAAATCGTTGAAGGTCTAGATTTTACTCACTGAGTGAGACTCCATCCTCTTACACAGAATAGAGTCACTATGTCATGCAGTTTGCTGCCTGTGTAGCACTCTCTGCATGTCCTCAGTCATCACATCCTGTCGCTCTGACGAGAGTAAGAAGCAAGCCTGATATTATAATCCCCATTTTCCCAATGTTCGGAGAGTGTGATCCAACAGACCCTGGTAAATAGTTCACCAGTGTTCCAAAATGTCAGATCTTCCAAAGGCTGCAATTCCACCATTAGAGACTCATTTCTCCCGGATTAAACACTGGTCTTTACTGGTTCTTCTTTCGAAATCAGATTATCTAGGATTGAGGGCCATACATGGAGTTCCTGACGTGCCACTATAAATGAGTTTATAGTCTGACTCCCAATAAAAGGGATGTGGCATCATCGGGGGGCCTGGCTGGCTCAGTCAGTACAGCGTGCAATTCTTAATTTCAGGGTCATCAGTTCAAGCCCCACCTTGGGGATAGACTTAATTTATGGGGGGAAAAAACGAGGGACGTGGCATCACGGAGGCACTTGATGCCCACAGGGTGGGGAGTGGGGGATGAGTCTGAGAACGCCCTTGCCAGGGGAAGAGGCAACCGATGCCGGTGATATTTCTTGGACACCATATAACGTTTCTAATGACCACCTCTGCTGTCACACATCTCTTCTCTTCAGGGTGGGAGAAGGTCACAGATCTGCGGTAGGAACAACCACCGCAGCCAGAGGGGTGAGGGGTGGATCTGAGAGTGAAACTGGCACAGGAACCGGCCTCCTTCCTTTGCCAGGAAACTTGGCAGGATCGGGGCCCTAGAACACCCTGTGTGGTCTGGGCTTTGCCAGAGACCCTGGAGCTACGGCGGCAGAATTCCCCGACTAGGTAGAGAGGAGACGGCTAGGGAGGATTTACTTTGTCAGCGGTTTACTGGATGATTTCCCCATGCTCAGCCAAGGATATCAATCGGAGCAGGCTCGCCTGTCTCCAGCGGGCCTGACCCTTCCTGCGAGCTGCAGACCAGCGGTGTTTGCCCTGGGCACCGCTGTCCTGCCCCCACCCCCCCCCCACCCCCCAGCACAGCTGACAGAGGGAACTCACGGGAGACAGCCCAGAGCCACCCAGGAGACGCTAACCCAGGCAGATGGGAGTGCGGAACGCATCCCCAGGTTGAAGCCAGCCGAAACTTCCTTCCCCCCTTTGTTAATGCTTTCCACAGGAGGCGCCGGGCTCAGGGGTGGCTCGCAAAAGCATTTGATGGGAAGAGGTGACACCTCATCTGAAATGCCTTCACCGAGTTTCTGAAGTTGACGGGAGCGTCGGGAAGTGAGGCCGATAAAGTCCGCTGTCCCCTCCAAGCGGGCTAATCAGACGTGAAGTCTTGGCGAGAGATAACCAGGTTATAAGAGAGCCAAAATGACATCACATCAACTCCACTTCAGATCCTGTACACACCGGTGCCTATCACCGCTCCAGGTGGCTGACTTTCTCCACACACGAGAGGTATTTTCAGACCGGGACATCTGTCCCCCGCGCGCCCTGTAGCTGTCACTCTGGGGTATGCTGGGAACATGTTTGTCAGCATGTGTAAAGCCACACACGTTAAGGGGAGGCCACTCTGAAGATGAAGTGGGCTTTGTACTCTGCCCTCCTTCCCCACGCCGGCATCGGTAACAGAAAGACCTTGCCCTGGGCACCAGAGACAGAGGCCAGGGCGGTGCCTTCCGGAACCTTCCCCGAGAGAATCGGACCAGGCTTTCCATCAGAAGAGTTGTTCGAGGGGCGCCTGGGTGGCTCAGTCGGTTAAGCTTCCGACTTCGGCTCAGGTCATGATCTCATGGTCCGTGAGTTCGAGCCCCGTGTCAGGCTCTGTACTGACAGCTCAGAGCCTGGAGCCTGTTTCAGATTCTGTGTCTCCCTCTCTCTGACCCTGCCCCGTTCATGCTCTGCCTCTCTCTGTCTCAAAAATAAATAAACGTTAAAAAGAATTAAAAAAAAAAAAAAAGAAGAAGAGTTGTTCGCATCAGCGACGAATTCCAAAAAAGTGTATTCACTTCAGGAGGAAGTGGCTGGCATAGAACCCTCACCACCGGTTTGTGGAGACCATTGGTGGCCCGTACTTTGAGGATGAGGAAAAGAAACAAAGGACAACGGGCGCGGGTTTGGAGGCAGTTGTGAATGCCATATCTGTTTAATTATAGCTCCCTCTTTAGCTGACGTGGGTCCTTTCCTCCTCGAATGAAAACATCCAAGCAACTTGAAATGTAACAGGGAAAAATGTTCTCTGTTCTGCTCCCTACCTTGCATCCTGGCTCAGGGCACGGGCACCAGCACACTTGGAGCCTTTTTTCACCAGATAGTTTATGTGTCATGCAAGAGTTGCCTGCATGACACAGATAACTCGGGGAACAGCACAAAGTAAATGAGATGCATTAGTGCCTGGATGGGAACTGAAGATATAAGTTCTCAGAACTTCTTGTTTAATTTATAGACACGGCTTTCCCTCCTGTGCTTAAGATTTCAAAATAGTAATCATATTCTGAAGAGGAGATATTCCCACTCCAGGTACTAATATCAATATGTAAAAGAAAATCATTAACTCGCTGTACCTCTCAGCAGCACCTATTATATGTCAACAAGCTAACTGAGGTGATAAAACAAACTGTTAGTGGAAATTTAATTACCAGCCATTGAGATTTGGGCAAGGACCGAGGATTCTAGATTCATTACTCTGGCACCGGAGGCTGCTTGAAGCAGCCATCCGCCCGGAACGAACATTTTTAATAGGTGTTTTCCTTCCCACTAAAAAATCAGAGCACCAAAGGCCAATCGGAAACTTTTCAAATCCAGTTCCTTAGGGAGAGCCAGGGTGAGGTGGAGTGGAGGCCCGAGCAAAAAGAAAATAAAACTGTCCGTTTCCAAGCGCTTGCCTGGTCAACTTCAGGGGTGATTGGGGCCTGTGAGGTCATTTCGTAAGCGGTTTCTGCACATTTAATTCTGTCCGATTCCTGGCCAATGGCCACTTTTCAAGCCGGCGTGATTTGTCATTTATAATATGATAAATAAAACAGGGTCCCACTCTCTGTGAAGCTGGCTAAGCTGTGTTCCCTTCTCCAGATATCCGAGCTGGGCTTGTCTTGCCACCCCCCCCCCCACCCAGTCCCACCCCAAAGAACCCCTTAATGGTGCCCTTACCCACCACCTTCATTCACCTTGGGTATGAGCCCGGGCACAGTACCTGGCAAGTGAACGGTGTTCAATAAAAGGTTTAGTGTATGATAGATGCCAGTTGGACTCTGATGTCACCTGGAAGCCCCTTGCTCCAAGATCTGGGTACAAAAGGCATGAAGTCACACTGATTCCAAGTCGCAAGTCCTCTCACAAAATGTGTGCAGATTCCTTTATTTTTATTTTTAACATTTATTTAGTTTTGAGAGACAGAGCGAGACACAGCATGAGTGGGGGAGGGGCAGAGAGAGGCAGGGACCCAGAATCCAAAGCAGGCTCCAGGCTCTGAGCTGTCAGCACAGAGCCCTATGCGAGGCTCGAACTCACAGACCGCAAGATCGTGACCCGAGCCAGAGTCGGACGCTTAACTGACTGAGCTACCCAGGCGCCCCTACAAAATGTGTGCAGATTCTTGGAGGGGGTGCTTATCGAGGCGACTTCAAGTTCAGAGTCTTGTCTGCGTCCCATACTATGTCAAGCCTAGAATGAAACTCAGCCACCTTTTCAGTTTTATAAAGAAAAAGTTGTTCGTATCAAGCAATTTTTTAAATGGTTATTTGTTTTTGACAGGGAGAAACAGAGCATGGTGGGAGGGAGGGGCAGAGAGAGAAGGAAACACAGAATTTGAAGCAGGCTCCAGGTTCTGAGCTGTCAGCTCAGAGCCCGATGCGGGGCCTGAACTCATGAGCTGTGAGATCCTGACCTGAGCCCAAGTCCGACGCTTAACCCACTGAGCCACCCAGGCGCCCCATATCAAGTATTTTTGAATTGGTGGGTTTTCATGAAATCAGAGGGTCATGAAGTTGTACGTCGGGGGGATCGCAGGTCTGAGCCCTCCACCAGCTTGCTTCTTCACTCCGTTACTGCTTCCCACCCCCCAGTTACCCTCCTTTCGTTATGCAGAATTGAGCCAACCTGCATTGGGGTGGGGGGACAGGTAATAGAGTGATCAACCTTCCTGGTTTGGCTGGATCTGAGAGGTTTCC
This sequence comes from Prionailurus bengalensis, assembly GCF_016509475.1. Taxonomy (NCBI): domain Eukaryota; kingdom Metazoa; phylum Chordata; class Mammalia; order Carnivora; family Felidae; genus Prionailurus; species Prionailurus bengalensis. Next base: position 64,657,603 of record NC_057354.1, read on the forward strand.
TGAGGGGCAGGACTTTCAGTACTAAAACTAGGACCACAAAGTGGATGGTTGGTCCCCTTCAAGGAAACGACCGTCCCAGCACAGAGAGTGCAAGCTATTGAGAAATGACACATTCTCTTCTTCCTTATACTACGGTCCTCCTCCTTTGCTCACCCGGAATGGCCCCTCATAGATCACTGTTCTCAATCTTAGCTATAGCATAGAATCGTCTGCAGAGATTTAAAATATCTCGGTGTCCAGGCCACATCAAAGAACACTTGAATCAAAAGCTCTGGGAGTAGGACCTAGGCCATAGCGCTTTTTAGAGTTTTCTAGATGATTCCAATGTGCAACCAAGGGTGAAAACCAATGCATAGGGAGAAATGACTTCAGGGAGCTCTTAAGGTTGGGCTCCTTTGGCTGTGTCTGTTCAGCAGCCTGAACTACCTGAACTACCATGTTTTGGTAAAATGATTGACGTCCAAAAGTGTTGTGAATCTATCTGACTCTACTGTCTACATTTTCTCCAGTCTCATTAAAACAGCTAAACTTGTTTTTATCACTTCCTTTCTCCCTTCTTAAAGAAACTCTTAGGCTTGCAAGTTTCTTGGTAGGTGGCTCGGACTGATTGACATCTGAGGCTTTCCAAATGCAAATGACGTGACCCCAAGGCCCTACCACTGGGGACATTTTGTAAAGAGAGGTGAGGCTGCACTAAAAATATGTATTTAGCTACCTAGATGACCTTGACAAGCTCAGGTAACCCTGGCCTGGTTATCCATCTGAAGACTGAGGTTAAATAATCTTATCAGTCCCTTCCTATGAAGGACTTCTGAGTTCTGGGTCTGTAAGTTCTCTTTAAGCAATTCCACTTAGATCCCAAGATTTGACATTCCTGCCTCAGGACTTTTTAAGCAGAGAGAAATCTCTACCTTTGGTTCTGTCTCCGAAAACTTCACTAATGTTTCTGCTGCCGCTGCTGTGGTTAGAGGTACCAAGAGAAATTTCTAATCAAGTCAGCTGAGTCTATGTGGAGACTGCAGGTCTCTGTGCCTCAGTTTCCTCACCTGATACATGGAGGTGGGGGACGGGGAAAAGAGAAAAGGGTTGTGATGGGGACAAAGCTGTGTCGCTCATATGTTAATTTCACAAACATTGATTGTATCCTTACTATGTGGGCAAAGATGAGTAAGACAAGGTCCTTGCCTTCAAGGGGCTTATAATCTAGTAGATACCTAGTAAGAGCTATCAAAAGGCTCTGTACGGTGAAGTATACTATATAAAGTTAAGACGTAGTGGTGTCATTGAAAGGAAGCCTTCGGAAGCTGATGTCATGTTCAACCAGACCAACTGAGTTGAATCCAAGTCAGTAGAATAGAGTGGCTTATCTTTTTTTTTTTAAAGTAATCTCCACACTCAAAATGGGGTTTGAACACACAACCCTGAGATCAAGAGTCATATACTCCACCAACTGAGCCAGCCAGGCACCCCTAGAGCTGTGTTGGTAACATTATTTAAAAGAGGAAATATTTAGCATTCACTAAGTGTCTAAAGAATTTGCAACCCCTTGCTGGTGTCTTGCATGTGGCTAATGCTGCGTAACTCTTCACTGCAGCCTCCAGTTGAAAGCGTCTAAAACAGTGTCTGACACCATTGTGCCCATTTCACAGATGAGCAATCTGAGGCGAGGAATAAAGAAAAGTTGACAGCCTGAGAAGACAGCTCCAGAGGGAAGTTCTTCTAACTTTCCAGGGCAGCATCCCCGGGCTTTACAGAACTTCCTCTTCCTCAGCTTCCTTTTTCAATCTGGAGAGACCACAGGCCCTTTGCACTATTAATTCACTATTAATTTGCATTTGTTCTTCCGTCTTTCTTCACTATTCTGCCTCTTCCTGACATTCAAGCAACTTCTTGACATTGAGGTCTCAGCTCAGAGGTCACCTGCCCAGAGTGACCAGGCTCGATTAGACGTGCTGGTTCCTCTCTATTAAATTCTTTTATGGTCATCATAGCACCTATTTTCTGGGCTTCGTAGCAATTCTCCTGATCATTCATTTGTGCATTGTCTTCTTCTCTTGCTAAAATGGAACCTCCATGAAAATAGGATTTGGTCTCAGTAGTGACTCTATCCATTATGCCTGAAACACTGTTTGGTACGTAGCAGGTGCTCAATAAAAATGTGTTGAATTAATCGATATGTTTGCATTCTCTCTGAGATACTGATGATGGGAAGGCTAGCACAGGAGAATGGAAATGTCTCAACTCTCACAGCTAGGCTGGTCAGCTGCTCTCTCGGTACCTTAGCTTTCTTGGCTATAAAACCCAACGGAGGACCCGGGGATGGAGGCATTGTGGACCAAATGAGAAATCTGTGGTGAAAGTGCTCTGACCAGAGAAAACACGAGTTAAGTGGGAGACGTTATTATCTTCTGCCATCTGCTTTACTTTAATCTTTTTTTCCCTCTGTAAGCGGACCTATTGATTGCAGCTTGCTGCAGGAAGCTCTCACTGTCTAATTACTGCCCCAGCTCAGCCTGTCACCGTGTCCTCCACAGTCAGCACGTCCTGACACTGACCCCTGATACCACAGCCCTTTGCAGATCAGCCGCTTCTGGCACTCTGCGCCTGGCACAGAGGAGGCAGGTCTGGCCCCGCCGGCTGTAAGGGGGTCTGCTCTCCTCTCTGGGGGGAGCTGAAGCCCCCAGCGAGGCAGGCAGCTGGGGAGGGGCAAGGATACAGGTGCTGCGGCAGCCAAGGCCAGTGGGAACACAGCCCTTCCCTGGAGCCACAAGCCTGCAGCCGCACAGTGTGTCCGTTGCACACAGTTTTGACCATTCTCAGGTTCTGGGTTCTGAGAGAATGTTCCCTGCCAATTCTTTCTGGCCTGACATATTATTAGTTGTGGCGGGGTGGGGGGGAGGGGGTAGGGGGTAGGACAACCAATCTTTTCTAATGCTGGGCAATAATGATTCCTTTCCCATAAATTGTAGAAAGTTTCAGAACATCCAGGGTATTTTCACATACATTACTTCCCCTGACACTCACAACCCTGTTGTGGTTAATATTTCTTTCTTTCTTTCTTCTTTTTTTTTTTTTTAATAGGAATGGGACTGTGGTCTTGAGAACTGAAGGTGTGATTTTCCCAGGTTCAAACAGTCAAGTAGTGAAGAGGGGAATGAGAATTCTGGTTTTCTCACTCCCCATCCAGACTTACAGCGTAGTCCCTCCCAGGGCTGACTCTGGCTGTGCACAAATAACGGGAGTTAAAAACAGTGCTTGAGAAAAACTCCCAGAAGGTATCAGGACTTTTAAAGTGCTTTTAAAGAAGCAAATGCTTTTGGGGCACTTGGGTGGCTCAGTCAGTTAAGCATCCAACTTGGGCTCAGGTCATGATCTCACGGTTTGTGAGTTCAAGCCCCGCATCAGGCTCTGCGCTGACAGCTTGGAGCTTGGAACCTGCTTTGGATTCTCTGTCTCCCTCTCTTTCTGCCCCTCTGCCAGTTGTGCTCTGTCTCTCTCTCTCTTAAAAAACAAAAACAGGGGCGCCTGGGTGGCGCAGTCGGTTAAGCGTCCGACTTCAGCCAGGTCACGATCTCGCGGTCCGTGAGTTCGAGCCCCGCGTCGGGCTCTGGGCTGATGGCTCGGAGCCTGGAGCCTGTTTCTGATTCTGTGTCTCCCTCTCTCTCTCTGCCCCTCCCCCGTTCATGCTCTGTCTCTCTCTGTCCCAAAAATAAATAAACGTTGAAAAAAAAAATTAAAAAAAAAACCAAAAACAAAAAAACAAAAACAAAAAAACAAAAACAAAATGCTTTTTTGGCCAGCAAAGGACACGGAGATGTGCCAGAAATGACATCTCAGTTTTGTGTCTGTCATTTAGAAGGGGGGGAAAAAGATACAAGCAAATAGCACAAGTTTTCTGGGTTTTGTTTTAATTCTTTTCTTTAAGTTTTTTTTTAAAACGTTTTTATTTATTTTTGAGGGAGAAAGAGAGGATGAGCAAGGGAGAAGCAGAGAGAGAGGGAGGCAGAGGATCCAAAGTGGGTTCTGCACTGACAGCAGAGAGCCCGACAGGGGGCTTGAACTCATCAGCCGTGACATCATGACCTGAGCCCAAGTTGGAAGCCTAACTAACTGAGCCACCCAGGCACACCTTGTTTTAATTCTTAAATAAACCACAATTTTGTCTTGGATTCAACCCCTGTAGAAATAACTGAATCAAGTAAACCTCAGACTAGGATAGTGCCATATAGAAGGTGCTTGGCAAATACTTGTTGAATGAATACATTAATATTGACCTAGATTATAAATAACCTGTGCTAGCTTTCATCACTGATCTTAATGAAAAAGAAATCATTCTTATCAGATACAGATTCATGAAGTGCTCTAATATAGTGGGGTATTGCTTTACTTTATAGTTTAAAAGATGTTTCTTGGGGCGCCTGGGTGGCTCAGTCGGTTGAGCATCCGACTTCGGGTCAGGTCATGATCTCGCAGTCTGTGGGTTTGAGCCCCGCGTCAGGCTCTGTGCCGACAGCTTGGAGCCTGGAGCCTGTTTCAGATTCTGTGTCTCCCTCTCTCTGACCCTCCCCTGTTCATGCTCTGTCTCTCTCTCTCTCAAAAAAATAAACGTTAAAAAAATTTTTTTAAATAAAAAAAGAAAAGATGTTTCTTGTACAATATCTCAAGTGATCCTCCAATAGCCCTAGGAAATATGTGATTTTATAGATGAGGAGACTGAGGTCTGGAGAAATCGATTGTTTGCCCAAGATCAGAAAGATAGTAGGTGGCCATGTCCATTTCTTACAAGACAGTGGACTAGACCCTCTGATCAACCTTCCCAATGAGAACAGCTATACGTTCTGGATAAAATAAAAAGAAAATTTTAAATGTACTAATGAGGTGGAAAGAAATTAAAGAATATTCAAGCCAAAAACCAGATGAAAGTAAAAATTCAGAGAAATAACTTAAGTACTGATGTTGGCTTTGACCTTGAAGGCATTTGCCAAATCACGTAAAATTTGGTTTCAGTTTTCACAGCCTCACAGAGCAAGGGGGAAAGAAGAAAAAGTCTAGGGCTTATCTAAGGTGGGGGATATAGTAAAGATCCCTGTGCATAAATCTGAGACCCCCAAATTATGCTTCATGTGTAAAGATAAATGAAAAGTAACCTATACTTTATTTCTACTATGGGAACTACAAAGAAAATTACATACATCAAATTTTGACCCTAAACAGAGGGAAGAATTATTCTGAGAATTTATAACTATATCCAGCTTTTTGTAGGCTTGCACACCGAATTCCCACTCCCTGGGTGGCCCAAAAAGCCTCAAGTTAAAATTTGGAGGAAGTGAATCTGAATTATCAATGGTCCCAGGCACCTAGGAAGTAAGATGCTACCTCTCTGGAGGAATTTTAATCCAAACCTCAAAGAATTCCTATAGATAAAATTTGAAAGCAAGAAACTCACAGTCAAAAATCATTAAGCGTTCAAGGAAGCAAAGTACCATTAGCAAGAGTCAGCAAACCGCAAAATTGAACCCACGAAGACATCAGATGTGGAAATGACCAAATATAAATATAAAACATTATGTTTAATGCATTTAAAGAAATAAAGGAAAGGATTAAAAACATGATCAGAAGGAAGAGGCTATAAAAATGCCCCAGCAGACTGGAAAAGAATTCCAACAGGATTTTTATCAATAGATGGCTTCAACAGAAGATTAGACGCACTGAATATGCTACTAGACAACTAGAATATAGATCTGAAAAAAAAAATGATCCAGAATGCAGCTCAGGAAGACAAAAAGAAGGATGGTGTCAAAGAAATGTAGCTTCATATAGGATTGAGTGAATATGTTTACACATATCTCAAGACAATTTATAGAGGAGGAGGAGAAGAATAGGGCAGAGGTAATATTTGAAAAGATAAGAATTTTCCATAGATTCTGAGCCCCCCAAATGCTAAGAAAGATAAATAAAAGATAATATTAAGTGGCAGTGAAGGGCCCAATACCTAGTATAACTTGCAGAGGTATTTGGGTCCCTGACATTTGTTCTAGGTTCATGTCACAGGTTTAAAACCAAGCTGGGAGTGACTAGTAAGGATTATCTTCATACACAAGCATACTATATTATACTGTACTGAACTTTGTGGTCATACCGTATATTGTATGTATAACACCAACATTGTACATGAGATTGAGCTTAGAAAGGGAAGATATTGTTCCAAAGAGTCTGATGTGACTCTCTCTCACTTAAAACTGCCATCTACGACAAGATACTCTCATGAAAACTAGGGTCCAGAAGCTTACACCTCTGTCTCTCTCTGCTGTGTATTCTCACTGCACTGACTTCCATTCATATATTTTTTTTATTTATTCAAAAATGATTTTTAATGTTTTATTTATTTTTGAGAGACAGAGAGAGACAGCATGAGTGGGGGAGGAGCAGAGAGAGAGAGAGGAAGTCACAGAATCTGAAGCAGGCTCCAGGCTCTGAGCTGTCAGCACAGAGCCTGGCACGGGGCTTGAACCCACAAACTGTGAGATCATAACCTGAGTCGAAGCCGGATGCCCAGCCGACTGAGCCACCCAGGCGCCCCCCCTCCCATCCATATTTTTTAGGTAACCAGACATCTTCTGAATTATCCAAGCCTGTATCTGATTTGTTTATCAATCTGAACCTACTGCTAATGTTTATCAATACAGATCAATACGTGGTCATGCATATATACCCATGCATATCACACTGCAATCACAGGACACAAAAGACAAAGAGAAAATCTTAAAGGCAGTCAGAGAGAAGAAACATCATTTTCCAAAGGATGATCACTGAAATAGCAACTGGCTTCCCAGTAACAATTGGTGCCAGAAGATATTGGGAAAACTATCTTCAGTGTATTGAAAGAAAATACTTAGCAACCTAAAGCCCTAAACTTAGGGGAAAAAATACATTTCAAAGCATTTTCAGACAAACGAATTTTTTTACCAACAGGTCCTCACTAAGGAAAAGTAGCAAATACTGAAAGATAAAATGGTACAATTCCAAAAATTGTGGAAATCAGCTAAAGTAGTTCTTAGAAGGAAATGTTTAACCTTACATAATGATGCTAGAGATGGGGGATTAAGAATTAAGGAGCTAAGCATCTGACTTGGAAACGTAGCCAAGGCCAGGGATCCCACTTTAACCTGCTGCGTTGCCATAGTCTGAGAGAACTACGTCAACGTGAATTGTACCTAAGAGCCCTCAGAGAGATCCAAACATAAGTAGTGATGAAATTATCGAATGCCACACAGCCAGAAATGATAGTGTCTTTTCCTGTTCCCTGAGATTTTGGTTCTGGGAATTGGGACGGTAAGGATATAGCCTGGAGTTGGAGAATGGGGCAGGATCAGAACATCTGTTGTTACTCTTTCCCTCAGGGTGGGGAGCCCTTAGCTTCTGCTTGTGTTCTGGCCTCTTTAAGCCCAGGCGTCCCCCTCTTCTCGAGCCAGCAGAAGCCCAGAAGTACAGAGGCAGGATTCAGAAAAGCACGGAGCAAAAACAAATGAGACACAGCCTCTGAAAAGTTAGATTGTCTTTTGGAGGTAGGCATTGCACACAAAGGAAACGAAACATCTTTCCACTCACTCAGGAAAGCTCATATCTCTGGTCCTCTCCAAATAAGTATGTAACTTTGCTTTCTGCCTTTGGATGGAATCCACTAGTGGATGAGAACCATCTAACATGATTCACAAAGTCTGGTGGCCAGAGTTGTCAGGGGCTCCTTATTTGTCCAATACGCAACCCCGGACATTGAAGACTTGTGCCTGTCACTGACTGTGTAACTTCCCTGAGACTTCTGGTCTTAATCTAGCTGATGATGTGACCAAAACTGAGCTGGGAACGTGCTTTGGTGAGAAGGTGTTATAAAATGCAAGATGTTGATTGTCACCAAAGTCTGGCTTCCTTTAGGAGTCTAGTAAAAGGCCTGTTTCTCTATAGGCATCCTGAAAACATTCCTTCCCGTGGAAGCCAATGGTCTGATCCAACAATTTACGTAAGAAGTCAACTTAGGAAAACTGAATTCTGTGTGATCTTAGATAATTCACACCCCTCTGAGTCTCTGAGTTGTCACAGTTTTGTTTATTTGTGTGTGTGTTTAAAATTTGTATTGCATGTCTGTCTGCCTGTTTTGTTTTTCTCGTGAATAAAGAGTTTGGATTAGGAGAAGGATTCTTTTAATTAATTAATTAATTAACTAATTATCCATTCATCACTTACCTATAACATCCTGTGCCCTCCTTAATGCCCATCACCTACTTTCCTCACCCCCATCAACCCTCAGTTTGTTTTCTGTATTTAAGAATTCTTTATGGTTTGCCTCCCTCTCTGTTTTTATCTTTTTCCTTCCCTCCCCCTATGATCATCTGTTAAATTTCTTAAATTCCACATATGAGTGAAATCATGTGATTTCTGTCTTTCTCTGACTGACTTAAGTCATTTAGCATAATACCCTCCAGTTCCATCCACGTTCTTACAAATGGCAAGATTTCATTCTTTTTTATCACTGACTAGTATTCCAGTGTGTGTGTGTGTGTGTGTGTGTGTGTGTGCGTTTGTGTGTGTGTGTGTGTGTGTGTGTACCACATCTTCTTAATCCATGCATCAGTTGATGGACACTTGGGCTCTTTCCATAATTTGACTGTTGTTGATAACGCTGTTATATACACTGGGGTGCATGTGCTAGAGGAAGGATTCTCAACCTTGACTTCATTTAGAATCACTGGGGAGGCATTAAATACACTGATGCATAGGTCCCTTCAAGCTGGTTGAATCAAAATCTCTGGAAGCAGAGTCTTGGCTCTAGCATTTTTATAAGAGATTTTGAGGCACAGTGAGGATTTGAACTCCCATACCAGATGATGTCTGCAGTCCTTTCCAGTTCTCTGATTCTGTGACCCAAGCATGTACAAGGCTGCAGCCTGTGGCCCCTTGGGATTCAGCACAGATGAGTTGTCTGAATCACACCACAATACTCTGAATACAATCCTTGACCTTGGTCAATCGTCTGAGGGTCATTACCTCATCTCACACCCACAAAACTGCCCACTGATGCTCCACATTTGAATCAGAAGACTGGCCTGTAGGGTCATTCTGATATGTGAAGGCAGAGGAAACCCAGACCTACACTAATAACGGAACAACTACTCTGTACCAGGCACGTACATACGTAATTGCTAATTCTCACAACCTCTTTTCAGTACAGGCTACATTATTTCCATTTTAAAAAAGGAAACAAGAGGCTCAGGGAAGTTAAGCAACTTGTCTAAAGCAATAGCTGGGTGAGAGATTCACACTCACATTCCGTCTAGATTCCAACACCACGTTCTTTCCATTATACTGACTTGGCCAAAGATGAAGCCATGCCCTGGGCCACGAGGGGATGTGCTAAGGCAGAACCACTGGGGTTTGGCTGGGTCACTGGCTATCGGAGTCCCAAGAGAAGACCTTTAACCAGCTGGGAGCTGAGTCCAATGGTCTGCTTAGCTCCAGGCCTCCCTGGGCGGGAAGACAGCGTTCTTGACTAACACACATCAGGCTGCCAGCCTCAGTTTGTATTTTTACAGTCTACTAATTAGGCCATTTTAACTAATTTGTTTGCATTTTGTATGAGCAAGTTGGGCTTTTGGATTGACTAATGTAATTGCAGCTGGTTTCTGCCAAATACAAATTACTCAGTCTAGTGTGGGCTAGAGAGAAAAGCAAATATTTAATAGACATCAATACCCTTGTAGCTTTTTAGTGGAGCCCTTTTTTCCCTATGGAAAGTTGAAATAATTTCTCCAACATCTGATTGAACTTTCGTGTTAGGGAATTACTTTTTAATCATTTTTTAAAAAAATAATGAGGCAAAGGCTTTCGTGGCTCTGTTAAGGTTTATCTCTGATCCATTTACCCCTAAGCTCAAGAAACTTACGGGACTTTTCCATTTTCAGGCTGGCTCTCCACAATCTCTTTCTGCTTGGGATATTCCAGTGACCACCAACCAATCCATATCACAGATTGTCACAGCCAGAAGGGGACTGAGAGCTCATCTAGTCCAGTGGTTCTCAAAGTGTGTCTCGGGATGAGCAGCACCAACATCACCTGGGAATATGCTAGAAAGGCAAATTCTCAAGCCTTCTGAGTCAGGAATTCTGGGGGTAAGTAAGGCTGAGAAAACTACATTTTAACAAGCCCTCCAGGTGATTAAGACGCAGGCTGAACTTTAAGACCGCTGATTTAGTCTAACATCTCATTCTACAGATGAGGAAACTGAGGCCCGGGAAGAGCCCGAGCTTGTGCTCATGACACGGACTGTGTCTGCTTCACTCACCGCGCATCCTCTGGGTTTAGTCCAGTGTGATAAGCACTCAGTGAATATTTGCTAAATGAATGAACCATGGAATGGATGAGCTAGAGCTAGAAACAAAGTCTCTTGATTCTATGTTACTCCCTCAGTGCCTCTCTGGCTCTGAGGAAGAAGGGGAACCTGGGGAGGAACTCCTTCCTGGTTTTTGCTTTGTGAGAAGGGCAAGGACTAGGGATTGCAACATTATATTCCTGTGTCCTGGTCCTTAGGGGGATGGCAGTCCTCCTCCCACAGCCTTGCTCCTAAACCAGGGATAACCTGGCTCCCCTGTCTCTAGCCTGGTGGATGATAGGGCCCAAACCCCACAGGGGATTGTTTCTGTCACTTTCAAAGACCCTAACATTATCTGAGGCAGAACCAGAACCCTTGTCTGGGTGTTTGATTCCTTGGCCAATAACTTCTGGTCAGCTAGTAAATGGGGAGAATGAATTGAGATTGGATTTATGAAAAAGGGGATTTCTTTTTTTTTTTTCTTCTTTCAGAGAGAAAGCACAAGTGCGAGTGGAGGAGAAAGGCAGAGGGAGAGAGAAAGACAGAGAGAGAGACAGAGACAGAGAGAAAGAATCTTAAGTAGGCTCTACTCTCCACATGGAGCCTGATGCGGGGCTCAATCCCATGACCTGGGATCATGACCTGAGCTGAAATCAAGAGTCACACGCTCAAATGATCAAGCTACCCAGGCACTGTGAAAGGGGGATTTCTAAGCAGAGAATGCTACAAAGGTGAGTCCTTCAGATTAAATTACTGGATCCTATGAAACCAGACCAAAACAAAACAAAACAAAAACAAAAACAAAAAACAAAAAACAAAAAAAAACAAAAAACAAAAAACAAAAACCCAGTCCTGGTTCTCAAAACTTCTGATTGCAGATCTGCAGAGACGGGTTGACTAGATCCGAATGAAGTACTCTCTACTGCCTTGATCCCCCCAGCCTGGCCTGCTGACCTTCTAGGAAATGAGAAGAAGGGAAAGACAAACAGTGCCCATAAGTTTTCAAACAGATAAACAAGGGAATCTTCCTGGGCCATGAGGACCAGGCTTCTAGAGAGGGTGCCTCTGTCCTTAATCCGGTTAAATTCTCCTATGAACTATCTAAGCAACTAAAAGTACCAAGCCATCTGGATTTAGTCACTCAAGGAGTTTATGTTCTTCTAACCTCAAGTTCAAATGGCTCTCGTGACACAGCTTCCCAAATCCCTTGCTTCTGCTTGTCTATGTGTCTCATGGAGCCCTAAGAAGGATAGTGCAATCTTTTCAACACTCACAGCATCCTCTTTACCATCCCTGGAGCGCTCAATGCTTTCCTAGTTATTTCCAAATTTCCCTGAGACTTCAAGGAAAACTTTGATAATCTCATTCACTTACAGGTGGCCCCAACTAATAAGAGCTGCTGCCTCCACCCCATAGAAGATTTACGCTAAAGATTCCATACCCCGGTGTGAGCTCTTAGATCCTAATTTGTTATAGACAGTCGAACCCACAACATTCTCTTCTGAGAACAAGTCCCACCCACATAAGGAATCAGTCCTCTGGGTCAACTTCTAACCCAATAGACCACAAAAACGCTCTCTTTAGGAAGTTTGGAGTTGACCAATAGAAAACTGAAGCAGGGGAGGGTTGCTGCTGGTCACCTGAAGTGAGGGGGAGAAGTCCTAGAGATGTTGAGTCTTGCAGGAGAAGAGTAAAAGCTATTATGGAGAATGCTGATGGTATAACTGGATTACAAGCCTGCTTGGGATGAGGGGGGGGGGAGGGGGGGAGACTTATATTATAGAAATATAAGTTCTAGAACTGAAGGGGTCTTGGTCCACCATGCACACAAAGAAGCAGAGAATGTCAACCAGTAGAGAGGCTTGAACTAAGCAGAGGCAAGACTCAGTGAGCGTGAGAATGGCCACCTCTCTTCTGGTGCCTCATCTACTTCCGGTCCCAGACCTGTCTGAAGCAAATACTCCTTCTGCTATTTGGCCCTGAGATACTGTTGTATCCTTGACTGAGACTCCCCCATCATTTTAGTTATGCTAGCTTGACTGGGTTTCTCTCACTTCTCTTACCAGAACATTCTCGGAGCTTCTGGCAGAGCTGGGTTACTACAGAGGTGCCCAGTGATTTTTTGTGTGTGTGTGTGTGAAAACAACAAGTGATGTCAATTCACACAAATGTAGAAATGGAGATTGTTACATTACAGATTTTAGACTGTTAGACTATTAGATTCTTGAGCCTTTATGTGGCCAAAGACCTTTCTTTACTTGTTGGAAGGGTCCTTGAGGTCTAAGAGACAGATAAGACACTTATTCAGCCCAAGAGACTGGAGGCTAAGCCTAAGGGAGAAGAAAAGCCAAGGATGATGTTAGAGAAAAAACAGGAGAGCCCAGGAAATGCCCAAATCAAGGAATCTAGAAGCAAATATCAAAGTTAGAGTTTGGGTGGGGCTTTAAGGGACAGGTGTAAAGCCAAGAACATCCCAATCTAGCATCTGGCCAAAGATGAACTTGGCCGGTACAGTTGTGGGTGGTACCACTTCTTTTCCTTGGCTTCAGTTACCCCTTTCTCAATTCCTTTGACTTTCAAACACTGATTGTAAAATCAGTGTGAATCGACGATGATGCCCTCATTGGAACACATCCCAAACACACGCAAACCAAATTCTCCCCTGACGACAGTGGGCAAGGGCTGATTCCTCCTTGGAGCACACTCCAGGGACTAGGAAAAGGTAGCACCTGAGCGACTGAGCCATATTCAGGGATGAGTGAGTGTCTGTGGGCTCCTTCCTGCGAAAACGGCATGGTGGTAGTGGAGTTCTGAAGGATGACCAAATACGCTGAAAAGGGATGGCTAAGGAGGCAGGAGAGAGGACCCTTCCAGCCAGATGTCTCAGACGCCTCTGAACCGCCCCATCACAGCCAACATTTAGGAGCCAGGATTTACGATTCAGAATCAGGTGGAGTATATTTGAGGGGCGAGGTTGGCAGGGGAGAGGGGAGAAGTCCTAGAGATGTTGAGTCTTGGAGGAGAAGAGAAAAAGCTATTATGGAGAAAGCTGATTGTATAACTGGATTACAGGCCTGCTTGGGGTGGGGGGAGGGGCTGGGGGGGGAGACCGTCCCCCACTTAGAGTAACAAATTGCTCATACCTGGCATATTCTTTGAGTAGGAAAGGAAGTAGCGAAAATGGAACAAGAGTAAGAATAAAAAAGAATTAGCTGATATCAGATGTTTTCTCCTCGGTTTCTGCTTGCCCAGGTCTGACTGGTACAGCTTGTAATTAGTCTCTGCTTGCAGATGTGTGGTTCCAAAGACTTGTGGATTAAGGAGAAACTCTAGAATTTCTCAGTACCTGACAAGTTGTAACGTGAAGAGCTACACTTAGTCCATTAAAGATTTTTCACAGTGACATTTGAGTGCAGCTTGAGAAATATGCCACCTTGCCATTTATCATTTTCAGGGCACGGGTGTCGGAAAGGAGGTTGCTATGAAGAACAAAACAAAATGGATTGCATGTGTAGAGGTGAGCTGGCGAATACTGATAAATGTACTTCACTGAATGTCAGCAAATGTCACTTGAGAAGCCATTTGCAGCTACCATAACAGCCTCCCAAACCCAACAAAGAGTAGCAAAAACAGGCAAAATGAACTGGGCGTCTTGCTTCCGCATGAATAAGCAATCGGCCCTCTCAGAAGTTACACCAGAAAGTTGTTAAACTTGATAGAAGAAGCTTTCGCACCCATACTGACGCATGCTATAGATTGCTACTGAGGGTTGGAGACCTTGTGAGGACATCAGCACCGTGGCTCAGGGAAGGACCTAATAACCCCTTCTGTCCCAGGTGGGTGCCTTTCTTTTGTGTGCAGACAGACTTGCTGTCTCCTAGACCTGCTGGGTCGGCTCGGTTTTTCCTGTCCCCTCCTCTTGCTGCTCTCGCTGACTCTGCGGACCGCTCCCCTGCTTCCCATCTACCCTCCCTTGTGCGTGATCTGGGAGTCGTTGAAGATCTGATCTGGGTATCAGGACTCGAGGGTGCAGCCCTCACTCGCCCCATCAAGAGGAGACACAATGTACCACCCTTGAGCCAGATTTTCCATCTCTCCCTCAAGAAAAGGCTTTTGGTGCGTCCTCTGGTCAGTCTGAAAATGGGAGTAATGGAGCCAGCTTCTGTTTTATTCTTGGTAATGGGGTCTAATACTTTGCCTACATGTGATTTAGGATTTCTGGAAGCCAAGGCCAAGTTTTCTTCGGAATTCGGCTGGGGTGGAGATGGTCCCCTCTTCCTCCTGGGCTTGGTGAGTCTCCATACTTTACTGCAGAGAGGCAAATGGGAAAGGAGATCATATTCTCAGAAAAGCCCTCCAGGGAAATGTGAGACTAATTAAAACAAAATTCCAGCCCCTGTTCAGTTTTTAATCTCCGGGGGCTCCTCCTCCTTAACACAGACACACAAGGTCATCCAATACTTTTTTCCTCCTTTATACCAAGAGTCTTACCGAGTAGCTGGAATTTGTCCGGCCTTGTAAATACACCACACACACGCACAAGCGCATTGCCCACACAGATTGAGGTCAGTTCAGCGTTCACTAGAGAGATCCTTCAGTATTAGAATGTTTTAGAAGCCCCGTATTAGAATGTTTTAAAGTTTATTTATTTGGAGAGAGACAGAGATAGAGCGAGTGGGGGGTGGGGCAGCAAGGAGAGAGAGGGAGAGAGAGAATCCTAAGCAAGCTTCCGTGCTGCCAGCATGGAGCCTGACAGGGGGCTCAAACTCAGGAAACTGCACGATCGTGGCCTGAGCCGAAACCAAGAGTCGGGTGCCTAACTGAGCCACCCAGTCGTACCGAGGAGCCCTTTATTGAACGTGCATCCCAGCTTTGCCCTTCAATGTGCCAATGGATGCACTTCTTGCTTCAGACCATTCTGCCGTATGTTCAGCTTGTGTATGGTGCAGCTGAATACATTCTACACCCGGGACAAAAAGGGGCTCTTGGGAAAGCAAGCTTCCCTCGGATGAATTTGGAGAGACAGCACATGGATGTGGGGTGGAAGATAGACCCCTCTTCAGCCACACTCATTGCAGAATGCTCCATAATCCTTAGTGTTTCCTCCTTTTGAATTAGGTGCTCCCGGGGGAAGGGCCTTTACTTAGGTCTTGGGATCGCAAAAGTCATCTGTTTACTGTTGAAACGGAATTGCCCTCAACCCGTTGGCTTCCATGCTTAGTTTAGGAAGAAACAGTGGCTTGCTTAGAAAAAGAAAAAAGAAAAAAGAAAAAAGTAAAAGAAAAGAGGCACCAGAAGAAAGCCAGATTTCTGGAGCAGAAGTGGAGGTGAGGGCGAAGGGGAGGAGAATGGAGATGGAAGTTGTCTTGCTCGAGGCGAGATCTGTAGTAGAGCCCCACACTGCTGTGCTCAGCGAAGCTACTTTCTGAAGAACCACTCAGTGCTGTGCCCTAATGTGAAGCACATGTCCAGGCCCAAAGACCTAATGAAGCATAAAAACGCATTCTATAGAGGGGCACCTGGGTGGTTCAGTCGGTTGAGCGTCCGACTTCAGCCAGGTCACGATCTCGCGGTCCGTGAGTTCGAGCCCCGCGTCAGGCTCTGGGCTGATGGCTCAGAGCCTGGAGCCTGCTTCCGATTCTGTGTCTCCCTCTCCCTCTCTCTCTGCCCCTCCCCCGTTCATGCTGTCTCAAAAAAATAAATAAATGTTAAAAAAAAAATTAAAAAAAAAACGCATTCTGTAGAAAAGACAATATGCATGTAAATTTCCCATCTCGCCAAGATTTATTTTCCAGTTGTTGTCATTTACAACTTGTATCTTAGGGCACCCGGATGGCTCTGTCGGTTAAGCGACCGACTCTTGATTTCAGGTTGGGTCGGGATCTTGCGGTTCGTGGGTTCCAGCTCCACGCTGGGCTCTGCGTTGACAGTGCGGAGCCTGTTGGGGATTCTCTCTCTCCCTCTCTCTGTTCCCCTCCCCTGCTTGTGCTCTCTCTCCCCCTAAATAAAGTAATTAAAAAAATTTTTTTAAACATATTTTAAAAAGTAATTTAAAAAACCAAAATTTATACCTTAACGTTCAAACTAATCAGCATCTGCTTCCGGGAGAGAAAACAAAACAAAACAAAACCGTTCATACTCGATTAATATCACCCAAATCCTGCCATTGCTAGAGGCCAGAGCTGTGAAAACCCACCTTCTTGTCGTGCCTTTAAAGAACAAGACCAAAAGTCTTGTCACATAGACAAGGGTGGCTGATATTGTCTCTGTCTCTCAAATGAGAAAAAGTGAAGCTGGGTTGGGTGAGCCCCTTTAAACCCCCCACTAATTATCAGCACCACCAGCTTTCCTTGTTTCTAATCCACGGGCCATTTTCAGTGGACTCTTCTCTGCTCTGTATATAAAAACCTAACAAGCCCCCTTTCACCATTCTGCATTCCAGGATGTTTTGAACAAAACATTAAATTGGTACCATAAGAGAAAGATTTGTTAAAAATAGGAAACCTCTTAGAATTTCAGTAATCCCCTCATTCTTGCAAGAATGTGAATAGGACTAGAGGGAACACTTGGCCCTTAGAGAAGTATCCCCTGAGTACGAACCCTCACTCCCTCCTATCAACAAGCATCACTTTGTCAGCCCTTGACATCATCAAAATTTCAGACTTTGCTCCCTCAGCCTAATTGAGGAAAAGGTACAACATTAATGGAGGAAAGAAATAAAGAGAGGTTCAGGTTAACAGAGCAGACAGGCCAGCCTAAAAAGAAATGTTTAGAGGAATTTATTATCGGACTTCTAAATAATTCCATTCATTCATTGCATTTAAGTAAGCACTTTTAAATGCCTGTGCTGTGTCAGACTTGTCACTATATCTTAACTGGATACCAGTTTTGCTTGTATGCCATTCTCCTCACCACCTCGAATCATAACTCAACTTTCAAGCCTCAGCTCAAACCCCACCTCTTCCAGGAAGCCTTCTGAGATTTCTCCCATGCTTCTCTCCTATGTGTTCCCAGCCAGGGCATCCACAGAACAGCATTGTTCTGTGCTACTGACCTGTGTCCTGTGTATGTTCTTCTCCCCCAGCAAGTATCAGCTCCCTGAGAAAAGGGCCTCAGTCTTCCTTATCTCTGAGATGGTCTTCCCTAATATGCTCTCGGAAATGGGATTTAAAGCAACTGAAAGCAGGGGCGCTTGGGTGGCCCAGTCAGTTAAGTATCCTACTTCGGCTCAGGTTATGATCTCACAGTTCATGGATTCGAGCTCCAAGTCAGTCTCTGTGCCAAGAGCTCAGAGCCTGGAGCCTGCTTTGGATTCTGTGTCTCCCTCTCTGCTCCTCCCCCGCTCACACTCTGTCTCTCTCTCTCAAAAATAAATACACATTTAAAAAAATAAATAAAGCAACTGAAAGTGGGTTATCTTTCACCCACTCGAGATTTAAGCCATCTTGGTTTAAATATATGAGAAACAGCCTTCTCCTCCTTGGCTATTGGTAGTATTCAGCATTCAGTGAGGGGGAAATATGCAGATGAGGTTAAGAGTGTGTCCTGTCTAGATAATATGCGCCCTCTCAGCAGTGGAGGCAAAATCAGACTGGTTAATTTGTGGTCAGTAAAAGAAGATGGATTATCTAAATAATTGTATGAATCTGGTCTTTGCTGGCAGGTGTCACCCTTTTTGATACACTTGGGTATTTATAGCAGTTTTCCCCACCTCTGTATCAAATAGACTTCAGAAACTTGGGGGTTGGCTCCTTATCCTGGCATAATGGGAAAGAAATGGGGAGAGTTCACATTTTCTTTTCTAGAACTGCCAGCAGTGGGGCACCCAAGCTTCTTAGTACACTGACTTTCGTTATTTCCCAGAAGGAAAAGTTTGCAGTCTAGGAACTTACACTCTCCTTCCTTTATCTGTGCTCAAGTACTCACAGGGGAGAGAATACCCACCACTTCCCTCAACACAATGTGGCAAAGTTTACTGTTGAAAACTAAGATTTTGAGTGGGGTTTGTGAATGTTAATAACTTTGATGAAGAGATTTTCTTTTTTAAATCAAGAATTCAAAAATGCCCTTCCTTCCTTCCTTCCTTCCTTCCTTCCTTCCTTCCTTCCAACACCTGTTGTTTTCATGTAGGCCTTTCAGGGAAGCACCTTTCTTAAAATTTTTCTACCTTTTTAATGCAAAAAGTCCCCCCAAAGCGGGCAGAACGCATCACATCCGAGCAGAAAGTCAGGCCATAAAAAGCTGGGCATCCAGTCGCTTGGTAAGTGCACAGAGTTTAACAATCTCGTGTAACTGTTATTTTTTTCCGTGTTGAGCACTTAAAAAAAAAAAAAACTCACCTAGCATACTTCGAAATAACCTTTCTTACCATGCCAAATGTTTCATTTCAGTGCCTGTAATACTTACTTGTTCCCCTACCCAGTTAGGGAAAAAAAAATTCTGCCTCGATTTTAAGAAGAAAAAGATCTTTAAAGTTTCTAAATGTAAGAATGGTTAAAAAGTTTTTTTTCCCTCTCAAATCGGCATTCGGAAAAACATATTTGTATATTCATTTACGTCCGGTGTGAGAGCAAAATTGCCGCTTTTGCTCAAAGGAAAAGGTCTTTGAAATGACACAGATCTATGTGTGCGTATTTTTAGAATTAAGGCGCTTGTATTCATTGTCGTGGTGGGATTTCCTTCCAGGGGAATCCGCGCTGGGGGATGTAGCCCGTCTAGGGAGCATTTAAAGAAATTTTAATATCCAAACAAAAGCGGTATTACCATTGCTATCCACTCCCTCCCCTAGAGGAAAAACAATTAATAATTTGCATATGCTCCTGACACAAATTAAAGACAAAGGGCCCCTCACTGACTGTGGTTACCACGCAGCCCTCAGCAAGCTGCACCGCCCCAGCACTGTTCTTGCTTCCAAATGAATAGCATTAAGCTCGATAACTAAAAATAGTGGTTCTGGGCCCTCTGGCCTATTCCCACTGTAGAATCATGTGTCCCCCATCAGAAACATCTCCCAATCTCTCCACGAGGTTCTAGGCAAAAAGAACGTATAGTTCCAAGGGAAAAAAATACGTATATACTTTGCCCTTTTTATTTTAATGGCTAAACATTGTAATGCTAGCTAAATAGAAATTCTTGTCTGTTAATAGGTTCCTTTAGTTTGTAATAAATAGGAATGCTAATGACTAAAATTTGGTATTTGGTATGCATTAGCTTTTGTGAGCTTTTCTTTACAGTCCTCATTGACATGCAATATGGCAAGCTTCCTTTGAAACATATTTATAAAATAACTACAGTATAATTAAACCAACAAAGCCATCTTTTAAGTAAGCTTAATAGCTTGGTTTTTTTTTTTTTTTTCACCTCGGTAAAAATTTATTTTAAAAAGAAAAATAGTTGTGCCTCAATCCCACTGTATATTTTATTCTGTGCATCTAATATTTCCTTTGCATCTACAATCTATGCATATCTAATTCTTTTTGACAACTATGATTACTAATAAAGTTCTCATGAAAGATATGCTTCATAGCTTCTTCAACAAGAATAATGGTTTTTTGTTAATGGAAATTGTAACATATCTTGACAGATACAATATATAAGATGTGCTTTTTTCTTAATTGTTAATGTTGCTGTGCTGAACACACAGGGAGCAGATCAACAGATATGGCAGGTAATAATCAGAGCGGATGCTATTTTGTACAAAGTGACTAAAAATATTTTAACGATATAAAAGCAATAGATAAATAAAAGCAATTATGTTTAATTTTGCTTTCGGTATGCGAACAATTTTTGGTTGTTGCTGCTGCTGCCGCGGGTGTATTTAACAGAGGAGGGAGCTCGGGGCGCAGTGATCGGCACAGAAGCGGCTCTGCCTTCCTGCAGCGGAAGGGTCCTGCAAGCCGCCCTTTCCCCACCCTCGGCGGCTTCGGCCTCCCAGGGGCGCAGGGCCCGGCCGCACGCCAGTTCGCGACACACAGTGGCTCAAGTTCATCAAGTTTTCCTCAATTTTGCAAACCCTTGCTGTATCTCCAAGCCTCCCGGCTTAAGACCACACGATTTCCAAAAAGGAAAAACTCAGAAGACCCCAGGCGCGGGACCCGAGCGGGCCCGGAGCGGGACTGGAGCGGGCGCTGGCTGCTTCTGCGCCTCCCGGCCCCCTGCCCGCTCCGCTCTGCCCCACGCACCTCGCTCCCTTCTTTCTCTCCGAAACTCCGTCCTCTCCGCCGAGGGGCTGCCGGGCCCCCAACCCACCTCCCGCGCGGAGAATAAACACAGTTGACATCACTGTTATAATCTTTATTTAAAACTGTTTCCAAGGTTACAAATTACCGTGCCTCGTATGCAACAGGTTCCTCCGAAGCGGTATCATTACAGATTAACTGTAATGTGCAGGATTAGAATAAAAGCATAAGGGATTAGGTAAAAGGGGGGACGCTCGAGAAAGAACGCCCGAGCGCATCTCGACCAGCCGGCGCGGGAAACCGCGTAGACGCTCTGTGTCCGCGCGCGGAGGCTCGCCGAGCTGGAGCCCGCTCGTCCTCTCCCGGCCCCAGAGCGGTTGGGGGCGGCAGTGCCGGAAGGGCCAGCGCGGCCGGAGGCTTCGGGGAGACGCTTCCTGGGCGCCAGGGACTAGGGACGGGGCCCCCGGGCTCGGGGAGGCTAGGGGCCGGGAGGCCGCGGAGGCGCGGGGAGGCCTACGGCCGGGCCAGGGGCCGCGGGCAGCGCCGCGCCCGGGACCAGGTTCCACCGCCGTGCGAAGCGGCCAGAGTGCAGCGACGGGGACAGCACGCCCACGCGGGGGTCAGCGGGTTTATCGGTGTGGCTGACCCTTCATTCAAGGTCCAGGCCTGTTGGGGCCCCTTCCTGCGTGCTCGTCCAGACCCCACACAGCCGCCGCTCTCCTGTGGGGCTGGGGGCCAGGACCCGCCGGCCGCTTCGGAGCCCAGGACTTGGGCCTGGGCCGCCCGCCGAGGCCGTGCGCCCCACTAGTCCACGTCCCCAGCCCGGCCGAACCCTGCCCTGGAGCTCCAGAAATGCCCCCGAGCTCCTTCGCCCCTCGCTCTGCTTCCTGGGGGGGGGGGGGGGGGCAGAGCTCGGCGCGAGGGCCCCAGCAGGGCTCGGGCCTGCTTTGGGCCACGGCCTCGGGCGGCTGACGCAGCCCCGAGGGCTGTTTGCACGTCCCGGCCGAGGGCGCGGGGCTGGAAAAACAAACAGGGCGGGCGCGGAGGCTGGGGGGCGACCGGCTGGGGGCTGGAAGGAAGTGCGCAGTGTGGCAAGAGCGCCGAACAAAGCCCTCACGGGAGCCCCGTCACCCCGCGGTGACCCCGGGCCCGCCCCGCTGAGCCGCCGAGCCCCGGGCCCTAGCCTCCGAGCAGGCCACGCCGCTCCGCCGCCGCACGCCAGGCCCCCGGCCTCCGGGCCTCCGCCGCCCGAGCCCGGGCTCTCCTTGGGTCTCGCCTGCCGAGCCCGCGGCCCGCCCGAGGGCTTGAAAGGTGGCTCGGCCGGCGGCTAAGCCTCATCCCGCCACCAAAGCCAAAAGAGCGAGGCTGGGGGGGTGGCCCATGCGGAGGTCCTCCGCAAGGAAACAGGGTGACTCTGGAGCCGCTAAAGCCACAGCTCTGCCAGCAACCCCGGAGGGGCTGAGCGGGCTCCCAAGTGGGCCACCAAATTCGCCGAGGCTCCTGCTTCCAGGGGAAGGGCCCCCGGCTGAGGAGGCGGCGGGAGGGGACTGTCGCAAACAGCTGTTCCTCATACATATTTCATTACACAATCAGATAATGCGTCCCACCACCTTCTCAATTATTCACAGATAAACATTTTCAAGACGTTTTGACATCTGTCTTAGTGCCTGCTATTAATTTAGTAATCACTGTAGTTAAAAATGTATGGGATTTTTGCCGTCGGAGCACCTCCTCTTGGGCGCGCGGGCCTAGTGTTGGGCCGCGACGGGAAGCCTGGGCCCTCCGGGGGTGAAGACACCTTTGGAGGTGAGACGGCCCCTCTAGCGCACTGACACTGTTAATGGAAGGGATTAAATGGGATATCTGGTTATTTTATTTTATTGTCGAAGGTGATGGTTGTCCCCTCCCCAACCCGCACACACCGCCCTTCCTTTCCCTCCCCAGCTTAGGACCGGACAACGTTCAGGCCTTTGCCCCGGGCAGCGGAAATGGATAGCGTCTACCTAGGAAGAAGCATTCTTCGGAGGAAGAGGCGGGCAGCCGGGCGGACTCATCTGGGGAGGGGGGAGAGGGGGGAGAGAGAGAGGGAGAGAGGGAGAGGGAGAGAGAGAGAGAGAGAGAGAGAGACGGAGAGAGCCTCACACTATCACTAAGAATTCCTTACAACAAAAAAAACCCTAACAACACAGTGCGCTCCACTCAAGAGGTCGCAAACCTCTCCGGTTTTGCCCTGAGTCCTGTGGCTCCGGCAGAGGTGATAAGGGCTTTTAGGAAACACAGAGAAAAATAAATTCTCTCCAGCGACCGTGCATGGGGCACTTAGGGCTATGAGAGACTGAACTGCTTTTCTGCTTGAGTGATGAATGTTACAACGACTTTAGCTACCTACGTGTGGTTTTCTAAATCATACAAGCAGAGTTTGAAGAATCTTGTAGAATTAATTGGTAAGTAGTAACAAACATCTTTAACTCTAAAATTCTGGTGGTTATGTATTATTGGAAAGGCTCTGAATAAACTACTCAAAGGGGAGAAATGCCCTCAAGGTAAAGGAGTTTGCTTCTTTGTGTCCCGAGCCTCAGCCTTGGGGAATGGCAGTGACTCCCGGCTTGGGAGTGACGGTCTCCTTACTCATTTCGCTCTCTGTCATAGTCTCTTCCTGAAGCAAAACAGCAGGTGGACTCTTATTAGGGAATAAGGAAGAACAAACCTGGAGAAAGAAAAAGGTCTTGGAAGAAAATGCCCTTCCAAGGAAGATTGAGTCTAAAATGATTTTCACTCTTTATTGTTTAGAACATCTGCAAGAACAAACACTACAATTTCCAGGAATTAAATGTGTCTTTGGGAAAAATTAAAAGGACACAGTGTTTGTCCCCCAAAGGGAAGAAATCCTTCCCTACTCATACTCCCAGCCCCCCTCCATTTCTAGGGTAACCACATTTGTTTAAAAGTGTCCTCCTGCAGTGTTTTCCAGATGGTTCATCTCTTCTTCAGGAGACGGACCTTCCTCTGCCCCCTTGGAGGGTGGTCATCCGACTTGCTGGCCCAGAGCGTCCTCTTTTTTTTTCTCTTGTTTTGTCTGAAAGAATCTTCCCAAACTTACCCTCTACTTTCAGAGAGACAGTTGGGGAGGGGAGGGCATCATTGCATCCAGTGTGCCTGCCTCTTCTGCAGGGAAACCATGATGGCTACTGTCTGGAAGGTTCACCAGGATGGGGCAGGCAAACAGAGCTGAAACCAAAAACAAGGCTGTGCACTTGCTTGGGCCTTTCCAGGAAAGCGACTCTGGGAATCAATCCCTCCTCTTCAATCCCCCACCCCCAATGGCCTGGACGAGGACTTTCTCCTGGGACAGGGGAGGAGGTGAGGGAGAACTTCTCAATATCTCACAAAGAAACGTCGTCTAATAAACCAAATAATTCAATTTTCTTTGGAGTGCCCTTTTGCAGACTTATTTTACACAAAGGGGACTGGGATGGAAGGGAAAAGGCAGGAAGACGTGGAGATGAGCTAATGTTCTTTTTTAAAGACTAAATTTAGCATAAGAGGAGTGGAAGGGACCCTCCGGATTCTCCAACCTGATTAGAGCCCAAAGTTCCCATTAGGTATTAGGAATCTCCTGGCATTGAAGTGTGCCTCTGCTCTTCACCTCATCCTCCTTCAGAATGCAATCTCCCAAACCAATAATATAACAACAAATAAATGATGCTGATCCAGACGGATCTTTCCTGGATTGCCCTCTTCTGGGTGTCTCTGACCCAGAGCAAGGGGAAAGGGCCAGCTTTGGGGTGGAGGAGGTCCAGCTTTGGGGTGGAGGAGGTGCTCTTTGTAGGTAGTCTCCTGGACTTGACCTGAAACCTTTCACGCAGTCGGCGCAACAAAGTTTTTCCCTCGGGAACCAACGTCCCTCTAGCAGGAAGCCCTTAGCTTCACAGCCTGCATCCTCACTCGGTCCACTCTCCCGCTGTGGCCGGGGTCACTCCGCGCGGGCATTGTGGCTTTTGTCTGCATCTGGACAACCGGACCACGCACTGGAAATGTCTGTGGACATTTCTTTTTTTTCCCTCAAATTCTGTTTTTAGTGTTCCTCTAATTCCACCGCGTGTACTCGGTTACAATTGCACGTATGTTCCATGTACTTACTGTCAGGTGACTCTGCTCAAGCCTGACGTGCGACCTGCTGGGTCTGCTTGGGGAGGAAGGTGTGCAAGTGCAAACTTGGGCCTTAGGGTGGAATGAGAGGTTAATAGGGTTTCCTAGCCCCGGGACCCTCTAGGCCTCTCTTACATCTTCATGTGCCCAACTTCTCAACTTTCCAAGAAGAGGCAGACCCTCCAAGGATTCTGCCTCCCACTCCCTTCTGGAAGGGTCGAAACAGCCGCTGGGACTGGTCTTGGTGGATTTTGGCGGGGCCAAATGGTGGGGGGTGGGGGGGGGAAAGCGGGTTCTCTAGGTCTCCTAGAGGCTGGAGACCCCGCTCCATCCCCGGGCCACCAAACGGCCGAAAGAGCCCCAGGATACTGGGGAAGGTGCAGGACCCAAGAGTGGACGTGACGGTGCCTCTCGGCCAGCGTTACGAGTCTTTGGGGGCGAAGCTCTCCTCCTAGGCCTCGTGAGAGCAGCCGTATTTGTAACTGGGAACTTGTCTGGGCCCGCCCCCTCGGCCCCTCCTCCCGCCCCCACCTCGGAGCTCTGAGCTCAGCAGGCAGTGGGAGCTTGGGGTCCAGCCACCCCCGAGCACCTGGGACCACGCCGTCTCTTAAAGCCCTTGGAGT
This sequence comes from Prionailurus bengalensis, assembly GCF_016509475.1. Taxonomy (NCBI): domain Eukaryota; kingdom Metazoa; phylum Chordata; class Mammalia; order Carnivora; family Felidae; genus Prionailurus; species Prionailurus bengalensis. The sequence continues at coordinate 64,682,916 of NC_057354.1, forward strand.
GGATCTAGGGGGCTGGAGTGGGGAGAAAGGTGGCCAAGGTCGTCCGGTAGCAGTCTTGCGTTGTATACCTCTGCTGGGAGCCGCTTTGCCTGCCCGCCCGCCTTCTAGTCTCCGGGGCCGCTGGGGGTTGGCCTGGGGAGTGCGGGGGTGGGGATGGGGTGTGTGAGTGCTTGCTCGCCTGCTGCTGCAAGCGATGCTCAGAGGGATCCTGCGGGGACGTGTGCGGTCCTGGAATCCTGTGGATGTGTTTTCTCATGAGCGTGAGGGAGAAAGATGCGGACTTGCGTCGAACTTCAGGTCAGTTTGTTGTAAAAGGCCATTGTCAGTCAGTCAGTCGGTAGGTCTGTCTCTACTGCGCAATCGCATAAAGTGAGGCCACCTCTCCCCCGCCTTCCACGCAGCCTTCCAAGTCCGGCCATAAGGCTGTGGCCCGGGGACCCTGAGGCCTGGCGAGGCGAGGGCCTGAGAGTGCGCCCCGTGTTTTGATCATAAGACCTAAGATGCCCAGGTGCCCAGGGTGAAGCTATAAAACCTACGTGGGAAAGGGGGACTCAGAGAGCTACCCCCGCACCCAGTGCAGGGTGAAGTTCCAATCAAGGCGCGCGTTGAACCTGCAGACCTGGCATCTCATTGCTGACCCAGCCGGGGATCGGATTGTTGGCGGCAAGGGAAGGAGGGATGGGGAGTTAGGCTGATTCAGGATGGAGGTGGAGATGGCAGGAGTGGGGGGGGGGAGGAAAGATGACTGGGTGGGGATGTGGGGTGGGGATGTGGCTGTGCGGCAGACTCAGCAGCGGCTTTTCGCCCTGCTTTGAGGAGGTGCATCGGGCTGTGCCGTTACCACCCCCCCCCTCCACGCCGGAAAATAAAGCTAATGATGTAGTAATTTAGGAGGGGTGAGGGGCTGGGCGAGAGAAGGGAGGGTGGATGGGGAACGCGCTCCCCAAGAGCGAAGGCAAACAGCTGTGGAGGCGCTGCCCAGGGCTCAGGCTTCCCAACAGGTTAGCTAGACGGGGATCCACTCGGCATTTCGCAGGAAAGGGGGGGGGGGAGGCTGAGTGAGAGGGGGAGAGAGCCTCAGAAGAGGACAGAGGGAGGGAGGGAAAGAGAGAGAGGAGCGAGAGCGCGCGCCGCGCGGTTTAAAAGGAGACACTTACACTTCCTAATGAATATTTATCCGCCGCTGCTTCCTGCTCCCGGCTTCCCTTACCTTTCCGCAGGTAAGATCCTCCCAGAGCCTCAGCCCTGGGGGCTCTCCCAGCTCCCCCCGTCCTTCTCCGGGCACCGGTGGCCAGGCGGCAGGGCTCTTGACAGCCGGGGAGCTGGGGAAGTAGCAGGGTGGCTCTGCTCGCGGCTCGGCTTGGGCGCGGAGGCTCGCGACCCAGCACTTGCAAGGTCCGCGTGCGTGGGTTACCTGTGTGGAGTGGGTGTGAATGCGTGTGTAAGAGTGGGTGACAGAGAGGATGTGAGCCCGCGAGCGCGCGCGCGCGCCTCTGTTTCCCGCGCGCTCCGAGGACATTTTCCGACTTTTCACTCGGACGCCGGGGATTTCTTGCCTTTGCCTTTCTCAGCTTCCCCCTCCTCCCTCCGCTCGCCCCCTCCACCTCCCCCACCCTATCCCTATCCCCACCCCTGGCTGCCAAGAACCCCTTCTGCGGGCTATTGTACAGCCGGCGCGGGCTCCCCCGGGCCGGATCCCGGGTCTCGAAGAAAAGAGGGTGTGTAGTTGGGTTTCTGCCTTAACCCCACACACAAAGGCCGCCGGGCCACGGGGTCCCCCGCCCCCTTCCTGTCGTCTCCGCTGGCGAAATGCTGCGGCGTGTCCTCCCATACTCAACCTCTCCCACCCCCTGCCACACACACACACCTTGGGGTATCAGGGCCCACAACGGAGCTAAGAGTGATTGGGACCTGGGGGTACTGGGTGGAGCCTCGCGGGGCCCTCCAGCCAACAATCCTGAGCTGGAACCGGGGGACCGAGGACCCCCAGGGAGAGGGTGCCTCGCATCGCCACTACCACCATCCTCCCTGCCTTCACCCCGGAAAGGAGCAGGGGATTTCGGAGAGGCCCGGGGGTGGGGTGGGGGGGACCTGGGAGGGAAAAAGGAAGGAGGCCGTGGAGGAGCTGATAGTATGACCAGAATTTTTAAATGGACTTACCCGGCCACCTGTTGGGAATCCATTTGGGGTCGGCCAGTTCCGGAGCTGCTCCAAGTGGACACACAAAACCAAAAGCCGAAGTTGGAAAAAGAAAATTCTTTCTCTGGCCTTGCCCTGGAGGGGCCAGTCAGGCTAGCAGATCTGCGCTAGGGTCAGGGAGCTGCAGAGCCAAAAGCACCCTTGCCACCCCAGTTCCGTTCATCCCATGGCTCCGAGGCCCGGGGTCTCGGAGCCCGCGGACTCGGCGCTCAGGGCCCAGCGCTCGCAGTTCGGCTTAAGCCAGGACAAGCTTTCTAAGCCCTGCTCAGAAGTCAAGAGCAGCAGCGCCGCCGCCTCGGCGCGGCCTTTCATGACGCGGTCGCTCCTTATTCTTGTGCCTCGGCCTCTCTGGTCGCCCCCGGACAAAGCCACCGGAGCCCGGCCGCTCCCTTCCCGCTAAATCCCCTTCGGGGTCAATGCGCTACCAGCACCGGGCCGCGCGCTTCTCCTGCCAGTGGTGTGGCTCTTAAAGAGCCGCACCCCCCCCCCTCCGTCCTGCGCGCTCCCCCGACCCCCGCCTCCCCGCCCCTCTCCTCTGGATCTAGCCCCCCACGCCGACGCCTTAGGTCCCTGCTGCCCCGACCGAAGCCTGCGGACTCTTAGCCCCCTCCCTTCACCTCCTCCCCTGAGCAGTTGGTGGGCCTGGCCTTAGGCTTTACCCCGCTTTAGGTCCCCTTTCTCTCCAACATCGTTCATTCCTCGCTTGCCCACTCCTACCTTTGCCCTTTGGATGGATCAAGGCCCGGGCACCATCTTGCCCAGTGCACAGATGATCCCTAAAGATCGTCAGTTTGGGCTTAAATTAGGGGGTCGTGGGATGGGAAATGGGGCGGGGCATGCCAGCTGAGCTGGGGGAAAGAAAGAGGAGCAGACCAGATGGACTTAGAGGCTCTGCTATCCCAGGGCCTTGCTGGCCTGTCGGCAGAGGGTGAGGACTGGCTGGGTGCCACTCATTCCTAGAGGTGGCCACCCTGGGATAGGGCCCTGAGGTTACCAACCTGGTTAGCCTGCTGTGTATCTGAGGGATTGTGGGCATGTGGTGGGGGCACCTCTAGAAGTCCCAAGAACGTGCGTCTGTGAGAAGCCTCTTCCCCAAGCCCTCCAAAGTCCAAGAACTGGGTGCGCAAGAAGGGGCCTTTAGTGACAACCGTCCAGGCAAAAGGGCATGGGAAGGGGCAGAGAGGGAGTCTACTCCTTTTTCAGAGGACTGAAACACAACTTGTCCTGGGCCTCCTTAGAGTCGCTGGCTTGTCACTTGCCCCACTGAGGCAAGGGGAAGTAGATGGTGGCTTTGGTCCCCCTTCCTTCCAAAGTACCCCCTTTCTTCCTCCTCTTCGGGCTTGTTTTCGTCCCATCTTGCCCTAGCAGCAAGGTGGTCCTGTACAGGGGGGCCCTGCTTCAAGTGCTTTCTTTAGGCTTCCTAAGGACTGGAAGCATGAGTAAAGAGAGACCAGAGAAGGCATGGTTCTCTGGGGGAAGGGGGGCTGGTTCAAGGTAGGCTGTAGTGCTGGAGGGGCAATGATGGTTTGAAGAGGAGCGCGCCCACCCCTGCTCAAATTCACTCCCTAGCACGTCCGTTCTCGCTCTCCTAAAGAGATCCCTGCAAAGACATAGGCAGCCTCCGGGGCAGTGGAGCCCAAAGGAACGTGGTGGGGAGGAGGGTGGAAAACGGACCCTCCCCTGGACATCTGCCCTCTGCCACCCCAACATTAGTCCAGTGCATCTTAAAGGAACCCGGGTAAATGGTTGGAAATTGGCCTCTTGGGAGAGGGTGGCAGTGCACTCCCTGGACTGGAACCTGAGGCCACAACCCTCCTCCCCAGCCCAAAAGACTCACAACCCCAAAGTCTCCCACCTCTCTCCCTCTTCCGGCTGGGTCACTACAGCCAGCTGGGACCCAGCTTGGGCCCACTCTCCTGGGCCTGGCAGTGGGAGGTGCGGTGGCCCAAGACTGAGCCAAACTTCTCTTGTTTGAGGATGTGGGGGGCGAGGAGGCCTTCAGCGGGCGGTGGGGCTCATTAGGCAGAGTGGGGTGCCGAGAGGTGCGCAGCGCCGGCCCCGGAGGCCGCCTTTGAGCGGTCGGGGCAGCTTCATTAAGCAGCGCTAACAAGGCATACAAATGCCGGGCCCAGCAGCTTTCTTGCAATGCCGGAGCCTTAGCAGGGCGCCAAGCTAATGAGGGTCACTCAAAGGGGCTGATCAAATATTCAAATTTCCCCGCACGCCAGGAACTTTTATGTGCGGAGAAAGTTGAGGCAACTGAGCTGTGTTTACTGTCCCGAGCGACAATTGCTCGGAGCGCGGGTCCCCGGAGGCTAAGGCGCGCGGGGGGGGGGGGGGGGGCGGAGGCGCTGGGAGGGAGCAGTTGTTGTTGTTGTTGTTGTTTTTCATTCAAAGGAAAGTAATCGGGGTCCTTGAAGGGCTTCACGGCCTCCCCGCCTACGTGCTGCGCTCCCCTGCGCCCTCCTCCGCCGCCTGCGCCTAGCGCCTCAGTTTGCAGCTTGCGGGGAGGCCCAAACAGCCCTCGCCTCCCGATGTCCTGGGGGCCGGAAGGGCCGTTGCCCCCCCGGGACGAACCGGCCTTACAGAGCTGAGCAGGGCCTAATGGGTGCAGCTGCTCCAGCCGGGAGGCTTGCAGACCTCTGGGCTTTCCCGGTAACGCCAAACACGAAGTGAGTCCTCAGACACCTCTCCCGGTGGAGTTGAGACTGCTGGGGTCGGGGCTGATTTCGTAAATAAATGCCCCGCAGGTCCTAGTAATAGAAAGACACTCTCCAGCTCAAACGCCCTTTCTCCCGCACCACCTGTACGCAGTCCTGCCGGTTGCCTGGCCCAAGATTAAAGCAGAGACGACGGTGGCAGTTTTGTGACCTCAGCCTGTATGGGCTCCAAGTCCCAGATCCGAGAGTCTGAGCGGCCAGAGGGCAGGGGAGAAGTATGGGCCCCGCGGGCTGACCCATTCATCCGGATCTCCACGCTCTGAGAGACCCAGGGTGCTGGCGCCCCCCTGCGCGCCACCCCTTCCAGATGTCCCTCAGGCTCAGCTCCCTTCCCTCGCTCTGCTCAATGTCTCGGGCCCCCAGAGCGGCGTGAAAGGCGCCCGGGCCCCGGAACCCGAGGTCCTTCTGCTCCTACGCCCCCTCTCCAACGCCCAGCGCCTGGGAATTTGGGAGGGGAAGCTCGGGTGCTCCACAGTCCCCTCCCCCACACGGCCAGGGGGACCTACTAGACCCGGACCCTATGGAGCCTGCGCTCCCAGCTCCAGCGGGAGCCGGTCCAGTCACCCGCGCGGAAGACCCGCCGCCCCGCCTCCCCCCAACACCCAGCTCTCTGGACTCTCAACTTACAGGCTCCCGGAGGCGGACATCGTGCTTCGGGCCAGAGGGGAGAGGCGCTGGCGGCAGCGGGGCCGCGAGGCTGGCTCCCTGGGCGGCGCGGAGCTCGCTTCTGCGGGGAGTCTGACAGCCCGGGGCTGGCCGCCGGCCCCGCCGCGCCGGCTCTGTCCCGGCGCACAAAGCTGCGCGCCTCGCAGCCGCCCTCCGCCAGGCTTTGCACTCCCGAGTCGCGGTCGCCACCCCAGCAGGCGAGGTGCGGCGCGTCTGCAGGCGCCCCGGGCCGAGGCTGGGGGCCGGGGTGTCGCCGAGCGGAGCCTCGGCCCCATTTGCCTCAATTCTCCTTGAGTGGCGACGGTTTTTGATTTCAGCACTATTCGGCAGAGACCGCGGCACCTGCCCAGCCTCCCTCCAGGGCTGGCCGGGCTGCGACGGGGAGAGGCCGGGTCGCCCCCACCCGGAGGCGGGGGTTGTGAGGACGGGGAGGGGACTGGTTGGGTTCACCCGCCCGCCCGGCGCCTGGGTCCTCGGCTCCAGGGGATGCAGTTTCGGGGTCACGAGCTGCTTTCAAAAAGTTGAACACAATATTCGGAAACCCACCCGTAGGAATTCTCCCCCCACACGCGGCACAATACCCACTCCCCTCCCCTTTTTCATTCCTTCCTCCCCCGCTTCCTCCTCCTGCCCCTTCCCCCTCCCACCCCTCAGCCTATAATCCTTCCCCTACAAGAGAAAGGGATCGGGAAGAAAAGATGAAGCGTCTGTTTTTGTGTCCCAACCTTAGGGCTCTTTCTGGGCCCGCCGTGAACGACCGCCCAGAGCTTCGAAGCTGAACGGAGAAGTCCTCGCGGTTGGAAGCAAGATAGTTGGAAGGGAGAGATCAGCCGAAGTGGGACTTGGCGGGTCTTCCCTTTGAGCGAATATTTCTCTGTCTCTGTCGTGGGGTTTAGGACCCGCAAGCCTCAGCTGCCTGGGGCTGAGCGGCGGGTATCGTCCCCCATGCCCAGTCCAGACCCTCCCTGCCAGAGGAGAGACTCCAACGGGCAACTTGCACTTCTCTTTCCAGGAGGCCTGGCTCTGCGGGAGTCAGGGCCTAAGCAGGGCCCGAGCTCAGGGTTTCAGGGTGGGACACTCACAGCCCTAGTCACGTTAGGTTTCCCATTTAAATTCTCGCTCAATCTCTTTCTCTCCTCCCTCATTGAGATCTCCAAAGTGGTGTGGACTCTGTGCCTCGCCCCCCGATCTGCATCGGAATGTAGAAAAGATCTTTTTTTTTTTTTTTTTTAAAAAGAGTTTTGAATTCCTCAATGATTTTTCTTCTGGAAAGGCAGCTTAGGATAATTATTTCAGCTTTATTGAGGGCAGATTAGTTGAAGTCTGGACGCTGCGTTTCAATACGCGTTGTACACGGGCCGACAATGTGGGCATTGTTGGCTACTGTGTGTGAACTCATTCAAAATATACACTTTTTAACACCAAACCGAGTCCTGTCTAAATATACACAGTGCTCAGGGGAAAGACGTCTCTGACCCCGACAAATCTGCGTAAATCACACTTCCATAGTTACAGAGGCCTCACAAAGGGAGACCCCACTAAAGATGCTGATTACATCTTCTTAAAAGCAACATACCTTAGAATAAATACCCCTACCGGCCCCTGGGAGTGGGGGAGGGGGGTTGCCGTGGCCAGAGGGAGGAAGGGCTCTCTGTATCCTATGGGCTTTTTGGGGTCTGTTTTAGGTTTGTAATGTTACTTTGCTTAGGTAAATTAGTTGTATTATTATTTTTTTTCCTTTACAATATGAGCAAACATGCAATGTTCAGGCCTATCCGCTTCTTTGGGGAAGCCTCCAAAGTTTGACTGTCCTTCTGGGGCTGGTAGGCAAGTCCAGAGCTCCTTGGAGGAGTAGAGGTAGCAGGCATTTCAGGGGGCTCCAGAGGGTTCCAGATTTCTCAGCTCCCAGGGGACACAGCTGAAGTCTAGGGGGAAACAAAGACGTGGCTTGCCTTTCAAGATAAAAAGAAGTGTAGTGTTATTTATGCTGGTATTTTAAAATACAGGGCAATAAGGGAAATCAAGGCTCCTTGACCCGGAGCTGAGGAAAGCGAAGCGGGTGGAATCCAATGCAGATGAAATCGAGGTAAACGTGGCCGATGAACCAGGACGGGGGAGGCCAGAGCGGCTTCCAACACCCTGGGGCCTGAGCTCAGCCTCTCAGGCGCCAGGTGCCCCCCGAAATCCGGGAACCCCGCCGCAGCAGCTAGGGTCAGCGTTCGGTGGGCCCCATGATCTCATCTCTTCTTTCTTCCTCACCAGTATTAGTGCTCACATAGGCAGAAAGAGACAGCCCGACGTGCACACCGTGTGCAAACCGTGCCTGCTCGGCCGGCCCTTGGGCTCTACTTGAGGGCTGGCCTTCGGCCTTCAGGCGGCATGGGGAGCCTCTCACTTCACGACAAAAATCCCTTTAATTGCTCATCCCATTCAACAACTCTATGCCCACGGCATTTTGAATTTGTGGATCAACTTCTTTGGGGAAGAGGGAAGAAGGGAGCTGAGAGAGAGAGAGAGAGAGAGAGAGAGAGAGAGAGAGAGAAGTGGCGAGATTAAGAGTTGCAAGGATTAAAAAAAAAATCTCTTTCTCCCCCTTCTCCCTCTTTCCCTCCTCTCCCCCTCCCCCCCCCCCAACTCTGGCTAAGTGGTAAAACCGTCCTTACGTTCTCGGTATTGATTGGCAGGGCTGACAGTGATTGGCAGCGGTTGCCGTGGCAACGCCACAACGACACGCCGCAGACCAATAGAAAAGCGAAACAAAATGTTTCAATGCTGCACTCACTGTGGATTTAGGGGAGATATTATGAGGCTGTTGTCATTAGGGCGATTGCTGTGGAATCGCTGAATCTTGACTCGGCGGTGGTTGGCTCTCTCTCTCGCTCACTCTCTCTCTCTCTCTCTCTCCCTCTCCCTCTCCCTCTCCTCTCCCTCTCTGTCTCGGGTTCTCTGCGCGCGCGCACCGGGCCGCTCTCCTTCCTCCCTCTCTATGTGGCTGCGCGGGTGTGTGTGTGTGTGGATGTGTGTGGGGTGTGGGTGTCCCTTACGCCCTTCCTCCTCCCCCTCCTCCTCCTCCTGCTCCCCCCTCCTTTCCTTCTCCTCCTCCCCCCTCTCCTCTCCCTCCTCCTGGTCCTCATCGCCCCTCTCCTCCTCTTCCTCCCCTCTCTCTTCCTCTCCCTGAATTTTCTCCTCTCCTCTCAGGTCAGTCCATGGTATTCCGCTCCCCCCTAGACCTCTATTCCTCCCACTTCTTGTTGCCAAACTTCGCCGATCCTCATCACCGCTCCCTACTTCTGGCGAGTAGCGGCGGCGGGAACGGTGCGGGCGGCGGCGGCGGCGGCGCGGGCGGCGGCGGGAACTGTGCGGGAGGCGGCGGTGCTGGCGGAGCAGGCGGCGGCGGCAGCGGCGGCGGCTCCAGGGCCCCCCCGGAAGAGTTGTCCATGTTCCAGCTGCCCACCCTCAACTTCTCGCCGGAGCAGGTGGCCAGCGTCTGCGAGACGCTGGAGGAGACGGGCGACATCGAGCGGCTGGGCCGCTTCCTCTGGTCGCTGCCCGTGGCCCCCGGGGCGTGCGAGGCCATCAACAAGCACGAGTCGATCCTGCGCGCGCGCGCCGTGGTCGCCTTCCACACGGGCAACTTCCGCGACCTCTACCACATCCTGGAGAACCACAAGTTCACCAAGGAGTCTCACGGCAAGCTGCAGGCCATGTGGCTCGAGGCGCACTACCAGGAGGCCGAGAAGCTGCGCGGCCGCCCGCTCGGCCCGGTGGACAAGTACCGCGTGCGCAAGAAGTTCCCGCTGCCGCGCACCATCTGGGACGGCGAGCAGAAGACGCATTGCTTCAAGGAGCGGACTCGGAGCCTGCTGCGGGAGTGGTACCTGCAGGACCCCTACCCCAACCCCAGCAAGAAACGCGAACTGGCGCAGGCCACCGGCCTCACTCCCACACAAGTAGGCAACTGGTTTAAGAACCGGAGGCAGCGCGACCGCGCCGCGGCGGCCAAGAACAGGTCAGTGGCGGGCCCGCGGCCTGGCTACCGTCTCCCGGGCTGGGGAGGGAGAGAGGGGTTGAAATGGGGGCGGATGGGGCAGGGTGCCGATGGCGGCCGAGCACTCGAGAAGCCGCGACCCCCTGGCCAGTTGGAGAAAAGTTTCTGCTTGCCCAGACGCACAGAAGAGGGACCGTCAGCGGGATTATTGGCTGCTTTGTCGGAGAGGGGCTTTCGGCAGGGTGGAGAGAGAGAGAGAGGGAGAGAGAGAGGGAGAGATCCTGAGTGCCCACAGCCCCTGGTCCCAGCCCTGGGCACCTTAGCCCTGCTGCACCCTGCTACCTGCTCAGCCCTTCCACAGCTCGGCACTCCTCTGGAGCCTACAGACAGGGAAGGAAGGAAAGCAGTCCTTGCCATCTGGTTCTTATTTCCATGCATTGCAAAAACCCAGGAGGAATCCACAATGTCATGGAAAGGAAACTGAACCTGGGTCTCTGCCACAAAATGAAAAAGGTCGGTGGCCACCTTTGAGCAGGCCTTCATTGCAAATTGCCTGACGGGAAGCAGGAAAATCAGGCTGGGAGTAGAAAGGCCGTGTGTGTGTGTGTGTGTGTGTGTGTGTGTGTATGTGTGTGTGTACACGCATGCAGGTGCTAGCCCTCAAGCCTCAGTCAAGGAGCATCCCCTTGGTACATTAACTTGGGAAGCCACCAGGAATAGGAGCAACCCCACTACCAGCAAGTTGGCCACAAAGTCACAAAGTTGACTGGGCTTGGCCAGTCAGCAGACTTGGGCCTGGGGGAAGTCGGGAGAAAAAGAACTAGAAGAAAGAGGAGGAGGAAAGGGCACGGAATGGGAGGGAAGGGGGATGGGAGGAAGTTGGGTAAAAAAGCCCTGGTAAGGAGCCTGTGTCCCTACCTAGCCTGCAAAGGCTGTGGGCCTGATGTACCGCAGGAAGCGGAGCCCCAGTTGCTGACAGTTGCCGGGGGCTTGAGGCCCGGTGTGAGTTCCCGGAGTGAGCGAGTGTGTTTGCGTTTATGTGGCCCAGGCCTGAGCCCCGCGCCCTCTCACCCTTGCCTGTAGAGCCAGGTTTTCGCCTGAGAGGGGGAGTTCCCGGGGACCAGGGGAAGGCCTCCTCGTAGGAACTCAGAGACTCTAGGCTCGGGCAGCGGCTGCCTGGTGCGAAAGGGACAGACGGAGACTGCTCTGCACCCGCTCCTGCCTTCTTCTCTGCTTTCTCTCTTGCTCCTCTTCCCCACTTTTTCCGCTTCCGGCTTCTCGGTTCTCTCTTCCCCTGCTCCTGCGCTCAGCGCAGGGATTCAGAGACCAAAGCCAGCGTGTCCTGCCCGGGAGAGGCTGCGGACGATCACCCCGCAGCTCTGGGTGTGTTTGGGGGAGCTGGGACAGGAGGCGCTGCGGGGACCGACCGCTCCCGGCAGCCGGCTCAGTCTGAAGAGTCCCAGGGGCTGGGGAGGAAGAAGCACCCTGTCCCTCTCAGACTTTTGCTCCTTCGGGACGCTGCATCCGGAGGCCTCCCCAGGCGCCCGGCCTCGGGTTCTACCTCTCCTCTGAGGCCGGCTCCTAACTGGGAAGCTTTGGGAAGCTCCAGCGAGCCCCGGGAAGGAGAGAAGAGAGCCGAGACCGGCGCTGGGGGGCTCTGGAGCCGGGTGCTTGGAGGCGGGGGGGGGGGGGGGGGGGTAGCGAGAAGTAATGAGCGCAGAGAGCAGAGTCAGGGGTGGTGGCGAGGGGCGCGGGGTTGGGGAGGTTGGGGAGCACCGGCGGCCGCCGGCGCGGGGAGGCTGCTTGACGGAGCTCTGTGGCGGGGCCGCTGTGTCAAGGGCTGGTGCCGCTCTCTGTCTCCCGCAGGCTCCAACACCAGGCCATCGGACCGAGCGGCATGCGTTCGCTGGCCGAGCCCGGCTGCCCCACGCACGGCTCGGCAGAGTCGCCGTCTACGGCGGCCAGCCCCACCACCAGCGTGTCCAGCCTGACGGAGCGCGCGGACACCGGCACCTCCATCCTCTCGGTAACCTCCAGCGACTCGGAATGTGATGTATGATAGCCAAGGCCGCCCTCCTCCCCCTCCCCCTCCTTCCCCTCCTCCTCCTTCTCGCCCTCCTCCTCTTCCTCTTCTTCCTCCTCCAGCCCCAGAACCAACCGAAATCAGGATACACAATCATACACACACACACACGCACACACACACACGTACACACACACTTCTACCCCAGCCAAAAATATATAAAAACCAAGAAAAATAACAAACGAAACGCAAACTATCAGCAACCCCGACCACCATCTACCGCCACGGCCACCCCAAAGGACCGCGACGCCGACAGACAGTCACAAACGCTGATGTTGCGGGCAGAAAACATAAAAGAGGTGACAATTGTATACTTTCTAGGACAAGCACGGCTTCTCCTTTCGGTTCCCACGGACCCGGCACCCCACCTGCATGACGATTTATTTGTATCTGGGAAAATATTCTCTCTAGTTTAAAACGATTTAAAAAGAGTCGACTATACAAAAACCGACCACCACCACGACGACAAGACGACAAAAGCAAAACAGACAAAAAGAGAAAAAAAAAATAAAACCGCCATCTCCGTTCGGAATTTGTTTAAAAAAAAAAAAAAGAACTCCTCGAGAGGGAAATAGCAAATGTTTCTCGCCTTTTGTTGCTCGCTCTCTCTTCTTTCCTCTCTCGCTCTCTTTCTTTCTCTGTTTTTAAGTCCAAGTATTGGTCAAACAAGATGCAATCTTCTGTTTTTTGTTCAGCAGACAATCATTTTCTTCGTAAGCACCTTTTTCTCTCTACTCTGTCACTGCCTGTGTGGGTACTGGTTATAAATGTGGAAAAAGAATAGTTATGACTGTAACAGATTTTTATTTTTATTTCAAAATTTTATATGAATTATGTATATCTTAATGATCGGTCATTTTCCCAGTTTGTAATATATGTGTAGAAATTGCCTGTATATGATATTGCTTTTTCTCCTCTTCCCTTTTCATTCTCTCTCCCCCTCCCCCTTCCTCTGCCCTCCCCGCTCACCTGTCTCTTTCCTTTTTGGGGTTCCCCTCCCACTCGGTGTTCCTGGCGTCGACTTGGCAGTCAAGGCGTGGCATGGCGGGCTGGGTTAGGCAGAGGGACCCCGTCGCTAGCAGAAGCGGAGAGTGAGACCGTAGTATTCTTATGCAAAAGCTATTCCAAGTATTTCTTAGCTGCTTTGGAGATATCTCTCACTCCCCGTAGGGCGCTTTTACTGTTATCTTAACTGCGTGTTTATCTATATGTAAAAACTTTCTAAAGCAAATACAGTATTCTCCATTTTCTTATCACTCTCGGAGACTGGTGTTTTTGTCCGCCCCTGTGCGCAGCCTGGGGGGGTGCAGCGCCCGGCCTTCACTTCCGCTCCGACTATGATACTAGAACTGGGGCAGAATTTTAAGGCTGGGGGTGAGCTTCTTCCTGGAGGTGGGGGTGGGGGTTGGGGGGAAGATGGGGGCAGGCCTTTCGGAAAAGAACCAAAGCCAAATCCTGAAGGAAAGGCTCAGAGGGTGCAGGGGGTAGGGGGCTCAGGCAGGTTTCTTCAGCAAAGATGCCAGGCCGTGGTCCGCAGGAATTATAGCCTCCTGCGGCCCTTGTGGGTCTTTGGGGGTGTATTTGGCATCTTGTGGTTGTGGTTGTTGTTGTGGTTGTTGTTGTTGTTTAAGGGTAAACACACAAGGTCACCAAACCAACCATTCACCCATCCAGAGCAGAGCTGACAGGTTTTATCCTCTTTTTGTGGGGTGGAGTGGGGGGCAGCGGTAGCCAGGGTGCAGAGGGTAGAGAGAGCAGAGGAGAAGGTAGTGTGAGGAGTTTAGGGACCGACCTTCTCCTCGCCACTCGTGTGACTGTATTGACTTGGCTTACGGATCTCCATCTGTCTCCTTGAAATTCCTTCCCGTCTTTTGGGATCGAGTGGAATCTCTCTCCAGCCCCTAAGACACTTCAGTTGGTTTACACTTTAAAAGGAAAACCAAAAAACTCACTGCCTTTTGCTAACCGGGTTCCCGCCTGCCCCAGGCCTCCCCGCCCTGCGCCCTGCGCTGGCCCCACAGTTCCCTATGATGGGGTGGCTCACTGAGCCTCTGCCGCTCTGGGCCAGGGCAGCCTGTGCCCGAGGAGCCAAAGAGGTAATTTCAGAAAACTTGCCTTCACTTGAAAGTCTAATTTCCAAAGCGAGGAGGATTAGGGAGAAACGTGCCTGGAATTTCGCGCCCGGTTCCAAACTAATTTTGACTTCCGATTTCCTTTTGTCCCCATCCCCAGTCTCGCCATGGGGTTTACACAGGGCCTGGCTGGACAGAAAGGCCGCCAGGCCCAGAGGTGCCCTGTGCATGTAAGGGGGGCCTTGTGCACCCAGGGCAAGCTTGCCTGCAGGGGAAGGTTTCTGTGTGTGTCCTTACTTAGATCCAGGGCATCCGGATGACCTCAAGAGCTTCCAAGTTCTGAGGTCTGGCACGCAGTGTCAGAACCTCTGCATGCATTCGCTGCTCTGGGAAACATTCCTCATGATGCCACACTTCAGGCACTATTGACCTAGGTGGCAGGACTTTGGGGAAGAGCTGCTGCATTCTACCCAGCTTGAGACTCTGTTCTGGTACACAGCACAATGCCTGAGATAACTGGCCCTATCCCAGACCTGCATTTCAAAATGTACTGGCACATACTTGACCCAGAACTTGGACCTGAAATCCAGAGAAGGGGCTGCCTCAGACAGTATAGAGGCTGTGGATGGACCCTACCCGACGGACTAACCAGAACTGATGGGTGGAAGGAGAGGGTGGCTGATGGAGACTGATGGAGAGTGACTTCTGGAGGGGCGTTGATTGGTGAACCAGGGAGCGGAATCCTTTTTGTCTGGGGACAGAGGACAAACTCGTGGAGTTAAAATGCCTCCTTGTCTCAACATACCAGAGAAAGAAAGCGAGTTTGGAGTGTCCAGTACCCATTTCTCTCTCTCTCTACTGCAGAAAACAGGCGATCAGACTCCATAGCAACCTTCAGCTTTGGAGGCCTAGGCTCTGTTGGGTGTCACCTGCTACCTGTCTGTCTTCCTATCTAGCATCCATCACTCTCTCTCACATCCTGTGTTTCTACTCAGGTCTGTGCAAACACCAATACTCTACTGTGCACTTTCTGACCTTACCTACAGATTCTCTGCAGGAGAGGTATGAGTGCTTGTTGTGAGTAGTGAAGATGTATGCAATGCTGAATGCTGGCCTTCCACCGTGCAATCAAGGTCTGCATATAAAGGGATGTGTGTGTGTGTGTGTGTGTGTGCGTGCGTGCACGCGCACACATGCGTGTTTGATATACATGTGTGTATATCACAGTGCATCATAGTGCATCAATGTGTCCAGCATGTGTTTTCTTTTATGTCGCCTATATTGTAGATATTTGTGTGTAGCTTGGGCAGTTTCTGTTTACCTAGTTCTGCAAGAAGTGGCTCTCGGGTACAACTAGAGGAGGCTGTGTATGCAGAGCCTTTCGGTGCAGTGGACTCGTGTCTCGTGGGTCTCCATTCTGGTGGATTCCCTTGTTCTAGTCAACCCACGGATATGACTCCCAGGCTACCCACCCCTAGCTGACCTTCCTCTGCGTTTAAGGAATGGGGCAGGGGTCATAACTGGCATACTCTGACCAGAGGGCAGAGGGGGAGTTGGGCTCTTTGGCTTCCCCAGTCTGCCCTTTTACCCTGATCGCTACCGACGTTACATTGGATTTGGCCCCTGCCCCTTTAAATATGAGAATGAGAGAAAAGAGGCCCCATTTCCAGCCAGATCTCTCCTTTTATGGGCTGCCTGCCCATTCTCTTTCAGGGTCCCTCAAAGCCATGGCCAAGGCGGTCAACATCCCAGGGGCAGCCAGGGCAGAGCTCGAGGGTGGGGCCCGACTGAAGCCCTGCTGGTGGAAAAGCCAGCTCAGCCACTGTGCACAGCCCCCCACGGCCTGGGAACCCTGTGGACTGTGCCTTGGGGACAGTGTATGTGCCGCTGTGTGCCCTCCCATGAGCCTTGTCAGCCTGGGAAGGCAGGCCTCAACATTAACCATCCCTCCTGTCTGTCTGGCCCCAGGACAGCCCATGGGTGGGCTTGAGCACGGGCATACACACCCTGTGTGCACCCTGCTCTGCACACAGCACACTTCTGCCTGGTGCCCCAGCCAGGGCACTTGAGTCTTTCCTGTGCGCATTGGCCTCTGTGTACCTGGGCTGCCTACCCTAAGGATAAGGGGTTTGAAGAATAACCACCAACCTGGGGCTATTCTCTTCATTCCTGCCTCCCTCAAAGAAAAACAATGGCAATCCAGCTGCAGAATGGGAAGCAAAACTGGAAAAAATCTGTACCAGTCCCTGGCCTCTAAAAGCTGCCTGCCTGAGGTTAGAGAGGCCAGTCTACCTCTTCCAGCCTGCTCACCGCTTCCTCTTTGCCCCCCTCCCCGGGCTCTGGTCCTGAGACCCCACCCCGCCCCTCTCCTTGCCCTCCTCCAATCCTGCAGAATTGACTGCCCAGCGCCAACACAGCTGATCATCCCAAGTGAGACGTACAGCTGATTAAAATGAAATGACCTGGAAGCTGCCACGGCGTGGGGTGGGGATGCTGATCGATAGTGGAATTGGAGGCATAGGAGCCTGGCTGGTTCAGGCTGGGCCTCAGGTTGGAGGTGGTGGGACCAGCCAGGGCTGGCTGGACTTTGGATGTAGGGAGGGCTCCAGTGATGCAATGAGAGGGCCAGGCCCAAGCCTAGATGGGCCAAACTGGGGTGGAACATGCACCTTACCGTGGGCTGTGGCAACAGAGTAGCTCTCTCAGCTTCTTTTGAAAAGAGGAGTGACCAGCCTGGCACACTCAGGACCTAGTCCATCACTAGAGTTGCTGGAGCTCAGACCTGTGGCACACTGGATGCACTTGGCCTCCCTGAGCGGGGATGACCCAGTCTCTTGTCCCTCTCCCTGTCTTTCTGCGCCTCCGTGGCCACCTAGGTCCCCGCCTAGGTCTTTGTGTGGCTGTCACCTGGAGCATCCGCTGCTGCCTCGGAGGCTTTCCCTGGCCCTCACCTATCCCCTGCGTGCCCAAGCACCGAGGATGAGATGCCCAGCCCTCTGGGGTGCGTGCCGTGCCCGCAGCTCCCTGAGCTCAGGTCCGCTCGGCTACCCACCACCTTGGCCCCTTTCAGTCCCAGCTGAGTTAGCCTCCTCTGCCCTGGTGCATAGGCCTAGCCCAAGGAAGGACAGGAGGGAGCCAGGGAGGAGGGGAGCAGTGCTAGCCGGCTCCGATTTCTCCGGTCAGCTGAGCACAAGTTTCCATTCGAGTGTATTCATGCAGCGGCTGATTGAGCTCTGCAGTGTCGGGCGGGGCTCCACAGGAGCAGGCTGGCACAGCCAGGCGGACGGGCTACACCACACAGGCACACACACACTCAATTATCGACACAAATATACCCCTCAACTCTCGTGTTATGCACACACCTCAGCCCCAAGCCATGTCATCACAAACCCAATATAGTCCTTTCCTTATACACCCACCTGCCCCCAGAACAACCTTTTCTGGCCCCATAGACCTCCTTCCCTACACAACACAGGTCTGCCTTTCTGCTGTCCTCTTTACGGATTCGACATCGGTCCTCACACACAAACACAAGAACTCACCATCCTCCCTCTCTCCTGCAGGCACGCCCTCTAGGGCACACGCGCTCCAAATTGCACAGATGCACACACAAACATGCCCTGTCTCACAACCGCACCCTCTACAGAGCTATCCACACCACAAAAGAAACATGTCTGCATAAAACGGCATTAGCACCACTATACATTTGGTGTGCCGCCTGCTATATATAATGGCTGGGGCCAAAAGTTCCCGTATAAGAAAGGGGGCAGATGAGCAATAAATACAGTCGGAGAACACAGCCTCTCCCCATCCACCAAAACAAACACACAGAGGATAAGTAAGAGGAAGCCTTCAGACACACAACATGCATGAGCCAACCCAAAGACATAAAAGAAATGCCCCCCAGAGGCACTTCAACCCCCAAACCACATTGCCTGACTCTAGACACTGAGAGGCCTCCCATTTGCCCAACCTCGCCCACTCCCAACACACACACACACACACACACACACACACACACCCCAGGAGGCTGGAGCCCCAAAGATAGGCAGAGAACTTGATAAACACTGTCAGAGAAACCTGGCTGATCTTGGGAACGGCCAGGGAAAGGGGGGGGGTCTTCGTTTTATACCCCCCCACCAAATGCTCAGGGGCATTTATTTTACCGAGCAAGAAGGAAAGGGAGACTATTGAAGAGGGAGAGAAATTGTAGAGAAGGGAGAAAAAGGAGAAGAAAGAGAGAGAAACGAGAGCAAGGTTGAGAGCAGAAGTGGGGAAGTCAGGAACAGGAAGGGAGAGGGAAACCGGGGAGCAACTACTTCCTGGGTTCAAGCAGGGGGAGGACCAGGCGTGTTTGGGGAGAGGGTGTGGCTGTGAGCACAGGAACAATTCAGTCTCCACCAAGTGCCCGGGAGCACGAGGACTCAGGGCAGGTGGGACCTGGGAAGTGAGCTGAGCGCTGCGAGTGTTATGAGGTGGGGGGCACATACCCCTTCCCCTGGTGGGCTGGGGGCTGGGGGGTACAGGCAGCTTCCTCTGCCCAGAAGAGGCTAGCCCTTAAGGTGCCCTCTCTGCATTCAGCAGCAGCCTCCCCCTTCCCACTGCACTCTCGGAGACCCCCACAGGCGACTGCACTCACATGACACACACAGCCACCCCCCCCCCCCCCCCCGCACAAACTGCCTCCCAGAGTAGACACTGGTTCCACCTCCCCCTGCACAGAACAGGGCCGCGTCTGCGCGCCCAAGCCAGCTCTCTCCACTTTTTACAAATAAGCTCATGACTCTCACCGATCTGCCCACACTCTTTTTTGGGAAAGGAAAGGGCCTTAGCCCGCAGGAGTGTAACCCTTCAGACACTGAGGACTTTACAGAAAGGTGCTGGCAAGAAAGAAAAGCACAGGGAAAGCCACCTCGGCTGGTATCTCCTCAGGCTGGGCTTGCCCCGCCCAGGGCGGAGAGCCTCTCTGCGGGAGGATGGATGTGGCCGTGGGGCTGGGGTCGCTGCAGATCAGGAAACACCGGCTGCTCTTCTCCCCTTGGAAGAGGTGAGGCTCGGGGCCAGGGATGGGTTCTTGGACCCCTGGAGGTGAAGGCAGGAGAGTGCGTGCGGTCCAGAACCTAATAAACGTGTTTGAGGGGCAGTGGCGAGGCCCAGAGGTGAGCGAGAGCCGGGCTGTGTGTGTGGGAGGCAGGCCCCTGGGGCGGGTGTCTGGGAGGAGGCCGACTCCGCTCTGCGGGTGTGCGCTCCCCGACTCCCCGCTCCGCCCCTCGGCCTCCGCGGCGCTCTCGCGCCGGGCCTTTGTCCCCGCGTCGCAGGCTCGGACTCCGTCTTTCTTCTTTCGGGCCGCTGGGAGGCGCTGCGGCCGAAACCCCCCTTCCCCGGCCCGACTCCCCGCTCCTCACGCCGCACCGCCTTTCCGCACCGGGATCCCCGTGGTGCTGGGCCGACCCGGGCGATAGCCGGGCCCGCGCCTGGGGGCGGCCTGGAGCCCTTCCAGGACGGCACTGGCTTTAGTTTGCAGGATTTTGAGATGACTATTTACCATTATAACTAATTTGTGACCATTATTAAACAGAAATTCTTAGCAGGGCCTCTTAATGACTGAACGCTCCGCTAATTACGGGCGCGCGCGCCTCTGGCTCTGCAGCCTGACCGGGCCTCTGCCTCCTGCCCGTCCCCACCTCGTCCAGGACGCGCTGGCTCCGCCTGGCCAGGCCGGGCTGGGAGGAAGGACGGACCGACAGACACGAGTACACAGATGGGCGTATGGAATCCAGACCACGGCCAGCACTGACGTCTCTGAGCTGTTGTTGGCGGCTCTGATTACACGAGAAGTGAAGCTCAGAGAGGGCCATGACTTGGCCGCTGTCACACAGCCAGCCCCTACCTTCATATGCTCCGCCATACCTGTGCGTCCGGTGTCCCCTTCCAATCAATCTTTTTGGCCCGTGGGCTGCCGGTAGGAGAGGAAATACTTTCTTAAGATCCTTTTTTGAGAGCGCAAGATGAGGCAAAGTCAGTGGGAAGGGGCGCGGCTACCTCAGGCTCTGCCTGTCTGGGCGCACTCTCCCACTCGCCCCTGCCCTTGGACTTTGCAGGGATGTAGCCCCAACCAAAACGCACCTCCTACAGGGACTGGCCTCTGAAGCCCAGAGGATGAGCAGAGATTTCAGCGGGCTCCTCTCCCAGATGGGACTGAGCTCCACTTTGAACCACCAACGCTTCACAGTGCATGGGACTCCCTGGTGTGTATTTGAGTGTGAAGTGTGTGCATGTGTGAACTTTGTTGAGTGTTCGATGAGACTGCTGTGCAGATTCCCATGAAATGCAAGAGAAATGTTTATTTCGTGACCTCTGGACACATCTACCTGCAGACATGCCTGAGGGGGAGGGGACAGTGTCCAGACAGACGTGGGCTTATGGGTGTGAATACATCCAACTTCATCCAAAAATAAGACCAGGGGATGCAGGGGCAAGCACAGTGAAGCTTGGCTTTCAAGTTACTCACAGTCCAGTGGGTGGTTAAAGTCATCACTGAAAAACAAACAAACCCAGTGTAGTTGCATATAGTGCCCTGGAGAGCAGAGGCTTCGGGATTAATCACAACTTTGGGGATAGAAACAGGATGGGCTCCTCAAAGAGGTGGCTGTGACCAGAAAGACGGATTGGATAGCTTGGAGGGAAGGCCAGGGTGGAACAGAGGGGGCCAAGGCAATGAGAAGGTTCGCGTTCTAGAGCAGGGTGATGTGGCTGGTGCCTGGGTGCATAAGTAGACTTGTAATCAAATCTGAGAGAAGGGTGAGTGGGGGTCAGCTACAAGGTCACACAAGTTGTGTGGCCTTGATCCCATGGGCACTGGGGAGCCAAAGGCAGCTTTGTAGAGAGCTAAAGTGGTCCCACCCAGAGCTCTGCTTCAGAAATTTGGCTGGAGGGAGTGAGGCTGTGACTGGAAGGCAGATTAGGAGGCTATTTCTGATGAGCAGGCAAAAAGTGAGGGGGCTTGAGCTGCAGAACCAGTTAAAGACATTCAAAAGGAAAAATGGGGGAGGATTTGATCAGTTGGAGACCCATGGGCTCCCTGATGACACGATTTCAGTGCTTGCCCTTTTTTTTATGGGTCTATGACTTGATCCTAGATCTCATCCTCTGACCCCCAATTTCTCCAGAAGCATCATGCCCTTTAGCCTCGCATATGGTTCACAATGTTCCTTAGAAGGGTCTGTCGGTGGATGCCAAGGGCCAATTAGTGTGGGGCACCTTGTTGGGAAACCCACCGCCCACCCAGTATGGCCAGGTCTCCTCCCATGCCCACCACTTTCTGCTTTAGTTCCGCTGCGCAGTAACG
This sequence comes from Prionailurus bengalensis, assembly GCF_016509475.1. NCBI lineage: Eukaryota > Metazoa > Chordata > Mammalia > Carnivora > Felidae > Prionailurus > Prionailurus bengalensis. The sequence continues at coordinate 64,703,992 of NC_057354.1, forward strand.
CCCTCTCCGAGTGGGCGCTAGGGGACAGGAGGAAGGGGGACAGCTTGAGTCGCAGGCCCCTCAAGCAGTCCTCGAGGAGTAGCTGGAGTGACCAGAGAAGACCAGCACCCTAGGTGCGTGGGAGTGGGACCTGCGCGAGGGGTCCCCGAGGGTTGGAGACGAAGCAGGGCACCCAGGACTCGCGCCTCTCCGTGCCCGAAGAGTCTTCGTCTTAGCGCCACGGGCCCCGCGCAACTTCCACGCGCGCACCGTCCTGCGCACCGTTTCCGCGCGTGGTCCTCCTGGCGGGCTCCGGGGAGGCGCTCAGCCGGGCGCCGGGGTCTTCCGTTTGAGCCACCGGGACATCAAGGAAGGCTTTCCAGGCTGCCGCGGCGCTTCGACGCGGAGGAGGTGCTTCCAAGCAGCTTAGCGTCTCGTTACTGGACGCCAACCCGGGTTTAGAGCCCCAGAAAAATGGAATGAGTCAAGAGTCCAACTCAGGTTTCTCCGCGCCGAGTCCTTCTATTCTTCCGTTGCACCTTGCGGCCTCTCAGTCTGCTCCTCGTGACCAGGGCGAGTCTGTGCGAGTGGGTGTCGGCGCCCGCACGTGTCTGCTCAGGGTGGGTGGCTGGGCGTGACAGGTGTCAGGGAGCGAGACTCGGAAGCCTCAGCTTCCAGACTCGCTCTCACGTTCCCGCCTGAGCTGTGAGTGGGAAAGCTCTATTCCTGGACTTGACCCTGTCTGCAGAGAGAGCAGGGATGGGGGAGGGAGAACTGGATCCAACCTCCCCCCCACCCCTTCTCCCCGGCCCCCGCCACGCCCGGGGCGGTAAGGCAGCGGGGAGTGGGTCAGGGCGTCTGCGTTCCACCAGTCTCTCAAGACGTTTCCAGACACCACGTTAGGAGCCTTTATGACACCCAAAGAAAGCTCCGGGAGAGCCTGGCCGGGGGGCTCAGCCCTCCACCCCATCTGAAGGGTTACCCCTTCTGCTCTAGCGGTGCAAACCCAGGCAAAAAGTAAAACCAGGTCCGAGGCGGGAGGCAGCGCGCCGCGAGCCATTGGCGGGTTTTTGCTGCCACCTTGCGGCGGCGGCGCGCAGCCGCCTAGTCCTCTGCGCCTGCCGCGGGCTCTGCCTGGGCAGGCCACGTGCGAGAGGGCTTCGCACTGCTTGTTTTTTCCCAGCACCTCTTACCCCAGGGTAGCCGTTTGCTACTCTTAAAGGGGTCTGCGATGAATCAGGCCCTGTTTTATACCAAAATCCACAGTCTTGCGTCTGTAAGGAGTCTCCACCTTGACCCGTGCGGTTTGGGTTAACCTTTCTAGCTCCTGTCTTTTGCTTAACGATTTGATCCTGGAGCTGTCCACCTGAACTTGCAATATGCGTCTGCTGCTAGGGCTTTCTTTCTCCTGCACATGCTTCCGGGTCTCTTCCAGGTGAAGTGTGGGGCTCTGCTTCCACGACGACAGTCTGCCTGGCAGGACGCCATCCCTACCTAGCACCCACTTCCCCCCTCTACTCGTGGGGGAGAGGCGCTGGGTGCTGAGCTGTTTTTTGGAGGGTGGTCCTTATGATGCTCTGGGTGGTGAAGACACTGCCTCTCTCTGAACAGTATGACCAGCTTGGGCTAACATATTGAGTAGAATGGTAAAATGTCAGAGGTAAAAGGAGCCTTTGGAATCTCTTTCCCATTCAAAGAGATCAGGAAACTAAGACTTTTAGGGTGGCTTAGTCTCGGGCCTTAAGCACACAGCTAGTTAAGTGGCCCATAACTCTACAGAGTCCCAAACACTGCTTACAGGAGGCTCCAATGCCAGGCGATCTCAGAGGGGAGGTTGGTGGTAGGGAGTGGACAGGAGGAGCCTCTTCCTTGTATTTTCTTAAGGCTGGTTTGCTTGCCTTGTTCTCTCTTATGCAGCGTAAATACCGATCCTCAGTCTCTTCTCTACAAATCCAGAATTCTGAAAGCTTTGTTTAGGCTTGTTTGTTTGTTATATTTCCTGCCAAAACTACTTGGCAGCGAAACCTGAGCTAAACTGATGTGAGGCTATTTATAGCCCTCATTTATCCCACTTGGCCCAGATATCAGATGTTTCACTGTGGAAATATTAATGTGTTTGATTACAGGTACTGCTTTGTACCCCCGAGGTTGGTATGTTGTAACATATGATACGTGCACCATTTGAATATACCTTCCTGAAACCTCTAAAATCCTGATTTCCCAAACATATCTTTCCCCCAAAGGTTTTGGGAAAGGGAATGTGGTTCACTGGGTTGAGCATGTATATTCCTTTTTTAAGAATGTTTTTATTTCTGAGACAGAGAGAGACAGAGCATGAGTGGGAGAGGGGCAGAGAGAGAGGGAGACACGGAATCGGAAGCGGGCTCCAGGCTCTGAGCAGGGCTCAAACTCACAAACTGTGAGATCGTGACCTGGCCCAAGTCGGACGTTTAACCGACTGAGCCACCCAGGCGCCCCGAGCATGTATATTCTAAGGATAAAGAGGTTCATGGTAGGAGAGGAAGTTGGAAGAGTTGGAATGTGAATCATGGAAGTGGGTAAACCACGAAAGGTGAACAGAGTCACAGGGCCAGCCCGGCAAAGCTGGTGGCATCCTGGACAGCCTCAGGGACTAGCGTCTTGATTTCTACACAAGCTGGAGAAGGCAGATAAATCTTGGGGCAAGAGGAGCCACAGAGCCTCCTGGGAAAATTTATCTTTCTAGATGTTTTCCTGCCATCCAGCTGGAGGACTGCCCAGGCCCAGGACTAGGCCCCTGTCTCCAAACACCATTTCTCCTCCCTGGCACGTCCACACACTGTGTAGGCTTCTACTGGACATGTCATGGTGGTTTGGGCTGGCTGGCTCCCAGACCAAGTTTGGTCCACCACAAACTGAGTTTGGTATCTCGTGGAGTTCCAGGTTCTCCTCAAGGAGGGAGGAGATCCAGGTCCCCTGTGGTCATCTGTACCAATTCCAGCAGCAGGACCTGTCGGCATGAAGGGGGCTGGGTTATGTCCAGACCAGCCCTGTAGCACGTTCTTATAGGTGAACCTCCATACAGTTGTGGGATTCCATGAGCCTGGGCTCCTGCCTGCTCTTCTGTGACAGGAACCAGAATATCGGGACAAAAATGGACTTAAGACAGGGTGGGTCAGCCTCCTCTGTGCCCTGGCTGGGGACCACCTGAGAAGCTCAGTGCTGGCGAAACAGCTGGTGGGCTGGGCAGGGAGGTGGGTGAGGATGAAGGCCTGGCATGGACAAGAGTCTGGGTCTTTCTTCTCATCCTTCCAAGATGGTAGGTGTGAGAGTAACACAGTCTCAGTCAAGGCCCTGGGGGGCCATCCTGTGGCCAGTGGACAGCCCCCCCCCAACCCTAATGGAAATATAAATTTTCCGTTTTCACTTGAGTGGGCTCTTCTCCTTGAGTTGGGGGAACTGTCAGAAGGATGGAAACTGGAGGAGGAAATACTCAAGGAAATACTCCAAAGGTTTTGCTTTTGAAGAAAACGTGGCAAAGGACATACAACGTAAAATTCACCATTTTAACCATTTTAAAGTGTACAGCTCATTGGCATTTAGTACATTCATAGTGTGCAGCCATCACCACTGCCTAGTTGTAGAACATTCTGTCTCTGTGGATATGTCTATCCTGGACATTCTCTATAATAGGAATCACACTGTACATGGCCTTTTGTATGTGGCATCTTTCACTCGGCACAAAACTTTCAACATTCATCCATTTTATAGCATGTGTCATATTTCATTCTTTTTTATGGCTGAAAAATATCCTGTCTGTGGACATACTGCACTTTGTTTATTTATCAGTTGATGAAAGGGGGGCCTTAACGCCTTCCCCAGGGAGGATTCAGGTAAAGGCGGAGTGCCTCCCACCCCCATGCATGGGGCCACCCAGCCTGCCAGTGACTTGTATTTTAGCTTTAGAGAGAGAAGTCATCTGGGCTGAGTATACTTGGCTGTTGTCGTTTTCAGGGTCCTCCTCCCCAACACACACCCCGCATGGCCCTATGATTTCCCAATATGTTTGTTTAGAACCGTTCGAACTTGATCCTGGATGAAAAGAAGAAATGGGGCCCGAACCGTGCTAGGACAAGAGACAGGGTATCTGAGGGAGCTTGGAGCCAGGGTACTGGTGAAGGTGTGGAAGGCTGGAGGGCCAGCCTGGGATGAGAGCAGGCAGCGGGACGTCCTCCCCACTCCCTGCAGGTTTCTGCACGCCTGCTCTCTGTGCCCACCCCCTCTTCCATTCACTGCGTGGCCAAGGGGAAATTGCAAGCTTTGTCTTCAGTGGAAAGAAGGGGCTTGCTTCAAGAAGCTCCAAACTTCAAAAATCAATAAAGGCCTTTTTCAAGGATGACTGTAATTCCGCAGAGATTAGATCCCTAACTCAGCTGCAAAACTGACCCCTTGGCTGGGGCCAGCTCTCATCAGTATTTTTTACTGAAGTGTAACTGACAAATAACATTATATTGGTTTCAGGTGTACAACATCACGATTCAATATTTGTATACATTGCGAAATGACCACAATGCGTCTACTTAACATCCGTTCCCATGCATAGTTACAATTTTTTTTTTTTGGAACGAGGACTTTCAACTCCCGTTTTGTAAAAATTTATTTTTATCCATTTTTTATTGTTTTATTTATTTTTTGAGAGAGCGAGCAAGCAGGGGAGGGGCAGAGAGAGAAAGGGGGACAGAGGATCTGAAGCAGGCTCTGTGCTGACAGCAGAGAGCCCGATGTGGGGATGGAACCCACAAACTGAGAAATCATTACCTAAGCTGAAGCTAGACGCTCAATCAGCTGAGCCACCCAGGTGCCCCACAGCTCTCATTTTTAATTGCCATTTCCCACCAAGAGTGGGACTCTGCCCTTGGTGCCAGGCTTCCCTCTTTCCCCAGACCCAGGGAAATGCTGGACTCCACCCTCCAGGTCAGGTTGGGGACAGCCAGATGCCCACTAGTCTCACGCCCGGGTGGCCCGGGACACAGTCCATTTCCACCATAAGGCCACAGCCATGTGCCTGAAGCTTTAACCCTTTAGAGGAGACATGGTGCCAAGGGAGGAAGAAAAGAGCCTGGGTTGACTGTTCGCTAGGCAGCAGGATGTGCCCTGGGTTCTTTCTTTTCTTTTAAGCCTCTCAGCATCCTGGGCCCTCAGCGATTTTTTCCCCATTTCACAGCTGAGGACATAGAGGGGCTGGGAGAATTGTAGAGTGCCTGCCGGTCTCTCCTCCATTGTCTGAAGTCACCTTGCAAGAGGGTGAGGATTTCGATCACAGACACCCCTCTCATCCTTCTTCAGAGCCTGATGGTGGGGGGTGGGGGTGGTATCCATTGTGAGGAAGTGGCCGGGGGCCCTGAGTTCTGCAGGGAGGGGGTCGCTCCCTGAAGGCCTGGCTTAAGGATAATCCTCCTTTCCCAGAGGCTCCATCAGAGACAAATAGAATGAAGACACACCCCCTTGTCCCTCCAGGGAAGGCTGCTCCCTCTCTAACATAGCTCGGTCTCCTGTGGTGGTTCAGTTCCTCTGTCTGGGGCAGAACTCACCCCTTGGCCCTGGCACTCTGTGAGAACTTGGGCTGTGTTGTTTGCAATATTTGTTTAAGGTATTATAACATTAACACTTGGGCGATAGGAGTCTGGAACTGCACTCTCCTGGAACATCTGGGCCTCTGAGTCACAGGAGAACAGCTCGGAGACAGGGTGGGGTGGTAACCTGAGCCCTGAGTCAGGCTGTGCCCAGAGCAGAGGCATTGTCCAAATAGCAGCAGGAGGGACTTAGGCTGTGGAGTGACACGTGGTACAGAAAGTGCTAGACGAACACGGCGCCCTCACTGAGATACCTTGCCCACCAAAGAGCCACAGCCACACTCCCCTTGGCATTACAGGGATTTGGGTGCATGGCTCAGTCCCCCAACTAGATTAGGGGCACGGAGGGCTCTACCGGGCCCCTTTGGATTGCCCACAGCACCTAACACAAAGCCTGGCACGTATCTGTTGAATCGATGTGTGAATGAGCGGTAAGCACCAGCTCGGGGCCGTGGACCAACAACCCAGGCACTACCAGAGGGCCACAGAATTTGCCTAGAGAAACCAATAGGTGACCAGGTAGGACATGCCGAACCTGGAGAGACACCCCCAAAAGAGTGGAGGTGAGGATTGCCTGGTCAGGGCAGGATAGTCTGGGGCCCACAGGAGGATTCTCTGGGGTCAGAGGTAAGGGAAGCAACCAGGGAGCTTGCAAGTAGGGAGCAAGAGGGGCAAGAGAAAGAGCGGTGGGCATCCCCTCCCCCCCCCCCCCCCCCCCCCCCCACTGGCTGGTGGCAAAACAAGTCTTGTGTGAGTGAGTGCAGTGGGGGCTGGGGAGGTCAGTGGTCTGGAGGTGATGTCTCACTGAAGTACCCAGCCCACCTGTGCTCTTCTGAACCCAGCCTAACAAAGGCGTTTTCTCCTTTCTCTTTCTACTGTTTTTCCTCTCCACCCACCTCTCCCCCCTTGCAAGATGGACACCACGTCATACCTGGATGCTTCTCCACCATCCCCCTTCCATGGGTGCTTCCCTCCATTGCGTCTGCCATGTGTCCTGGCCTTCAGCCATGTGTTCCCATATTATAGACAGGAAGGAGCTTGCCCAAGACCGAACACCAAAGCAATGTCAAGGCCAAGGGCAGGCATTCTCCTGCTGTAGAGAGGGCACCTGGTAAACTTGGGAGTCCCGCAAAGAAGTCCCCGCCTCTGGTGTCCTGCCAAAGCCTCCCAGCTGTGGCCACATCTCTCCCACACTTCTGTGGCAGCATTTCCCAAACTGTCCTGTCCATTTGGGGCACCTGAGGCTCTTGTCAAACAGTCACAATCCCGAGTCCTTAGCGAATCCAAATCCCCATGTTCTTCAGGTGATTCCTGAGGGACAAGCAAGATGGGAAATCACCGCACCAGGACCTCACCCCCTCAAAGCGCATGTGTGTGAGGTCTGCATAGCATTGGCCTCACCTGGGGACTTCTGGGGTCTGCAGTCCTAGGTTCAAAGCCAACGTGCATTTCACAAGACCCTCAGGTGATTTCTATCCACGGAGGCACCCTCTGGGTTTGCAATTCCTCAAGGAGGTAACATTGTGTAGGGGGACAATCCGGGCCTTGGGATCTTCGTCATGTCATTGCACCAGTCTGGGCTCTTGGCTTCCTCCTCCGTGTGTGGGTGGTAACAATATCTTCCAGAGGTCGTGATGATCGGGTTAGATGCCGAGCTGGAAGCGTCTCACAAAGTTTACAGATGTTGTCTGGCCCTTGCCCTGCTGTTGCTCCTTTCACTCGAGCACCTAGGACTCCACATTCTGTCTGCCTTCTCCCTGGCACTGGCCTTCCCATCCTGCCGCAGCACATAAGCCCCTGGAGGACGTGGTCAGCCTGAGGAGGGTGGTCATCCACTTGGCCATGCCCACAGCCCTCCCCCCAACCCACCTGTGACCATGGAAACCAGAGGCACCCATCACCGGATGGGCACATACACTGCAGTGGGACTGGGACAACAATCACAGACATTCTGCCCCAGAGGGACAGACCCACTGGCAGGGCCTAAGCCTAGAGCGACGGCACTGGCCCCAGAAAAAGCCCATATGGAAGTTGGCTTGGGTGATGGGCTGGGCTTTTGCGGTGCCTAGAACTGGAGGGTGGCTGGACTGGGAGCGGCAGCTGGAACAGCACAGCGGGGAGGGAAGGTGCCCAGAGCAGATGTGTTGTGCCGTCAGACAAGGTATTCCCCAGCCAGTGGGGCTTACTTCTGGAAGGACAGTGGGGATGCTGCCAATCTCCCCAGAGTCCGTGGCATTTCCTGGCTCCAGACAGCTTCTCCTCTATTAAGATTTGTCCAGCAGAACTGCTGGGTCTCTGGAGCCCCTCAGTGTGCCCCAGTCTCTCTATTCACAATAGCTGCGTGGCCTACGTTTTCCTTTCCTGCCCTTCAGTTTTAAATTCCATCCTATTTGTTCCCACAAATGTCCCCCCCCCCCACCTTGTGTGTCAATCAGATGTTCCTTTTTTTATCTCAGAAGACAGGACCGTTATATTTACAGGACTTTGTTGAATCTTGTTTTATTGAAGGCAGAGGTTGAGCATAATTGTTAGACCCTGCTTTCCAACTCATTGTAGATTTCCTATTCTGTCTCCCTGGCTGTAAATATCATTCATCCTACAATCATTTCCATAAGTTTTCACTCGGTGGCATCGAGTTATCCCGATTTAAGTCACATGCAACAACCACCTCGGAATTCCTTCCAGGGGTGGAGGTAACCCACAGCTTTCTGGAACACAGCACTGCTCTCTCCCACATGGGTGCTTTAACACGGTCACTCCTGAAGAAGGCAGACATCCTCTCCCTGGGGTCTGATTCAAGCAGTCCTCTTGGAAAACACTTTTCTGAGCAGTCCCACAAAAATCTATAAAGATCATGAACCTGAAATCCAGAAGCTTAATGTGTGGGAGATATTTAACGTGGCGGGGACCTCCACAATTAGACCATGTTGTGTCCATGGGGGGAGCCTGAGATCCAGAGTGGCCTTCATCTGAGTAACCCATAGTGTACCAGACCTTGGGAGTGGCATGCGGGGTATGTTTGTAGGCCTGGGCGCCTTTGTCACGGCTGTGATTTGAAGAGGGGTGCCCCGGGCCTGGGGTGCCACCAGCAGAGACTGTTTTCCTTTTCCTCAGGGCACACGTTGAATTCTCCTTTCAGGAACTGGAAGCTTTTGCCAGGGCATTCCTGCCAGTGTCCTCCTTCTTCCTCCCTCTTTCTCCTTCTTTTCTTCTCCTCTCATCTTCCTCTTTCCCCTTTTCGTGCCCTTCCCTCTCGTGCCTTTCTCGAGAGCCCTGCCCGGTGCCCCCTCCTTCTGGGGCCCCCCGAGCTCCCAGTGACAGGCCCCTGCAGCGGGAGAGCCAGCACCCCGCGTCCCCATCCTCCCCCCAGCGTGTCTGCCCCCTGCCTGCTTCCTCGGCAGATGCAGGCATCTCCTGCTTTGTTTCCCATCCTGAAGACGAGCAGCTGCCGCACTAATTGCCACCAGCAGGGGGTCTGGGCCGGGCTCACACTCCTCCTGTCGCTTAGGAGGCGGCCCAGGGGGGGAGGTGTTCAGGGGCCGAATGCGCTAAGCCAGCACTGAGCATTATTCCAGGAATTTTAAACACTCGTTAAAGGCTTTGCCGTGTCTCACTTCAGTACACATCATGCTCCAGTTACTGCTCAGAACTGCGGGGGCATCAGGCTGGGCAGCACTTATCAATATTTTAGCACGAGAAAGGCAAATGATGTTGAAACATTGAACTATATTTCCATCTGTTCAAACTGAAATGGGACAAGCACAGCTCAGGAAATGGAATACCTCCTCCCCAGCTGCCTCAGAAGCAGCGATACCCACTGGCCGGGCCTCTGCCCCTGCCTCAGTTTCTCCTTTACCTCTCTTATTACTTCGTCCCCAGTATTCATACCTCGTGGGCAAACTCTAAGGAGCTTGACAAGGTGTCGGGTTTGTTGGTAGAGCAGAGGTGCTGTCAACTCAAAGCATCCAAGAGTGATACCCCTCTCGTTAAAATGTGCTTCACCCATTGATTGACAGGGAAAAGCCGGGTCAAATGTGAGTTGTCTCTTTTGGTGTCAGAGGACATCATTTCCATCTCCTGCACTGGCTTGGCTCAGTGCCTGCAGACCGTCCCTCCTGCAGGGAGACCCAGGGACAGTGGTTAGACATGAAAAGAAATGCACAGACCATAGCAGGTGTATAACTGCTGCATAAATACAGTAAACAATAAAGCGTTTTTATTATGCCCCCACTGTCCCTGGAATGAAACAGAATTTATTGTCAGGAAAGAACCCTGAAAACTCTTAGTGTTCTATTGTCTCAAAGGATTTGAGAAGTTACTAGGGTGCAGAAAGCCGAGGTGGTTGTCATGGACCCTGAGACCAGTCAGCTCAGAGTTAGTGGCTCCCACAAGAGCCCCTGGGGAATCTGCACCAGCGAGACCCCAAGAGGTCTGAGATTCACAGAATTCAGGGATTGGAAGCATGGAACCCTTGACCTTTATGCCCCCAGTCCTAAAACAGATGAGGGACTACTGCCTCCCATTGTCCCTCACAGTGTGTTTTTGCAACTTCTTCTTTTGAGGCTGTTCTACTTAATTTGATCCATCTACAGAGAACTAGGGATGGAGTGGGAAAGGCCATTGGGGTGAGAGGTGGGCCCAGAACCTGCAGCCCCCAGGACTCACTCTGCTAAGGAGGGTATGTGGACTGGTCTCAAACCTTAGGGCACCTACTGAAGAATAACTTAAGATCTTCACTGTGGCTTCCTTGCTGGCAGCCAGGCCGATGGTAACTTGCCAGGTGGGAAAGAGATTTCCACCCTGGCAGCAGCAGGTGGACATTGGAGGCCCGTGTCTATCACACGGGCTTACGGGCTGCAAAAGCCAGAGAACCCATCAATTTTATCTATACCTCTGCTTGCAGACAAGGCTGCCCACATCCCAAGCCAGTTGGAGGTGGGGCAGTTTCAGAAGTGGGATCCTCTTTCTCAGTCAGGACGGGGCGGGGGGGGGTGGGCATTGGAGGGGAAGTACCTAGTCGCATCTGAAACAAATATGCAAGTGCTAAATGGCATCGTAAAGTCATGTCAGAAATCTGATATCCGATGAGGCAGAGGCCAAGGCCATTGCTGACACTTCTGGCCTGTGTGAGTCCAGTGGGGAGCCAGCAAAGTGCTTGGCCCTGCAGGGATCTTGGGCAGAGGGGAGGGGGGCTGGCTGAGTAGTATAGAGAGGTAGACCTATTTGTAAGTAGCAAAATGTAATGTGTTTACTTCTGTCAAGCTGGAGTGATTTTTAAACTCACTGTCTGTAAGACTCAATTAATGTCAAATGTGGGAAAGACACAGCCCCTCATGTCTTCATCCCTTGACCATAGAAGATGGGGCTGGTAAGGGAGAGAGAGAGGAGGGCACTTCTGAAGATTTGTGAAGCAAGCCCAGAGCAGGGTCATGGTGAACCCTGGTCTAGGAAGGGTCCACCCCAGCATCCTTATATACATTGGTCTCAGTGAAGAGCTAGGCAAGACTCTAAGAAGGACTGGTGAGAGACAGAAGGCAGAGGGAATCAGTGCATTGGCTGTGGAGAACATATGTGAGCCTGAGTTGGAAGAATTAAGACTTAATGAAGCCAAGACCTCTTTCTTGAAAGAAAGAAGGAAAGAAAGAAAGACAGAAAGACAGAAAGAAAGAGAAAGAGAAAGAAAGAAAGAAAGAAAGAAAGAAAGAGAAAAGCACTTACAAATATTAGACAGAAGGCAGAAAGGCAAGGCCAGGGGAAGACTCCCCTTAAGTGAGCACTTACTCTGTATGGGGCGCTGTCCAAGGTACTTTTTAAATCAATTATTTCTCACAAAGTCTCTGAGATATAAATATTATTAAACTTATCTGACTAATGAAAAAAAGATGAAGGTCAGAGAAGTTAAATGGCATGTCAGATGACACACACAAGGTCACTGAGACGTTTTGAGTGGCACATTCAAAATTGGAACCTGAATTTGTACACTTCCAAGGTTCATGCTTTTCTTTTTATGCTACATGTTGCATGTAGCTTCAATGTCAAGGGTTAGGGGTAGAGAAAAGGAGCAGAGAGAAGGCAGGACAGGGCTTCCTGGAAACCAGAGGGAAAGAGGCATCATGGTGTAAGAAAATTGTGCCTGCAAAGTTACTGAGATGTGGCTGGTCCACAGCCCTGTGAATCTGGAATTGCAGAAGAAATGACAAGAAACCAGGAGGATTCCCATGAGGGTAAGGACAGCTGCAGAGTGAGTGCAGGTGAGCCTGAAGTTAAATGTGCAAGCTCAGAGGCCAAACCAAAACACCATCATGGGGGGCTGGTGGGTCGCCAGCATGCCCAGGGCTCAGCATGTTTGTGTGTAGGCAGCACTGAAAGGGGACCAGAACACAAGGTAAGGGTTGGAGGAAGCAACTTTCTTAACTTCATGAGACAGGCTAATGCTGTTAGGATGCTAAGCTGTTTACAATCAGGAGCACAAATAAACACAAAGATTCTTTTTGTTTTGTTTTGTTTTGTTTTTAATAAAGATTTCATTTTTTAAAAGTAATCTCTACACCCAACATGGCACTCAAACTCACAACCCCGAGATCAAGAGTCACATGCTTTACTGACTGAGCCAGCCAGGTGCCCTCAAAACAAAGATTCTTTAAACTGCAACTTTGCATGGGTGCCTGGGTGGCTCTATCAGTTAAGTATCCAATTTCAGCTCAGGTCATGATCTCATGGTTCATGAGTTTGAGCCTTGCATTGGGCTCTCTGCTGTCAGTGCAAAGCCCACTTCAGATCCTCTGCCTCCCTCCCTCTCTGTCTCAAAAATAAATAAACATTTAAACTGTAACTTTGCAGAGCTTCATACTGGCTGTAGTAGAACACATTTTTGTGTGCATATACTGCGACCGAAGGGATCTCCAGTCAGAGGTAATGAGGGATTCCAGGGTCCACCCAGCAACCCAGTCCGCAGAAAGTACAGAGAAAATGGAAACTGGAGCTTGGAGAAAGGGTTGGTGGGGTTCTTTTGACTCGGAGTAGAGAGTCATGGGCTCTCATCAGAAACCAGTGCTTGCAGAGCAAATGCATGTGGAAATGAACATGATAAGAGTCTTAATTGTGAGTCTGGGCCTCTGAGAACCCAAGGAGAGCTGCCTGGAAGGCCTCACAGAGACTGAAGAGTGAGCTATTTGGATATCAGAAGGTTGTTCAGGATTTCAGGTTCTCTAGAGTCAAGGTTACATGGCTTGACACCAAATTTTATTTATTTATTTATTTATTTAATTAACTTAAATTTTTAAAAATATTTATTTTTGAAAGAGAGAGAGAGAGAGAGAGAGCACAAGTGGGGGAGGGGCAGAGAGAGAGAGGGAGGCACGGAATCTGAAGCAGGCTCCAGGCTCTGAACTGTCAGCACAGAGCCTGACATGGGGCTCGAACCCAGGAACTGTGAGATCATGGATGCCTAACCGACTGAATCACCTCGGTGCCCTGAGACCAAATTTTATTTTATTTATTTATTTATTTAATTTTTTTTTCAACGTTTATTTATTTTTGGGACAGAGAGAGACAGAGCATGAACGGGGGAGGGGCAGAGAGAGAGGGAGACACAGAGTCGGAAACAGGCTCCAGGCTCTGAGCCATCAGCCCAGAGCCGAGACCAAATTTTAAACTGCAGTCTCATACTTCCTAAGATTTCCCAAGTATGCCCAATGATGGAGACATTGAAGATAATTATAAATTAAATGCATTAATTTTGGGGTGCCTGGGTGGCTTAGTCATTGGGTGTCCGACTTCAGCTCAGGTCATGATCTCATGGTCCATGAGTTCGAGCCCCATGTCAGGCTCTGTGCTGACAGCTCAGAGCCTGAAGCCCACTTCAGATTCTGTGTTGCCTTCTCTCTCTGCCCCTCTCCCACTTGTACTCTGTCCCTCTCTCTCTCTCTTTCTCTCCAACATAAATGAGCATAAAAATAAATAAATAAATAAATAAATGTGTTAATTTATTAATTTCTATAGGCAAAAAATTTTAAGCAAGAAATAATGTGACTGGTAACATTATGGACATACTTATCATTGTGTTTGATATGCAGCTTGTGAAGCTTTTCAAACTGGCCTGGAAGAGATTCAGCTTATAGCAATTATTCAACAGTGTTTATTGAACATCGACTGCGTGGCAGGTATTGTTCTAGGAACTTGGGCTGTATCAGTGGACAAAGATAGTCAAGGGTCTTTGTCCTCGTGTTAAGGGAGATGGATCAAAATAAATAAATATTATAAATTAGTAAACATATAGTGTGTTTGAAGGTGACATGGCTATAGGAACAAAAAGAGTAAGACAAGGGAAGAGAGCCAGAAAGAATGGGGTAGGGGCAAGGCATGGCAAAAAAGAAGGTTGTCAGCCTAGACTTCAGTGAGAAAGTGAGAAGTGGGCTGGCTTGTAGGAGGTGAGTCAGGTAAACATCTGGAAGAAATGTGTTCCAGGAAGAGAGAACAGCCAAGGTTGAGGCCCAGAGGTCTGCCTTGTATGAAGGACAGCAAGGAGGCCAGTGTGATTTGAGTGGGGAGCATTTGGAGAGGTGGTCACAGAAGTGGTGCTGGGGGCAGTGCTGGCCCTGGCAGGCCATACAGCTGCTGTAGAGAGCTGGCTTGTACTCAAGGGCAGTGGGAGCCCTAGGAGGGTTCTGAGTAACTAGAAGGTGGGAGGTCCCATTCACGGAGACTGGGAAGGCTAAAGGTGGGGCATATTTGGGGTGCGGAGGGAGGTGATCAAGAACTTGGTTTAGACATGTTGAGTCTTAGTGTCTATGAACCTTCCAGGTAAAGAGGTTGAGCAGGCAGTAGGATATACAGGTAGGAATCCAAGGATGGTCTGGGTGGGTTGGAGTTGGCATTTTCTATACGGATGTTTAAGGCCATGGGGTGGGATGACCTCACCAAGGAAGAGAGTAGATGGAGAAAAGGAAAGGAACAAGATGCCCCGAGCACTCCAACTGTTATGGGTCAGGGAGAAGAGGAAGAACCAAAGAGGCTGAGAAGGAGTGAGCAGGGCGATAGGAAGAAAACCAACAGGGGGTTGTCCTGGAAGTCAAAGAAGTGTATCCGTGAAGAAAGCTGTCGGGATGAAAGTCAAGTAACACATGTGCAGGGTTTAGCAGAGGTTGGCACATAGTAAGAACTCAGCAAATGATAGATACCTGAATTATTGTATGAGCAGTAGTATGTGAGCACGGGGGGAGAAGAGGAAAATGGAAGGCCAGGTAGAGAAATGAGCCCTTGGTTAATCAGATCGTCATTAAGAAGAATCTACACTCAATCAGAATCTGATGGCGAGGGGTTGTTGATACACAACTACCAGATTAAAACTATTCTGGGGAAAGGGCCCCAGGTTTAGTGGGGTGGGGGGGAACCCTTCCATTGTCTCCAACCCTCGAGCGCTCCCCACTGTGGGAGGAGGACACAATCCTGCTCATGCGTGAGGTCTCAAAATGACTTCTTGAACCTCTTTAAAAATTTTTAAAAAATATTTACTTGTGTGTATGTGTGTGTGTATGTGTGTGTGTGTGTGAGAGAGAGAGAGAGATTGAGAGAGAAAGAGAGAGAGAGACAGAGAGAGAGAGAGAGAACGAACATGCACATATGTGAGCGGGGGAAAAGCAGAGAGAGGAAGACAGAGAATCCAAAGCGGGCTCCATGCTGAGAGCCTGATATGGGGCTTGAGCTCACGGAACTGCAAGATCATGACCTGAGCTGAAGTCAGACACTCAACGGACTGAGCCACCCACCCAGGCTCCCCCTTGGACCCCTTTTGACCTACATCTCTGACCTGGGGATCGGGTTCTCTGGCAAGCCTGCCCCAGAGGTGTGAACAAAACAGACCTGCACATCCTCTGATGTGACATCTCACGAGCTCCCTGCTCCTATCCACCTGTCAGCCTGTCGCTAGGAGGAGACAGCCCCTGCTGGGTTCTCTGAACACTCAGCAGCTTGGGGCGTAACCCAGCCGCAGATGACCTGATTGGTGTGGACAAAGAGGAGCTGCTGAAAGAATGCAGGGCTAAGGTTCTGGGGGAGGATGGAGAAGGGTCCCTGGAGTCACTGATTCCCCACCGAGGCCACTCCTGGAGTTTGGCTGGTGCGTGGTTGTATGCTGGGCCCGGGAGTGGTGGCTCACAGGGCCATTTTGAGGACCCAGACAATTCGATAAATCATCAGACGGTTTGCGGACTGTTTCATGAAGCTGTGTGCCACACTCTCTCATCCATATCTCCTCAGCAGCTGGCACAGGGCACACTACCTGTCCCATGTGGGATGCCCATGAACCTGGTACATAGAGTCCTTTCACTGCCACCGGACCGTTAACCCTGTAGAGCAAAAACTCCAGCCAAGACAGTGATTTCCCTTCCTGGCTCTTGTTCCTGAGTTCATCCATTTGTTATGGAATCCTGTGTCTTTACTACAGACAATTCTCAGCGGCATCTTGACAGGTAAGAGTCAGAATTTTCAACATGCCCTGGAGGTGGTTCTGATGCGAATGTGGCTCGATTTGGACCCTCAAGGATACACACACCTTCCACCCAGGAAGTGCTGTCTGGTGCTTGTGCTGTAGGCCAGATGGGCTCCCAGGAGGGACAGGCAGAGGGCTGGGACAGAAAAATGCCAGAAAATTCCCTCTGCTCGAAAAGATTCCTTTGCCAATCCCATCTTAAATCTCACCGTGGGGTATCGTCCAAGTCTTCCGCTCTGCATTGTCCTCTCAAAAATTTCCTAAAAATGTAGCTCTCTCTGTAGAGTTCATCCCTCTTTCCAAAGGTTAGAGGCTGCCAAAAGCAAAGAATGTCATCGCATGCGGCCCAGGACCATCCACCTGTGTCATGGGCTGTACCTCCATATCTGCCATATCTTGGGAGCCAAGTCCTCTCCTTCCCCCCACAGCTCTGAAGCGGTCCTTAAGAGGGTGAGGGTGACATCTCCTCCCCTGTGCCATCCTCCTGCCGCCCTCCCTCCCCCCCCTGGAATTAAGGGCAAAGGCACAGGGAGCCAGACTGTCTGCCTCTGCCCGGCACCGTTGCCAGGAAGTGTTGAAACGGCTGTACTGCCCTGCCCCTTGTGCCAGGCTCCAGGATGAAAGCAAACCCCAGAATGGCAGTTTGGGATTATCCAATGCCCTGGGCCAGATAGGCTCCCCGTGAGGATTAGTGGCTTCCTCTGAAAAAGCCACAGCCACCGCTTCAGACAAAACCTCCTCTTCTGGGGAGCTCCTGCCCCCTTTATTAACCGAGAAGTTCAGGGTACAGAGGGCTACGAGTCTGCAGAGGACAGCTTATCTCAAAACACCTCTGACAATAGGGAACTCATCACCTCCCAAGGTTCAAGACATTTCTTCCTCGTACTGATTCAGAAGCAGCCTCCCTGCTTCAGAAGCTCTGATTCAGAAGCTCTGTCCTCCTGGGTCGTGGGGCAAAGCCTGCTGCTCAGTGAAGGGGTGATGGGGTGCCGAATAATCCTACTACCGAAGGCCCAGAAGAGTGTATCCTCTCAGCCCCACCTCCATGGGACTTCTGCACCTTGCATTGTCCGCAAGATGCTTCTTTGGACACTGAAGGCCCTTTCATAATGGGAGGGTACTTTGGGATTGTTGCCCCTTCTCCAGCTTCTTGTGCTGTCCCCACGGGCACCTGTCAACTGCATGTTCCAGTCAGCCATCACTGCTGCCAGGCTGGTATCACTCCACGCCCCTGGGCATGGTACTGAGTGGGGCTGCTGGCTATTTCCTCACAGCCCCTGGCATGCCAAGTGCTTATCCTGGATCTCTTGCTGGGTTACCCTCAGGCCATCTCTTTTCCCATCAGCACAAGGCCTGGGTCCCAGCCACCACCCCAAGGCATTGGGAGGCAATGGACAGACACTTGTTGATGGCAAAGGGTTAGCAGGCTGTGTCTTTGGAAACAGGACCCACAGCCTTCTTCACGGAGTCTCTCTGAACCCTAACCTCCAGTGTGTGTGTGTGTGTGTGTGTGTGTGTGTGTGTTTACTGTGGTAAAATATAATAAGATATGATTTACCATTTTCATCATTTTTAGACCTACAGTTCAGTGGCATTAAGCACATTCAGAGTACATCATCACCATCCATCTCCAGAACTTTCTCATGCCCCCAATGAATCTCTGTACCCATTAAATAATTAAATAAGCTCCCTATTCCTCCCTCCTTCAATCCCTCAGCAACCAACATCCTACATTGTGTCTCCATGAGTCTGGCTATTGTAGGGATCCCGTGTGAGTGGAATTACACACTATTTGTTCTTTCGTGTCTGTCTTATTTCACTGAGCATGATGTGTTCAGGTTTCATCCATGGTGTAGCCTGTATCAGAATTTCATTCTTTTTTAAGGCTGAACAATATTCCATTGTATGCATACGCCATGTTTTGTTTATCCGGTCATCCATCGATGAACACTTGGGTCATCTCCATCTTTTGGCTGCTGTGAATAATCCTGCTATGAGCATGGGTTTGAGTCCAGAGTGTGTATTTACATGTTGCCCAAATGGCTTCTCCCTCTGCCCCCACAACACGCACTGTGTTTCTATCAAATGGGCACCATGGGAACTTGGGTCTCTAATGACACCATAATGTGCACTGTTTTGTATTATGTCAACCCTCTATAGGGAGTTAAAACGCCCTATTGTGTTTTTTTTCAATGTTTATTTATTTATTTTTTGGGGGACAGAGAGAGACAGAGCACGAATTGGGGAGGGGCAGAGAGAGAGGGAGACACAGAATCGGAAACAGGCTCCAGGCTCCGAGCCATCAGCCCAGAGCCTGACGCGGGGCTCGAACTCACGGACCGCGAGATCGTGACCTGGCTGAAGTCGGACGCTTAACCGACTGTGCCACCCAGGCGCCCCATGTGTTTTTAAAGACTATCCAGTATGAGGCCAGTGCTGGAGTGGATGTGCACACTGCACGTTTTCATAGGTGGCATTTCCATGTATTTTGTTGGGTTATTGTTCTAGATTGGACTGTTAAATACTATGTTTGAGGCTGGGCTGTCATTTTTTTTTTTAATTTTTAATGCTTTTATTTATTTATTTAAAAACATTTTTTTAATGTTTTTAAATTTATTTTTGAGACAGAGAGAGACAGAGCATGAGCAGGGGAGAGGCAGAGAGAGAGGGAGACACAGAATCTGAAGCAGGCTCCAGGCTCTGAGCTGTCAGCACAGAGCCCGATGCGGGGCTCGAATCCACGGACTGTGAGATTGTGACCTGAGCTGAAGTTGGACGCTCAACCGACTGAGCCACCCAGGCGCCCCTTATTTATTTTTTTAAATTTTTTTTCAACGTTTATTTATTTTTGGGACAGAGAGAGACAGAGCATGAATGGGGGAGGGGCAGAGAGAGAGGGAGACACAGAATCGGAAACAGGCTCCAGGCTCCGAGCCATCAGCCCAGAGCCTGATGCGGGGCTCGAACTCCCAGACCGCGAGATCGTGACCTGGCTGAAGTCGGACGCTTAACCGACTGCGCCACCCAGGCGCCCCCCCTTATTTATTTTTGAGAGAGAGAAAGAGAGTGCCATCAGGGGAGGGGCACAGAGAGAGGGAGACACAGAACCCAAAGCCGGCTCCAGGCTCCAAGCTGTCAGCACAGAGCCCCACACAGGGCTTGAACCCATGAACCACGAGATCATGATGTGAGCCAAAGTCAGACGCCTAACCGATTGAGCCACCCAGGCACCCCTGGGCTGTCATTTGTACAACTGCCTTGGTGTTTCAGAACCATTATTTATTACTCCTGATATATAGAAGGAGCTGCAGGCATGTATAGAGCAGTAAGACGGTATGTTTAATGTGCCTTGTTTTTAACTGCACGAATCAATAAAACTGAATAAAATGGGAAAGAAAACGTGTGGTATCCACTTTAGTAGTGGGCTTATACTTGATATTCTTTAAAACCACGGAAGGGTTTTCTTTTGACTCCTTAGAAAAGTTGACATAACACAAATGTGCCCTATCCTCTCCGCACCCCCCCCCCCACCCACCGCCCCCATCAGAACTTCACCAGGACCTGAGGAATCACTGGGATGCCAGCTAGAGAGCCTGGCAATTTGTAAAGGAGAGTGTCTTAGCCCCAAGTGAGGAATCTGCAGTGAAGGATGGCAGGCATCAGCAATGGACACAGACAGATTTGGGGTGAAAAGCCCTTCGCGTACCATGCGCCTCAGCAGTCACCTATTTTAACAGACCCGGCAGCTCCACATTAGAGGAGGTGTA
The DNA here is from genome assembly GCF_016509475.1 of Prionailurus bengalensis. Classification (NCBI taxonomy): domain Eukaryota; kingdom Metazoa; phylum Chordata; class Mammalia; order Carnivora; family Felidae; genus Prionailurus; species Prionailurus bengalensis. The sequence goes on from NC_057354.1 coordinate 64,723,839, forward strand.
AGGTCACTTACTCTATTCCCTCTTCCAGTCCCAAACCCCCTTGGAGTCACCAGCCTCTCTGCTCGAACACCTAGATGACTGACAACACATCACCACGGAAGCCAGCCCGCAGCTTCCCTGGACTTGCCTCTGAAGAACTCTTCCTTCCTGAATCAACGACTCTGTCCCCATAGCACCCTCCAGGGGCGTCCATTAGCTAACCCTTGGGGCTCCTCAGGATGGGGCAGCTCCCTTTTCTCCCAGGGCGGTGCCCTTTATATATTGGAGGCCAGTATCCAGTCACCCTGAGGGTGAACATCCGGGCTTTTGAAACTTTGTTCTAGAACGCCTGTGCCCAGACCTGAACAATGAGCCCCCAGCCTCACAGCAGCTACAGGTTTGCCTGGTTTGCTCAGAGCTCTGCTCCTAGTCCCAAGGGCAAATACGGTGCTGAGGGAGGGTGTGGGGAGGACGAGAAAGACACCAGTGCCAGCTACTGTTGAGTCAGCTCCATCTATGCTGGACTCTTTTTTTTTTTTTTTTTAATTTTTTAAATGTTTATTTATCTTTGAGAGACAGAGGGAGACAGAGCATGAGCAGGGGAGGGGAGAATGAGAGGGAGACACAGAATCTGAAGCAGGCTCCAGGCTCTGCCGAGCTATCAGCACAGACCCGATGCGGGGCTTGAGCCCACGAACCCGTGATATCATGACCTGAGCCGAAGCTGCTTAACAGATTGAGCCACCCAGGCGCCCCTATGCTGGACTCTTTCTGGGAATTAACCCGTTTGACCTTAGTTCCACTTCACAGATGGGGAGACTGAGGTCAGGGGAAGTCAAGGTGTTAGAACTCCTGATGAAAGCCTGGGGTGAGCACGAGCTGCTGCAATCTCACTTCTAGAATGTTCCCCCAACCGAGGGGAGGAGGCAGGGGGGAGAGAGAGGGCAGTCCTTAGGTTCTCAGGTTTGCCCAGAGAACGGGCACTCTGAGCCAGAGTGCGGGAAGCCAGAGAGAAGCTACTGGCTGTGGGGACCTGGCTCATGTGCCCCTCAGCAGCCTTCAGCTCTGGCTTAGTTTGTCTCCAGGCTGGGTGGGGCTAGAGCCCTCAGTCTGGCCCCTCAGGGACCCTGGAACCAGCTGACCTGTTTGATGCCTGGCGTTCAGCTCTGTGTTTGGCATGTCTGGGGCTTGTCCCTCTGACCTGGTGTGGGGCCAGGGAAGCTCAGAGGAAGTCAGAGATAAGTCCTGCACACGCCCTGGAAGATTCCTGCCTGGGTGTGGAGGTGGGGTGGATGTTGGCGTCTTGGGATTGGCTACTGAACCCACCAAGTCAACAGGATAAAGGCAGAAAGAGAGGATGTTGAGGTTCCTCTCTGCTCCTCTGCCCTCTGCTTCCTTCCCACCCCCCTCACTGGTGAGTCGGGGTCCTGGCAAGGACATGTGATTCCACAGTTGAGTAAGAAGAGGGTCTGAATAAGCTGAATTGGGGTCAGACTTGCCAGGTTGGCTCCAGTGGGCAGGAGGCCTCCTCTCTCTGGCTGCCGCCCTGCCGCCCTGCCCCCCTGCCCTGCTTGTTGGCGGCTTCCACCCCGCTGGCCAGCTGAGGTGGGTGTGGGCCTATAGCCTGGGCCTGCTGGGTGCCCACCCTGGTTCCCAGGCTGAGACTCTTGTACTGCTGCTTCTGGTTCTTTCTGACTAGATGGCCTTTTTCTCACTGATGCAGCTGCTGAGGTTGAAGCCTGTTTGGGAGGAGATAGCAAAGGGACCATTTAGCTCATGGCGGTTTTTGGCCCTGCGGCCAGTAGCTGGAGCTGCAGGGATCTCCTGAGGGGTCCTACGGGTGCTCATAGAGCACCACAGCAGGGCTTGGGCACATTGTGGAAGTGACTGGGGGCTGGGTGCACACGCCTTCTGAGCCTCAGTGTCCTCTCTGCAAGATGAGAGCAAACCTCATGGGTTTGTCATGAGGACTAAATAACAAAGCAAAACACTGAGCAAGCTCTTAGCACTTCGAAGGTGCTCAGTAATTAACAATCATAATTGTTGCCTTGTTTCTCATTACTCTCTGGCACATTCTTTCCCCAGGAATGCCTTGGGGGGGGGCTGGGGTTCAGGTACCTGTGGGCTGTGGCTTTCTAGCTCTGACTTCTGATTTCTGATACCTGGAGTGCATTTTTATTTTATTTTATTTTTTAATTTTATTAATTTAATTTAATTTAATTTATTTATTTTATTTTATCTTATTTATTTAATTTTATTTATTTATTTATTTATTTATAAATTTTTTTTCAACGTTTTTTATTTATTTTTGGGACAGAGAGAGACAGAGCATGAACGGGGGAGGGGCAGAGAGAGAGGGAGACACAGAATCGGAAACAGGCTCCAGGCTCCGAGCCATCAGCCCAGAGCCCGACGCGGGGCTCGAACTCCCAGACCGCGAGATCGTGACCTGGCTGAAGTCGGACGCTTAACCGACTGCGCCACCCAGGCGCCCCTAATTTTATTTATTTTGTCTTATTTATTTTATTAATTTTATTTTATCTTATTTATTTTATTTTATTTATTTTATCTTATTAATTTAATTTAATTTAATTTAATTTAATTTTATTCTTCCTTTTATCCTTTGTTGCAAACCTGCTTCCCTCCTAAATGCCCCAGTTTGGTTAATGGAAGATCATCCCCCAAAATGTCACTCCCATCCTCCTTTCCTTCAGCCCGCCATGTGCAGCCAGGGTGCAACCCATGTCTCAGCCCAGCTGCCCCGCTCCAGGGAGAATTAGTCACTTGCTCACCTGCACCTGGAGTGTTTTTGCAGATGTCCTGGCCAGCACTTACCTCGACGTGCTGTCATTTTTTGTAGAAGTCTGTCTCTCCCGTCCTCAAGGCCGAGGGGTCATGTCCTCTGTTTCTAAGGCAGGCATCAAGGATGGGCGGATGGATGAGAAAGAGGCTGCGTAAGAGCTCTGTGAATCTTGGGCATGGCAGGAGCCATCCTCGTCTCAGACTTTAAGAGAACTCCTCATCCTCCCCACCTGGAGCACTCAGGAAAATGGAAATAGCCTTCTGACTACTAGACATGTTGATCCTGAGCCCAGAAAGGATAGGAGACTTTGCCTAAGGACACAGAGCAAATAAAAAGGATTAAAGCACCTGAGTGCAGGACATCGAGATATGCATGTTCTTAAACAAAGCTTCAGTGTGTTTCTCTGGAGTCAGAAAGGGTGGGTGGTTTGAGAAGAGGGAAGATGCAGAGAGGCATGGGGGTTGTACTCAAAGTCACAGTTGGGAGATTTGTCTCAACATACAATGGAGAGAGGAAGAGATAAAAAAAAAAGCAAAGCAAGTCCCAGACACCTTCTGGCTAAGAAACAATCTAGGAAGATTTGAATTCTAGGGACGATTTGCTACGCGAAGTTTCACTTTTCCAGCTGACAACCTGCCATCTTATCCATTCCTCTGCCTCTAGGACACCTCCCTGTCCACCCTCCTCCTTGCCCATACAAGCACTAACATCACTCCTTTCAGATTTTTCCCTTGAAGCAGCCTCTGAATTCTCCTTGAGGATTAATTTCACCTCCTAAGAACAAAGTTTTTACCTTTGTGTGTGTGTGCTATGGGCCCCACCTCCCTTCCCTCTCCTCCCTGGGCAGCCTGAGTAACATTATCAGATGCATAAAAGAAAGTACAGAGGCCCTCAAAGGAAACCAATCATTTTGAAATACAGTTATCAAAATATTTTTGAAAGTAGTGCTATAGTAATGTATGTGCTTTTCCAACTCTGGATTACATAATAAAATCTACTGGCAGGGCTAATAACCATTGGAGTTTTGAAGGAGTGATGTGCACAGATGATCCAGGCAGATACCTGTTATGGATGTAATAGGATTGGAAAATGTCTGTTATCACTGCTAATACTGCTGTGGTTGATGGCCTGCATTCATAACTTAAGAAAAAGCTGAATTTCAGTTGGAAGTTAGTGAAGATAAAGATGTCATTCCCCCCCCCCCCCCCCGCAAAGTCAAGTATACTTTTGAATCCTACCCGTTAATCTCTTGGCAGGGAGGGAGTCAGAGGGGGTATCTGAGGACTCCACGTCAGAAACACTTGTTGTAGAGCAGTGTTTTTCACCTGGGAATCTATTAGGTAAATTCTCCGGGTGCCTGGGTGGCTCAGTCCGTTAAGTGGCCAACTCTTGGTTTCCGCTCAGGTCGTGATCTCATGGTTCATGGGTTCGAGCCCGGGGTCAGGCTCTGCTTGGACACTGCAGAGCCTGCTTGGGACTCTCTCTCTCTCTCTCTCTCTCAAAATAAATAAAAATGAAAAAAGAAAAGAAATGTAAATTCTCACCCCCTTCCCCAGGTTTGGCGAGTCAGAAACTCTAGGGTGGGACCCAGCAGTCAGTGTTTGAGCAAGCTTCCAGGCGGTTCAGATGCGTGCCCAAATTTGAGAACCGCTGTCTGAGAGCTAGTTGGGACACAATTCCTGAAGTAGAATCTACAACCAAGATGGCCCCTTACCCCAAAGTCCTAGAGGATGATAGATTACCTCTATTTTCTCTCTCTGCTTCCTTCAGACTAACCTTTTATTGAGGTAGACTGGTAGTATGGAGTTTAAAAACCCAAGACTCTTGTTAATGCATATTGAAGTGCTACAGACCAGCTTCTGTCACGGGTGCAGAACAAAATCCAGCTGCAGAGACAGTAGCTAAGGTTTCAGTCCTTTTTGTACATAAAAAGTAATTGCCTTCTAATTATCTCCATAAAAGTGGGAAAACTTGCCTGGCTTATTAGCACCTTTATTAGCACTAGGAAATAATTAGACACCCTTAATAGCTTTCTAATGATCCCTGGAGGAGGGAGCCATTTTCACAGCATCTCCTGGCCATTATTGGGTCATTACAGAGCCTTTTAGAGTCAGTCCACACAGAATGGGGTACGGGCAAATTCATCAGTGTCGGGATGGGCTTTGGATCTCTGTGGGCTCACTCGTGTGCCATCTCTTACCTGTCCGTGCCTCTTCCCTCAGAGGTACAGCTGCGCTCTTCCAGAAAGCTCTGGGAAGAGGCCTCTCACCATGGTGAGCTGGCAGGGGACGACGGGGGTGGGGGGGGGTGGGGGGGGTGGGGGGGGGGGTGGGGGGGTGGGGGTAGGGTGGGGGTCAGGGAGGGCTGCTGATCTGCAGGCAGAGCAATCTCAGGGCCCCCCATCTCTCCTCTGGCCCTATACAGACTATCCCAGCCTCCTTTGGGAAAGACTGCTAGGCGTATCACATTCCGATTCTCCAATCCCCAAAGCGCAGGCTTTGAAAAGCTGAAGGCATATTGATAAGCAGGATAGTGGTTTCCCATCTGGCTGGGACGTAGTTCCCCGGCAGGGCTTGGGTCTTTAGGGCGGAGCTTAAAGATTGAGCTGTAGGACTAAATGTTAGGGAGAAAACGACGGGAGGGAATCCCGTCTCTATTTCTCCAGCAGGTGGCGCCATAACTTTACCTTCGGAGATTCCGGCGCGCCGGGGCGGGCAGTTCTGAGTTTGCAGTCTAGGGATGTGCGTCACCACCTGGGACTCCCCTTCTCAGTATTTGAGAATACCTCCCAGGACCCGCGCTATTTCTGTTTCTTTAACTGAACATCATAAACACACCTGTCAGAAACACTTAGCGATTGGCCTTCTAGACCAGGGGCACTGAAGGAATTTGGGCAAATCATAATTATGCTGTCTATCGCCCTCAGATTCTGGGGCTTTTCCCAAACACCCCCGGCCTCCTTCTATAGAGATTTGCCATCCGTATCTAGGGCTTCTAAAATTTGCTTATATTTTCAACCTAATAAATAGATCTCTTGCCTGGCTGCCACTCACGTCGCAGAGGCTGGGGAAGCAGCAGGGAGAACCCTGCATTTAATTCTGAGCAGTCTTTGGAAAGATGAAATCCTGACCTATAAGTGACACTACTCCGTGAAGTAGGACTGCCTCCCTTTTTCTAGAATCTCAGGGTTAATTCACCTAATCCAGTTGTTCACCCAGTGCAGGATTCCCTTCTGCAATGTGACGACCAGAGGGAAGCAGGGTCCCTTGCAGTTTGCAGGTGGTGTTTGCATCCATTTCAATGCTCGGTACAGGCCCGTGAGATGCACAGTAAAGTGATTTGCCCAAGGACTCACAGCTACTTAGGGGTAGGACCTAGTCGTGTCACCTGACTTCAGCATCTTCCATGACAACATAGCCACCTCCCACCCACCGTTGGCCAACACCTGTCCAGCTCTTATCAAATACTACCTGCCATCACTCCTTCCCAAGGCAGTCTGTCCCACTGTTCCAGAGCTCTGCTTTTTGAGAAACTCTTTCCTTATTGTCTGGTTATCCTCTGCGGCGTAACAACTACCCCCAAGTTTAGTGATTTAAAACAACCATATTTCGGGGCACCTGGGTGGCTCAGTCAGTTGGGTGTCTGACTTCAGCTCAGGTAATGGTCTCATAGTTTGTGGGTTTGAGCCCCACATTGGGCCCTGTGCTGACAGCTCAGAGCCTGAAGCCTCCTTCGGATTCTGTGTCTCCTTCTCTCTCTGCCTCTCCCCCTTTCATGCTCTCTCTCTCTCTCTCTCTCAAAATAAACATTAAAAAATAAATAAAACAACCATATTTCCAAGTTCTTGTATCTCACAACTTTGTGTGTCAGGAATTCACTTGCCTGGATGATTCTTCTGTTCAGAGGTCACACAGTGGCAGTGGCAATGAGCTGGCTGATGAGCTGATCTGGAGGGTCTGAGTTTCTCTTGGGTGTCTGACTCCTTAGCAGGAAGGCCGGAAGGCTGGGCTGGGCCTGCCAAGCAGAGTGTCTCCGTCTCCGTGTGCTCCAGCCCATGGCCTCAAGGCTTCTGATCTGAAGGCCCAGAGCTCCAGAAGTGCATGTTCAGTGATCAAGGTGGAAGCTTCATGGCCTTGTGTCACCTAATCTTGGAAATCACATAATGCCCTTTCTTTTTTTCTTTTTAAAAATTTATTTATTTATTTATTTATTTATTTAATATTTATTTACTTTGACAGAGAGAGACAGAGACAGAGCACGAGTGGGGGAGGGGCAGAGAGAGAGGGAGACACAGAATCTGAAGCAGGCTCCCAGCTCTGAGCTGTCAACACAGAGCTGGATGTGGGCTCGAACCCATGGACTGCGAGATCATGACCCGAGTGGAAGTCGGTCGCTTAATCGACTGAGTCACTCAGATGCCCCACATAATGCCCTTTCTACCATATCTGGTTGATCAAAGTAGCCAGAGACTTGCCCGGGTTTCTAGGGGAAGGGAGATAAATTCTGTCTCTCGTTGGAAGAGGCGTAAAAAAATTGCCACGGTGTTTTGAAACCACCACTCTTATGGAATTGACATTAGCTTCTCTAGATCTGCCTCTCACTCTGTGCTGACTAAATCTAGTCCTTCCTTCTCTACTCAAAACCCCTTTTTCAAATTTCAAGACCGCCTTCCGAAATACCTTGGATCTAGGACCCCATCCACGAAATGACCCTTTGGAGGCGAGACAAGAAAATAACTTTCATGTTTTAATTTTATTTATAAAATTTGAAATAAAGTATTACTAACATTTCATATATAAATTGAGGCTGGTACCCATCTTCAGGTCAAGTTCCAGGTGGAAATACGCTACCTGCTGTATTCAAGAAACTGCAAGAGAACATTGGATGTGCCCCAAAAGAATTGTCATCAACACCCTCAAGCATTTGTATTCCTTGTATAACAGAAATGTTTGCGTGCCGGGATGATCATATCTAGTTTCAAAAATTTGCCAATCCCCAAATGGTCAAGAAGCTCCAAAGGATTTGCAAACAATCTTTAGATTGCAAAACTAAACAAATAATCCAAGCAGAACAATGTACCAGAAAGCGAGGAAGGAGAATATTTCAAGACCCCTTCCTGGCGGCATCTGGACCACATACCCCATGAAAGCAGGGCGTGCATCTTGCATGTATTTGCAAACTAGCTCTGGGTATGATGCCTGACACATCCTAGACTCTTGATTGATAGTGGGCAGCTGAATCGCACTGACCTTCTTGACTACACCAGCTCATTGGTTAATGTCGTTGAAGAGCAATTAACAATAAACCCTGTGCCTTCACCTTCAGCTCCCCAGCCCACAAATGTAGGCTATTTGCCCCCGGGCTGCCAGCTGCTTGCCTCAGTTTACCTGTCACTGCTCTGCCCACTCATGTGCCTTTGCGAGGTCTTCTTGGACTTGTTCTCATCTTCTCAAGTCCTTCACCCTCTAGGAGAGCAGGGTGTCATCTAGAGATTTCACCATGATCCTCCAGAGCATTTACACAAGGTAAAATAGTTCATACACACACACACACACACACACACACGCACACACACACACGTGTATTTATTTTTGAGAGAACACAAGTGGGGGAGGGGCAGACACAGGGGAACAGAGGATCCAAAGCGGGCTCTGAGCTGACAGGCTGACAGCAACAAGCCCAATCTGGGGCTCGAACTCAGGAACCACAAGATCATGACCTGAGCGGAAGTTGGATGCTGAACCGCCTAAGTCGCCGAGGTGAGCCATGAGGTAAAATAGTTTGGGTACTGATCCCATAGGCTGGGAAGGGGATAAAGTCCATTCTCTCTGGCTTCCAATAGCTCATTATCCTGCACAGCTATTAAGAAACACCTACAGAGTTTTTCCTCTCTCTCTCTCTGCCTCTGGACTCTTCCTGAGAGTGCCAGCCTGACTAAAAGTGGAAACATCTCTGGTAGCTTCCTGAGTCCGGGCAAATTTATCTAGGGATCTGAGTGGCTGAGGACTTGCTCTGCACTGTTTCCATTTTAGCATATGCGCTGCCGAAGGGAAGCAAGCACAGGGAACTTGCCTCTCTCGGGGGAGGGGCGGGGGCCTGGGCTATGCTGTAACTTACCTCTGCACGGTACCCTCTGGTGGGGACAGCATGCCCTGGGGAACGAGGAGGTACAACTTCTCAGCTACGCTGAGTTCATTGCCTTAGGCAGTACTTTACATGGAAGTGCGCAAGTTTACCATACCTTTGTGAACTAGGAATGGTCAGACTTAATACTACACGTCAGAGAAATATTGAAAGAATAAATGCAAATTACGTACATAAAAGGGCCACAGGGTAGGTTCCAGGCAGGAAGATTATACTCTTGAATTTAAAAAGGTAGTTAACATTCGTTAGATACAACTGCATGTGCCAGAAAACCCAAGGGTTTTAAATAAAATGGGGGCTTATTTTTCTTTTACATTAGGGCAGTGAGGAAAAGAAAGTCTAGGGCTGGAATAGCTACTCCAAAGTCATAAAATTCAGACTTCTTTTGCCTGGTTTTTCCACCAACTTTAGTATGCTGCCTCACGGTCCAAGGTGGCCGTAGCAGCTCCACCATCACGTCTATATTCCTGTCAGCAGGAAGGAGGAAGGGGAAAGGAAGGAATCCTTTTCCTTGAAGAACACTTCCAGAAATTTGCATACAACACTTCCAATTGCATTCATTAGTCAAAGCTTAGTTATACGGTACACCTATCTGCAAGGGAGGCTGGGAAACACAAGTCTTTATTCTGGGCAGCCGTGTGCCCAGCCACGAATTTCAGTTTCTATTATTAAGAAAGATGTGGAGGGGGCACCTGGGTGGCTCAGTCAGTTGAGCGTCTGACTCTTGATTTTGGCTCAGGTCATGAACCCAAGGTCGTGGAATGGAGTCCCGCGTCGGGCTCCACACGGAGCGTGGATCCTGCTTGAGATTCTCTCTCTCTTTCTCTCTCTCTCTCTCTCTCCCTCTGCCCCCCTCCCCATCCCCACTTGTTCTTTCTCTCTCTCAAAAAAAAATAAAAGTGGGGGGGCGCCTGGGTAGCCCAGTCTGTTAAGTGTCCGACTTCATGATCTCACAGTTTGTGGGTGGTGTTTACTCTTCTTTGTGGGGGTCTGCGCTGACAGCTCAGAGCCTGGAGCATGCTTGAGACTGAGTCTCCTTCTCTCTCTGCCTTCCCCCACTCATGCTCTGTCTCTCTCTCTCAAAAATAAATAATAAAAACATTAAAAAAAAAAAAAGACGTGGAGACAGAATAAAGAGGGCAGCCACTAGTCCTATGTGCTGAGGTGGGATGGCAGAGTCCATTACCAGAAAGAAAATACTAGTAGCCTGTCAAGCATACAAAGTACTAACAAGTGTGAAAAATAATTCTTTCCTTATTTATTTTCCCCCTTGGATCATCTACTCAGCCTATATTGGGCTCATCTTAGGGAGGCATTAGGAGGTGTATTAGTCAGGGTTCTCCAGAGAAACAGAACCAAGGGAGGCCTTATAATGAAGACATTTATTATGAGAAACTGACTCATGATAATGGAGGCTGAGAAGTCCCACTATCTGTTGTCTGTAAGTTGGAGACCCAGGGAAGTCAGTGGTTATAGTTCCAGCCCAAGTCTGAAGGCCAGAGAACCAGGAGAATCAAAGGTGTATGTTCTGGTTCACATCTAAAGGTCTACAGCCGGAGGACTGATAGTAAGCTCCAGAATAAGTCCAGAGACCTGAGAACCAGGCTGATGGCATAAGTCCCGGCCAAAGGCAGAAGACCAGTGTCCCAGCTCATGCAATAGAGAGAGAGAGAATTCTCTGTTTATTCTCCATTTTGTTCCGTTCGGTCCCTGAACAGATTGGATGATGTCCACTCACATCGGAGAGGACAGCATGCTTTATTTGGTCTACTGACCCAAATGCCAATCACAGACACACCCAGAACTAATGTTTAATGAGGTATCAGCCCACCTTGTGGCCTGGTCGAGTTGATACATAAAATCGATCATCATGAGTATACCCCTTGTCAACCTGCATCTCTTTCAACTGAACTTACTCCACAAATGAAAACAATAGCAAGGTCATAGCGCCAAACATGATAGACCTATCGAGAGTACCACTGAAAATGCAGCAACCCCTTCCCCAGAAGAGCGATAAAGCCCTTGAGTGGTGTTTACTCTTCTTGATTTCCCGTAACTGAAATACGATGATGTAAAATGAACAACCCTTAAATACTATGATATAAAGTCAATACATCTTATGTTACATAATTAGGGAATAAGAGAGGGAAAAACCCAAAGATATTTACTTAAAATATATACATATACACCCACAAATATATTCATAACAAAACGAGGAGGAAATACTCTTGATAATTATAGTCTTAATTTCTGTAACTGATCACATGGTTGTAGCTGGTATTTAATTACCTTCTTTCACCATCCATTCTGAATTCCCTTTGCCTTCAGCAAGCACCTCAGCTGGTTGTATTTCTTTACCTGGGGCAGTGGTTCTTGAAGGATCTGGATCATTAGTAGTCCTGCCTTGTTTGGGTTGCTGTAGCTTTCCACTGACCTTAATCACAGGTCATGGTAATGCTAAGAGATGCCCTAGGGGATTTCCTGTTTTCCAGACACACTCAAGCTTACCTCCACTGTGGAGTACAGTCCCATTTCCTCTCGGTAGTCAGGACCAATCACCCAGCCAGCACAGTAATGTCCTTCTTGCCTGTGGATTCAGAGGCATGAGAAGCCCCCAGTGGGCAGGTGGCAGTCTCAACTTTCAGTTCAATGGAATCATGGCTGTGATTCCTAGTGGGAACATTTCTCCTTCTGGAACTGAGACCTCTAGGCCAGCAGAGCATATTGTCATGGGAACAGGAAGCAAAATGTTTGCTAGTGGGTCACTAGGGATAATAGGGAGTGGTGCCACTCCCATCCCTACCTCTTGCTCCCCGGGCCTTTGAATTCTGGCTATGGGAGAAACAGTGCTGTACATTGGACGCTAATTCAGAGTATATACAGCTTTCTGGAGAACCTTGCCCCGGCCTTGCAAGATGTTGCCACCTAACTGGTGCTTTAAATCTTCAAAGGACCATTCCATCTTTCTATCAAGTCAGGTGCTTCAGGATGGTGGGGAATCTGATAAGATCAGTGAATTCTTTGAGCATGGGCATATTGCTACACTTCTTTTGCCATGGGGTGAGTTTCTTGGTCAGAGCAATGCTATATGAAATACTATGATAGTAGATAAGGCATTCTACAAGTCTGTGGATGGTGGTTTTGGCAAAAGGATTTCACTGAAGGAAGACAAATCCATATCCAGAGTGAGTGTCTATTCCAGTAAGAACCCTGCCCCTTCCATGATGGAAGTGGTCCAGTGTAATCAACCATTCCCTGGGAATGGTGCCCTATCAGAGATTCAGTTTTGGTCTCTGCTTCTGGCATATTGGACACTCAGTGGTGGTGGTAGCCAGGCTTGCCTTGGTGAGTTGAAGTCCATGTTGCTGAACCCATGCATAACCTTCCTCCTCCACCCCAGCCACTTTGTTCATGAGCCCATTGGAGGGAACAGAGATGGCTGTTCCATTGGGAACAGAAATGGCTGAGAAGAGAGGCTGACTGGTATCCACAGAACAGGTCATCCTAGCCACTTGATTATTCAGGTCCTCCTTGGTTGAGGTCACTCCTCCAGGGGCCTTGACATGAGACACATGATGTTTTCACCCATTCAGAAAGGTCTGTCCACATACTTCTTTCCCAGACTTCCCTGTCACCAGTTTTCCAGTTGTGTTCCTTCCAAGTCATCCCGTCTAACCAAACCATCGACCACAGCCCGTGAATTGATATTTAATCACACGTCTGGCCATTTTTCCTTCCAAGCAAAAGGAACAACCTGGTGAACCGCTCAAAGGTCTGCCCACAAGGAGGATTCCCCTTACCTCCGTCCTTTAGGGATGCTCAGAAAGGAGCTGTAGTGCCGCAGCTGTCTGCTTTCAGGTGGTGCTTGCACGTCATGCAGAACCATCTGTGAGCTAAGCTTGAGTTCTTTCTCCGCTCCATCATCTGATTGGAGGGAACTCCCCGTGAAGCTGTAGGTGCGGGCTGGGAGAGAGCCGATACTGTGGCAGGGGTAGCGACTGTGGGCATTTGGGCTGCCTCTTCATGGAACTTACTTGCGCCTTCAGGATGTGTTCGGGTCCCGTGCCATAATACCACCACCATTTGATGATGGAATGCTGCAGTGTATGCCCATCTTTATGGCGTGGTGGGTCAGGTAACACCCAGGTCATGACCAGGAGCTCAGATCACATGGGAACTTGATTTCACCCATGGTTAAGTGTTAAGTCTCAGCGAGGGCCCAGTAGCAGGCCAAAAGCTGTTTCTTAAAAGGAGAGTAGTTATCTGCAGAGGATGACAGGGCTTCGCTCCAGATGCCTAAAGGCCTGTGCTGCGCTTGTCCTAAAGGAGCTCGCCAAAGTTTCCAAATGGCATCCTCGTCTGCCCTCGACACTTTGTGCACCATTAGATCTTTTGGATCACAAAGCCCGTGTCAGAGCAGCTTACACAGCAGCTTGGACCTATTGCAGAGCCCTCTTCTGTTCTGACCCCCACTCAAAACTAGCTCCTTTTCGAGACACCCAGTAAATGGGCCAGCTTCACAGACCCAAATGACGAATATGTTGCCTGAAATTCAAAGAGGCTCGATAGATGGTATGCCTCTCTCTGGTTGTAGAAGGGGCCAGATGCAATAATTTGTCCTTTACCTTAGAAGTTTTGTTTCTTCTCTCTGATATTTTACTCATTTCCTTCCCCAGTGTAATGAGCACTTCCACCTTTTAGCCCATACTTTTCCTTCAAAGCCCTAACTCTTCCTCCTCCTAACCTCTAGCTTCAGATGTCAGTCATCACACCAGAATAGAAGATGAAGGAAGACAGTCCATTACACAACCGTCTGAAAACTTTCTCTCAACTGTGAAAAAGGAGAGATAGATAATATGCTTTTTTCTAAATTTTTAAAAAGTGTTTATTGATTTTTTTAGAGAGAGAGAGAGAGACAGTATGAGCAGGGGAGGGACAGAAGGAGAGGGACACACAGAATCTGAAGTAGGTTCCAGGCTCTGAGGTGTCAGCACAGACCCTGACGCGGGGCTCAAACTCGCAGAGTGCGAGATCATGACGTGAGCCGAAGTCAGAAGCTTAACCGACTGAGCCACCCAGGCACTGGTTTTCATAGTGAGGAGCGCTGAGTGTTAACTGGTAGCACAAGGCAATGATGAAACCGAGGCCCAGAGTCTCTTTCCACCCTGGTAGGAGGGCCATGGTTTCATAACCTGGTATTCACTGCAAAGCTGAGGGTCTTTAGGTAGTACTTAAGGATATTGTCAGAAAGCAAAACTCACTCTGTCAGGAAACGTCTTAATTTCTCCCCCTTGCTTTGACTTTCTTTTTAAGAAGATTTTATTATTTTAGAGCAGTTTTAGGTTCATAGCAAAATTGGGAAGATTGTACAGAGATTTCCTATGCATTCTCTATCCCCAGAGTTGTACTTTTGTTACAAGGATGGACCTACATTGCCACATCATAATCACAAAAGTCCACGGTTTCCTTTAGGGTACACACTTGACATTGTACATTATATGGTCTTGGACAGGTTTATAAAGATATGTATCCATTGTTATGCATCCCCCTACTTACTCATTCACCCACTGAAGAGCATCTTGGTTGCTTCCAGGTTTAGGAATAACTTATTCTGACAATTATGAACAAAGCTGTTATAAACATCTGTGTGCAGGTTTTTGTGTGGACCTAAGTGTTCAATTCCTCTGGGCACAGTTTTGAGGAAATGTTTTGCTGGATATAGAATCATGGTTGACAGTTTTTTCTTTCAGTCCTTTGACTATGTCATCATACCATCTTCTGGCTCATGGGCTCTGTTCATTTTTCTTCATTCTTCTTTCTCTTCCTTAGACTGGATAACTCCAATTAACCTACCTTCAAGTTGGCCGATGCTTTCTTCTGCCAGCTCAAAAGGAATGTTGAGTCCCGATGGTGATTTTTACACTTCAGTTTTTGTCATTTTCAACTTGAGAATTTCTATCTGGTTACTTTATATGGTTCCAATTTCTTTATTGATACTCTCTGATGAGATGTTGTTCTCATGCTTTTCTTTAGTTCTTTTTTTTTTTTAAATAAATGTATTTATTTAATTTATTATTTTTTTAAGTCCAATGTGGTGCTTGAACTCACCACCCCAAGATCAAGAGTTGTGTGCTCTACTGACTGAGCCAGACAGGCACCCCTCTTTAGTTCTTTACAGATGGCTTCCTTTACCACCTTGATCATATTTAAAATAGGTGATTTAGAGTCTTCTAGTAAAATCAATGTCTAGGATTTCAGGGGCAGGTTGTATTAATTGCCTATTTTTTTCTGTGTCCAGGCTACCATTTCTTGCTTCTTTGTGTACCTTGTAGTTTTTTCTTTTTATATTTTTTATTGTGTTATGATATACATAAAATTTATAATTTTAATCATTTTTAAAACATTTTTTTTCAACGTTTATTTATTTTTGGGACAGAGAGAGACAGAGCATGAACGGGGGAGGGGCAGAGAGAGAGGGAGACACAGAATCGGAAACAGGCTCCAGGCTCTGAGCCATCAGCCCAGAGCCCGACACGGGGCTCGAACTCCCGGACCGCGAGATCGTGACCTGGCTGAAGTCGGACGCTTAACCGACTGCGCCACCCAGGCGCCCCATTTTAATCATTTTGAAGTGAACAGTTCAGGGGCATTAAGTACATTGGCAATGTTATGTAACCATCGCCACTGTCCATTACCAGGTTTTCTCATCCTCCCAAACAGAAACTCTGTACCCTCATTATGATTAAATGATAACTCCTCATATCCCTTTTCTTCAGTCTAGTAGAATGCGACCTCCATTCTACCTCCTGTCGCTTATAAATTTGCCTATTCTAGATACTTCACATAAGTGAAATCATACAGTATTTGTCCTTTTGTTTCACTTAATATAATGTCTTCAAGGTTCATCCATGCTGTGGCATGTATAAGAATTTCATTCCTCTTTATAGGCTTTTTAAATGAATACTCCATTGTATGCATAAACCACATTTTGTTTATCTTTTCATCTGTTGATGGACACTTGGGCTGTTTCCACCTTTTGTCTATTGTGAGTAATGCTGCTGTGAACATTGGTGTGAAAGTATCTGTTTGAGCTCCTACTTTAAATTCCTTTGGGTATATATTTAGGAGTGGAATTGCTGTATCACAAGGTAATTCTAAGTTTAATTTTTTGAGGAACCGTCAAACTGTTTTCCACAGCTGCTGCATCATTATACTCAAATGCACTCATTTCCTCATTTTTTATTAAAATTTCTTTAAATGCTTATTAATTTTTGAGAGAGAGGGACAGAGTGTGAGCTGGGGAGGGGCAGAGAGACACAGAATCCGAAGCAGGCTCCAGGCTCTGAGCTGTCAGCACAGAGCCCGATGCAGGGCCCAAACTCTCCAACCTTGTGAGATCATGACCTGAGCGGAAGTCAGCCCCTTAACCGACTGAGCCACCCAGGCGCCCTGGACAGGGATTGTTCTAAAAACCTGGAATAGACAAAGAAAAATCTCCTAGTTTGGGGGCACCTGGCTGCCTTAGTCGGTAGAGCATGCAACTCTTGGTCTTGGGGTCATGAGTTTGAGCCCCAAGTTGGGTGTGGAGATTACTTAAAAAAAAAAAATCTCCCAGTCTTTATGGAGAGATTCAGTGTGCATGTTGGCTTTGGCCTGGGGCTTCAACACTCAGTCAGGAATTTTACAACTCTGCCTTAGCCTTCACCTCCTGCTTGGGCAGTCTCAGGACAGCCAGAGGCAAAAGTGTAGAGCCTTTTGTGAACATAGCCCTCAGCATGGGTGTGTCCTTCTAGAATCCCAGGAATATGTTGGAGCTTCTCAAAGCCGTTTTCCCCAAAATACCTTACTCCCCAGCCTTTCTTATAAGCTTTTGGACTGATCTATTCTTTGCCCGACTGTTATCCATTGCCTCGGGCAGCAGAAATGGAAACATTTGCCTATAGGCAGTCAAGATGAAGGCAAATGTTTGAGTAGATTTTCCAGGGAGCCGCCATACAGATGAACTAAGATCAGTTTGTAACTGGGGTCCATTCTGCCCCTTCTCGGCACTGGGAATGCAGACTGTTCTTTTTAAGGCTCCTGATGAGCTGAGGAGTGAGGAATGGGAGGGTAAGGAAAATGCCACAAAGCTTGATGTTCTTACTAAGATTCAGCCGTATTCTCAAATGAGGTCTCTCTGGGTTGCTTCAAGCTTCTGGTTAGTCTCCAGAGTTCTAAAAAAAATTGCTGCGGACAGTTTCTGCCAATTTTTAATGTTGTTGCTCTTATGGAGGGGGTGGGCTTTTGGAGCTCCTGGCTCTGCCATTTTCTCTGGAGACTTTTTTCCCCCTCCTAAAGCTCCCTTTGAAAATCCCAGCACAGCAGCTCATAAGACAGTAGGTTCAATTAATTGTCCTCTAACCCCGTGTTTAGTGGAATAGTGTGAACGCTATCAAAGATCAATTGCCTCCTAAAGGAATAATGCTCTTACCCATGCCTTCCTTCCCCATGTCTTGCTTCCAAAGATTTTAAGCTGTTGTTCACACTGATTAGATTTCCTCTGTCACGTCTATAGAATGAGAGGCTATAAAGAGTCCTCTCTCAGGGCGCCTGGGTGGCGCAGTCGGTTAAGCGTCCGACTTCAGCCAGGTCACGATCTCGCGGTCTGTGAGTTCGAGCCCCACGTCAGGCTCTGGGCTGATGGCTCAGAGCCTGGAGCCTGTTTCCGATTCTGTGTCTCCCTCTCTCTCTGCCCCTCCCCCGTTCATGCTCTGTCTCTCTCTCTGTCCCAAAAATAAAAAAAAAATTTAAAAAGTTGAAAAAAAAATTAAAAAAAAAAGAGTCCTGTCTCCCTTTATTGTCAGGGGAACTGATGTTCAGGGAGTCTTGCTGACTTGTTCAAGATTGCACGGGAATGCAAGGATAGAGGTAAAACGCCAGATCTCCTGTGTCCCCACCTAGTGTCCCCTCCATGGGATCAAACTAGCGGTATGTGTGCAGGTCGCTCTGTGTGGGTGAAGCCAGATCTCATTTTCTCCATTATGGTTAAGTGTTGGCGTCAGTTGATCTGTCCGTACTCTCCCTTTCTCTGCCCATTGCTCCATTCCCACACCTCATGAGGAAAGCGTTTCTTAGGGCTCGTGAATAGGCTGCTGCTCTCCCTGGCTTCCAGGGAGTAAACATTTTCCCCCAAAACATTGGTTCCAGAAAAGTCCACTCTTTTAGAGTTCTCTGCTGCCTGCTCTGATACGTCCCAGAGAAACACACAGGTTGGATTTGAAGAGGAGATCCTTTCACTTCACACCTGGGAACACAGATCCAGGCCTCTGTCTACATTGGAGATGCCCTCTCTAGCACGCACTTCACATTTATCTGGTTTATTAATTAGGCTGTTGTGTTCCAGGAGCACCTAGAGTACAGGAGGAATGGTGCTAATCAGGGTGGGTGATGCTCTAGAACTGAGTTAGACTAACATGCTGTAACAAATAGATACCGTGTTGGCTCAAACACACACACACACACACACACACACACACACACACACATTTATCTCTTACTTAATCCAAGGCATTTGCTCCAAATTAGGGCACGTGTGTGTGTGTGTGTGGGCGCACGCAGTGCTCTACTCCACGTAGCTACTTAGGGACCAAGGCTAGTGGTAACTGGCATCTTCGGTACATGACTTCCAAGGTGACTCTAGGTATTGTCATTCTAGGAGGAACGGGGAAGAACATGTGGGAGATTTTACAAGCCAGCCAGCCCTACAAGTGGCCCATATCAGATCTACTTACATCCCTTTGGGGAGAACCTGGTCACAAGGCCAAACCTAACAAAAAAGGCTGAGAAACGTCATGTAGTTGGTCAGTCATATGTCCGGCTGTAGTTCTGTTATTAGTGAAGATAGGTAAAACACTATTTATATCCATACATGTAACACTCAGCAGATAGGGGTACTCAGGAAATATTTACTGAATTGGGATAGATGAATGAGTGAATGGACAAATAAATGAAGGAAAGAGTGAAGTAATTCTTTTACTACATGGTTAGAGATATGTTTTTGCAGCCCCCAGTATCCTATTAGTAGTGGAAGAGGTTAGAGATGTCCCAGTGTTTTTCCACACTCCCAGAAAGCATCTCGATATGAATGCATGGGGAAATAATTTTAAATGGCCCATTATAGGGGCGCCTGGGTGGCGCAGTCGCTTGAGCGTCTGACTTCAGCCAGGTCACGGTCTCGCGGTCCGTGAGTTCGAGCCCCGCGTCAGGCTCTGGGCTGACGGCTCCGAGCCTGGAGCCTGTTTCCGATTCTGTGTCTCCCTCTCTCTCTGCCCCTCCCCCGTTCATGCTCTGTCTCTCTCCCCAAAAAAAATAAATAAACGTTGAAAAAAAAATTAAAAAAAAAATAAATGGCCCATTATAAGAGCACCTAGATGGCTTAGTCGGTTATGTATCAGACCCTCAATTTGGGCTCAGGTCATGATCTCACAGTTTGTGAGATCAAGCCCCATGTTGAGATCTGCTCTGACAGGGTGGAGCCTACCTGGGAGTCTCTCTTTGCTTCTTTCCCACATGAGCTGTCTTTCTCTCTCTCTCTCTCTCTCTCTCTCTCTCTCAAAATAAATAAACATAAAAAATAAATGGCCCATTGTAAGTAAATTCAGTCAATAGAATTCAGAAACCACATTATATATTTGTGGGGAGAGGGGATGGAGATAACGGTTATTGGTGTGAGTTTTAACTTTAAAATGAATTAGTCACAGGGCGCCTGATGGCTCAGTCGGTTGAGCATCCGATTTTGGCTCAGGTCATGATCTCACAACTCGTAGGTTCAGGCGCCACGTCCAGCTCTGTGCTTGCAGCTCAGAGCCTGGAGCCTGCTTTGGATCCTGTATCTCCCTCTCTCTCTCTGCCCCTTCCCTGCTCACACTCTGTCTGTCTCTCTCAAAAATAAACGTTAAAAAAATCAAAATGAATTAGTTATGAGTTTTTGATAACAAATTTTTTTAGTTTTTTTTAACAACTTTTTTGCTTATACTTTGCTGTGTTTTTTGTTTTGTTTTGTTTTGTTTTGCTTGTTACTGCTTTTATAGAAACACAGAACCTCAGTAAGGACCTTGGAGATTACCATGTCCAATCCCCTGTGAGTTCAGATGCGGTGTCCCTTAATATCCATTCTCCCATTCTTCCTCAGCAATAGAATCGCCACATTTTTGTTGCACGTGGTTATTCTGAATAGAATCTACATTTCATATCTTTCCTGGCAGTGCAGTGTGATCATGTAACTAGGTTATGGCCAAACTGATGCCGTATAGCACTTCTAGCAATCTTTCTTTTTTTTTTTTTTACATTTTTTTTTCAACGTTTATTTATTTTTGGGACAGAGAGAGACAGAGCATGAACGGGGGAGGGGCAGAGAGAGAGGGAGACACAGAATCGGAAACAGGCTCCAGGCTCTGAGCCATCAGCCCAGAGCCCGACGCGGGGCTCGAACCCACGGACCGCGAGATCGTGACCTGGCTGAAGTCGGACGCTTAACCGACTGCGCCACCCAGGCGCCCCGCTAGCAATCTTTCTTAAGAGACAGTGGACATATGGCTTGTATCGTCTTCTTCATTCCTTCCTTTATACTGCTGCCATCTTGGGCATGAATTTGGGGTCACGCACGGTGAAGCAACAATGTAGGAGGGGTTTGACTTGCACCAGTCCTAGATTGCCCAGCTGGATGTTGATGTGTGAGAGAAATAATCTTCCATTATGCTTAAGCCACTTATATTTGCTTTTTTAAATCACGTCCAACCGAACCTTACCCTAATTAATTCACTGTGCAACAGATGAGGAAACCAAGTCCCAGAGAAGTGAACTGACCTGTAGTCTATAATGTGGGAGTGGTATCTTCATGGCATCCACCTGTTTTCTTCACTACAGAAAAGCTGAGGGGCATCTGGGTGGCTCAGTCAGTCAAGCGTCCAACTTCGATTTAGGTCATGATCTCACAGTTCACGGGTTCGAGCCCCACATCCGGCTGTGTGCTGACAGCTCAGAGCCTAAAGCCTGCTTCAGATTGTGTGTTTCCATCTCTCTCTCTGTCTGTCCCCAGCTGGTGCTCTGTCTCTCTTTCTCTCTCAAAAAAACAAAACAAAACAAAACAAAAAACAAAAAAAAAACCATTAAAACAACTTTAAAAAAAGAAAAGAAAAAGAAAAGCTGAGATAAGCAAGACAAAAAAAAAAACCCATAATAGTAAATACAACAACAATAATATGTACAGGTTCTTAGAAAAAGAAAGATTTACAGAACACAGATTTCTCTGTTCTAAAATCACTGAGGATTGACTAACTCTTAATACAGACTCAGTAAATCTTTTTCCTTGAATTTCTTCCTGGTCACACAGGTAGCTCCATTCCCCAGTTTCTCGTGCAGTTGGGCTGGTCGTGTTGTTCCAGCCAATGGAATATGAGTGGAAGTGATGCCCGCACTCCAAACCTGACCCCAGCCCCCGTCTCCCGTGCCTCTCCTCCGTGCTCCTAACCCCTCCAGCAACAGAATGCAAAGGACTGTGAGGTTCTAGGTGAGGGTGGAGCCAGCTGATGAGGAAGCTCGGGTCTATGAATCACCTCACGGAAAGCCACCTGCTGTCCAAAAACAGCCCATCGGAGGGGCGCCTGGGTGGCGCAGTCGGTTAAGCGTCTGACTTCAGCCAGGTCACGATCTCGCGGTCCATGGGTTCGAGCCCCGCGTCGGGCTCTGGGCTGATGGCTCAGAGCCTGGAGCCTGTTTCCGATTCTGTGTCTCCCTCTCTCTCTGCCCCTCCCCCGTTCATGCTCTGTCTCTCTCTGTCCCAAAAATAAAAATAAAAATAAAAACAACAACAAAAAAAAAACCCAGCCCATCGGACTGTTATGTGGGTGAGAAACAAGTTCATGTTTTGAAATGTATTAGTTATACACACACATAATACAGTCTCTTGTCCTGCTGTTTGTCTCAGATCTATCTGGGGGCACAGCTACCCGTGTTCAGTAGATTTTGGGCATCAGGAAGACTTTTGTTGACACAGCTATCAGGAATGGTGGGATTTTCGGTCTTTTTTGGTCTCAAGTCTGGTGCCCAACACATCCCAGCTGCTTCCGGGTGATGTGGCACTACCTGTGTGTGCCTCCTTGTGCCCTCTTGGTTCCTGTTCATTAGGGACAGAGGCACTGCTGGCTGCCCTGCGTAACCCCTGAGACTGTGCTCTGGCTCCAGCCATTCTGGACTTTCGTCCTTTCCCTGAAGTCTTGTCCTTTTTTGTTTTTTGTTTTTAGTTTATTTATTTATCTTGAGAGAAAGAGCGAGAGCACATGAGTAGGGGAGGGACAGAGAGAGAGGAAGAGAGAGATTCACAAGCAGGCTCCTTGCTGTCACCACAGAGCCCAACCCCAGGCTGGAGCCCACAAACCGTGAAATCATGATCTGACTTGAAAGCAAGAGTCCCATGCTTAGCCGACTGAGCCACAGTCTTGTGTCTGTACGTCTTGTCTTTACGTATGTTTTGTCTCTAACCCCCTTCCTCATTTCTTCCTATGTAACATTATCTGCCAACTCATTTGCTGGGAGCCTTAACTGAAAGGTCCTGAGCCCAATGAGAAAGCAAAGCTCTAGTTCTCAGCGCTGCTCACTTTCTCAGTCTCCTCATGTATGTAAGCGTCTTTTCCGCAGAGGCCTGTTTCAGGTATTCCTTTTAGTGATTGCAGAGATAGGTTGTTCTGATTTTGAAGAACTCTTGCTTGAAGTCTGTAGCAGCATGTAGATCTCCATGATCCAGGATGGCTGATATCTCTCTGCATCCTTCCCCCAACCCCCAGGGAATAATCTTTACTCTTTGGGCTGGTTGGGCACCTGCTATTTCCCCCAAACTAGACTGGTCACCTCAACAATGGAGTGTAGAGGAAAGAGCCTCTACCAACCCTGGGATGCCAGGAAAGCCACACAGAACACCTTCCTTAGTTTTGCGTCCTCATCTGTCTAATGGGAATAAGAATTACTTTTCCGCCTACCCTATGTAATTGTGCATATTAAACGGTAGGCAGTTGGTGAAACCACTAACGCCCTGCAGAGTACCGCATACATGCTAGGAATCCTAGACTATTTCCCTTTTAGAAACCGCTCAGGGTCACCTTTTCTAATCCCCTCAGCCCCCTACCCCACCCTACTGAGCTCTTCCGTCTGGAGGAAAAGGGAGAAGTGACTCCCACTTCCGGGTTGGCCTCCTTTGTTAGGCTACGCCCCAGGCTCTCCGCGCTGGCTCCCTTCCCTGGGCTTGGACCGGTGAACTCCCCTCTTCAGGTGTCTCTGGGTGGCTTTCCAGGGCCTCACAACAATAGGGTATTTCATATGCCCTATCTTGAAACTGACAGAATCACCTAGCTCAGGTGGAATCAACATCTCTGCGGACGCAGAAGGGGATGGGGGCTTCCGTGGGCCTAATTTGGGGGCAGGTCGGGATGGGCGTGGTAAGTTCCGCTCTTTGGCTTCTCCATCCCAGAGCAGGGTCTGGGTTCTCCGTCCATTTCCGACCGCTTCCCATGCCTGCGGTAAATCCATGCTAATGAAATGGCGCCTTAATACGCATCCCGGCCCCCCTCCAGGGGGAGTTCTGTCCGCAGCGCGGAACTAGTGGGGGATAGGGAAAGAGGAGGGCGTCCCACCCAAGACCCCTGTCTCAGCCCTCAGGGTCCCCCAGAGGGCTTCATCTTCCCAAGCGGAATGGCAGAGACGACGCCAAAGTCTCGGGAGGACGAAGAGGGAAGTAGCAGCAGGCTGATCCTAGCGTCCAAGGTTCCATTTTTACTCTGGAGTAACCTGCACCACTCCCTCCGTGGTATGCAGTGCGCCCTGCCTACGTGGTAGAGGGCAAGCCAGGAAACTGAGTATACCCGAATTTTTGCGGAGATGAACTCTCTCACCCGAGTGAAGCGGCGCGCTCCGCGGCGGGGTCCGGAACCGGTCCTTGTCGGAGATTTTCGCCGCGCCCTGGCACTGCCCGGATCCCCGCGGGAGTCATTTGAGCCCGCCTCGGCCGCCCCGGCCCCGCGCTCGCCTGCAGCCTCTGCCCTGGGAAGACCGTGCGCTGCAGACTCGCGGAGAGCAGGCTCAGATGCCCAGCCCCGCCGCTGTAACGTGCGCGACTCTGGGCAAGTTCCCGAGCACGGCGTCTCAGTTTCATCCACCAATTATAATAGCTTCTTTGTGTGGCCGTTGTGAGAATTAAACAGATACCTGGTGTGTAAAGTGCCTGACGCGTAGTAAGCGTTCAAGAGACGGCAATAATGACCTGCGACTCTGGAGACCACCGAGTCACCGTAGACCTGCATCTCCACGGCCCAGGGCAAGTTACCTAGGTAGTTCTGCCGGCGATGATCTTTCGAGCTAGGGAGAGCGCCTGGCCGGAGAGCGACATAGGCCCTTGGGAAAGCCCCGAAGGAAGGGATGGAGGGCCGGCAGATCTGCAAGGATCGCCCCGCTGCTGCTCTTGCCTTCCTGTCTGATCTGTCACTCTCTCTATATAGGACCTCAGGCGGCTCTGGTCTGACTCCCAGGCCATAGAAGCCCGGATGTGAACCGGTCGGGCCTGGGTGCTCTGGACGGGCAGAGGTGGAGCCCCTGCACCAGGATGGCTACTGAGGAAGGCACAGTTGCGGATGGTTTTGTCGCCCGCGGCGTGTCCCAAAGGTCCAGGCTCCCAGGCCTCTGCCTTATGCCTGACCGGTGGCTGAAAGGGCCGGAGGAACAGGGCTGTCCAGCCTCGCGGTCCGCGGCTGCCCTGCCCTCAGGCCCCTGAGCAGAGCGAAGGCTACTGGCCCGAAAACCGGCCCCGCCGGGCCTGGCACCCAGCGCGCCGGTGGGACTGAGGAAGCCTGGGGGCAGAAGGAGCGGCGGGATTCCTCCCTGCAGGCCGCCAGAGCCCTTCTGGTGCACACTGCTCAGCTAGTGCCGAGGCTGTAGGCTCTCCGGGTGGGCTGGGCTGCTGGTAGTTGTGCACTCATCCTTGGCAAGAGCCAGGGCTACTAGCACCCTAAAGAAGGGCTCCGCTCCGTGTCCGCCCTTGTGCCAGCCTGTTGGGTTTGTGGGTCCTCCAAGAAAGGGAGACTTTGAGGCAGTTAGGGACGCCTGTCGAGCCTGGCGAGGGTGGCTTTCTTCAGGCACATCCACAGGGTGTTTCTTAGACTCTCTCCACAGCTGAGCAGCCAGGTGCAGGCATCTGCCGGGTGGGGGAGCAGCCCTGAGGCTGAGATTGTGGGGAAATTGCAAAACCCACCCCATTGTAGGACAATCTGACCCTCTGCCCTCCGATTCTACCCCGCAACCCGGAAGAAGCCATTCTTGAGTTCCAGTCACACGGGCTCACGGAGTTTCGAAAAGAGACTCCTGCCAGGCGGAGCTCAAGACCTTGACCCTGACACCAGGATTGGAGATCTTTCTTGGGCCCAGGCTCCACTGCCCTGCCCCTGGCAGCAGCGACACTGAGATCCTCCTTCCTTCCCCGCCCACCGCACCACGGTCAGCATTGGCTTCAGGAATCAGGACTAACCTGTGCCCGCCCTGTTGGGTTCTGGCATCGCGAGAGGAGAGGCTGGTCCTTCTCCAGCCCCGGGCACCTTCTCTTGCAAGCGGGGAATGCCAAGGCATAGCCTGAATTTGCTGGCTCCCGGGAGAGCTCTGGGCACGCACTGGTTCACCCGCCCACCTACGTACATGACAACAGCCACTCTCCCAGGACACACAGTCTGCACCCCATCTATGAGTTTTTTTCACCCTATCACACTCTCTCGGAACTTCTCACATTTCCCCCTTACATCCTCACACCCTTTCCAGATGCCCTAGGCAGCTTTGAGTGCAGAGGGTACCCAAGCTGGAATGTTGGGATGGGCAACAGGAAAAAAAGAGGGGACTCCGTCAAGAGCCCAGGCCCTCCTCCATCCTTCTCCACTTGCCCCTCAACACAAAAACATCCACACATCTCCTGGAACCCCAATGGTACCCCGGCCAGAGGTGGGGACCTGTGGAGTGGTGGAGGCCAAATTCCTTGCGTCCTGACTCCCGCGGCCCCACTTGGCTGGTCCCTGCTTTCTCAGGCGCCAAAATGGTGTTTCCTACGAAAACTAGAGGACTACGGAAAACCCAGGACTAGAGAGCCCCGTGTTCCCTCCTCAGATCTCCCTGGCTCTGTTTAATGTTTTCTTGTGTCGCACACCATCAAGACATGCTTTGGGGGTGGGAACAACGGGGTGGGGGCAAGGCCCGAGTCCGAGTCAGGGTGTGGGCTGCTGAGCTCGGGGTGAGAGGAGGAGACTACCCTGGAGGCATAGCAAGCCCCCTGCTCCTCCTCCCTCCCCTCTGCGCTCGACCTTTGTGTCCCCAAGCAGGTGAGTCCGCCAGGTGCCCACAAGGGCTGGATTCTACCTTCATTCGTTTTCACCTTTGAGGCTTGAATGGGTATGGAAACTCGCTGGGAACAAAGACAAGGCAAACATGGTCAGGGGAACAGAAAGGGAGGGAGATTCCCCCTCCCAGTGCGCTGTGTCCTTTAGGGTCGCTTGAGCAAAACTCTTGGCTTCCGGCTGCCTCGGGGGAAGGGGTGACAAGCCATTAGGAACCGTGTTTGGTGGACGCCTAACAGAGAAGCGGTTATATTCATCTGGCATTATCTGCGCAAAAGTTATATGTCCAGTGTGCACTCTGGTGGGGGCCGCAGCCTCTCACTGGGTCTAGTGGAGTGTGGAATGGACAACTGGCTTGTTAGAGGTTTTATGCAGTGGGTGAGTAGCTGCTCCGGTTTATTTTCAGAACTTCTGCATAGTTTCCCGTTTAAGTAAATATTTTCGGGGTTAGCTTTCCAAGGGGGAGGGAAAGAGGGAAGTTATAACGGGGCTATGCTGGAATAAAGCTCCAGGACAGGCATGCTGCCTCCTACTGGCCAGGGAGAGCTCCCGGCAAACCCCAGGGATCCCACTTGGGGCTGGAGAGAAGGTGCGGCAGGGGGGATCCCTGACCCTCTGCCCCCTCTGGCCAAGATCATCACTTTCGCTGGGAGACAGCCACTGAGACCTTCAAAGCAAGCTGTGCTGCAAGGCGGTTCCCCAGGCCCAGTGGACGAGGACTGGCTGCTGGCAGGGGCACCAGTTGTGAGTGTGGGTTTGCGTGCTACTGGGGAGAAACACCGTGTATATTTGCATTTGTGTGTGTGAGTTCATGTAAGTGGGAGAGACTCTTTTGTGTACGTGTCTCACATGCCCGGGGCAGGAGAGTGTTCCGGTTTTGCCCAAGCACACGTGTTTGTGTGGATGGAGAGTGTGTGTGTTTGCTTCTCTCTGTGTGTGAACACATGTATGACAGGGTCAGTGTGTTTCCCAGTGTGGCAACTGTTTGAAAGGGTGTGTGTTTCTGGTGCCATCCACGGCGCCTGGCACATAACAGGCTTTCGATCCGAGTGAATCGAACAATGAGTGTGTATGTTGGTGTCCTTGTGAAAGTTTGTACAAAGCCTGTTTTCCTGGGAGTGTAAGTCTGGAAAATAGGAGGCAGGTAGGGGTGATGTGGCCTCCAGGGGCTACGGTGTTTTCTCCCTTCCCAGAAGAGGGGGGTGGGTGGCTGGTGGGTCAGCGCTGCTGGCTCAAGGTGGCTTCTCAGGTCGCTTGAACGGCTCTGGTCCCCAAGGCCATAGCTGCCTCTACACTCCACCAGTCAGCAAAGGTCAGGCCGCTGGGGCCCTTATAGGCACAGATCAGGGCCAGAGGGGACCTGAGTTGTCCCCTAGAGCAGAGCCTCCAGGAGAGGCTGAAGGATCTGCCAGGGCTGGAGTTCCTCTTGGGGTTCGGGGCTGGGCCCTGAAAAGCAGTCTTAGCCTGCTGGCGATTCCTTTGACCTCCAGGCCCGCACAGGGCAAAGGCCAAGGTGTAGCCTCCGCACGCACCCAGTGAGCCTGCCCAGATGTCCGCGTCTGCGCGAGTCTCGGCCGGGAAGGAATCCTCCGTACTTAGAAAATCCTCGAGAAAGGGTCCTTGAGCGCTCATTTCATCAGAAAGGAAAGTCCCCAGAGAGGTCGCCACACTCTAGGATCTCGTCGTCGGAAGAGCGCCTTATTCCCTGTTTCCCTTGGGGTCCGGGTGGCGGGGTCTGGTAGCGGAGGAGGAACGTGTTCGGTAATCACAGCCGCCCCGACTTGAGACGGAAAAGCCACAACTGCCTCCTGGAGGAGTCCAGCATGCTTCGGATCTGCCTGGATACGCTTAGACGGGTCGCTTAATTTGGGGGGGGAGGTGGGACTGGATCCCCAAGAAGGGAGAGGGTGCTGCAGGTTAATTTACCGCTACCGAAGCACGTACTAACTGTGCACGGCGCCCCCTCGGTCTCACCGGCCAAGCCCTGGCGCCCCCTTGCTCCGATGTAGAACATGCGCCCGCGGGCCGGCCTCCCCGAGTCTCCTCGGGCTTCCCTTCTCCCCTATCCTTTCATCGCCTTTTCCAAACGACAGATTTCTAAGCGTGGAGACCTTTGCTCCACGTCCACACGCACGACGTGGGCTTTGCGGCTGGCTCAGCGGCTGCCCTTGGGGCCAGGGAATCTGCCCAGGGCGTCCCACCAGGTTCCGGGGACTGTGACTACCACTAAGGAAGGAAACCTCCGTGGCCTGATTTGTTCCCCAGCGTTGGCGTCTCCAAACACACCAACAGCGCGCCGTTCGGCAAACAGCTTCTCTTTTCTTACTCCCATCCCCAAAATGAAGAAAAAGGAGGGTGAGGGCCCTGCTCCGCTGGCGGAAGGAGAAGAGACCCCAAGAGGAGCAGGCCACCCCCTCCCCGCTTTTACAGGGAGCCTTCCGGACCAGAGGAGGGACAGTGAGCTTTAGGGGCGGGGGACGCGGGTTTCGAGTTTTCAGTCCCTTCACCTGAGGGCTGATACACATCGTGTATGTGGGAAGGCGGCTCCCGGTTCCTGGGGCTCATGGGACACCAGTGCCCAGAGCGGTCCCCCCAGGGTGTCGAGTCCCTGTAGGGAAATCAGACACTGCTGCACTCCCGGCTCGGCTCGTGGGCCTCATGGTATAGATCCATATATATATATTTATGATTTCTAATTTTATTATAAAATAAAAGCAGAAATATTTCCCGAAGAACATTCACATGAGGGCGTAACAGGGAGACGGCAAGTCCTCGGCTCGGGAGGCGCACTCTGCGGGGGGCACTGTGGCCACAGTCCGGGAGGAAGAGGGGAGAGGGTGGCGGGCCTCATGGGGAGAGAGAGAGAGAGAGAGAGAGAGAGAGAGAGAGAGAGGCAAGCGGGGCAAGGGCGCGTGCAGAGGCCTCCTCGCCATGGTCCTTTCTCTTTCACTTAAGTTACGCACAGCAGACACCTGCGACGCGCCGAACCCCGCGGAGGGCCTCCGGAGAAGGCCGGGTTCCTCTGCTCTTCCCCCTCCTACTTCCAGGCCAGGGCAGTGGGGGAGGAGGGCGCAAACAGACGTCCAGGCAGGAGGAGAGAGGCTGAGGGATACGGACCCAGGGGCCAGGAGTGCGAGAGGCTGGCGAGAGGAGAACCGGAAAAACGAAGAAAAAGAGAAACGGAAACTTAGCGAGAATTGACAAGCCAGAAATATAGAGAGAGGGGCAGGGAAAGGGGGAAAGGACCAGAGAGAGGGAAGGAAAAGGACCTGGAAATAAGAGCAAGGAAGGGAAGGGAAGGGAAGAGCAAGGAAGCCGCGAGAAGGTAGGGAGAGAGTGTGAGCATGGTGTATAATTTATTCCCTTCCCTGGTTCAAGGCCGGGTCCCAGGCCTCCAAACGACCTCCGAAGCAACTTGTTGAAAATAAATCCCAGACAAAGGCCAAACCAAAGAGCCATCCACCCTGCCTGGGCCGGCGGTTCTGCCCGCTCAGCGCGCGGGTCTTTCAGTACCCGGTGGGGCCCGCCGGCCGCAGGGCGCCCTCTGACACCGTCTCTCAGGTCCCCGGCGCCAAGCCGGCGAGGCGAGCACGTCGAGGCAGGCGGGGCTCTAGGACCCCAGGTCCACGAGGTTGGCCGACATGGGGTTGAGGATGGAGTCCTGCAGGCCATGGTGGTGCTGCAGCGGGTCCGCGCCGCCTCCGCCCGGCACGGGCACCGGCACCGCGCTGGGGCCCGGAGGGTGGCCCAGGCTGTGCAGGGACGGCAGCCCGGGGGGCGGCGGCGGGCTGAGCAGCAGCGCGGGGCTGGACGACGAGTGGTCTGGCGTCCCCGACGGCGTTTTCTCGTCCTCCGAGCTGCCTAGCACCGACTTGCCGCTGCCGTTCAGCGTCGCAGCCAGCGGGTTGTGGCTGTTGGAGTTGGCGTTCTCGCTGTTCTCCCTGCAAGTGCAGGAGCAAAGCAGCCGGGTCAGGGGGGAAACCGAGGCCGCTCTGCGCCGTGTCACCCGGAGCCAGAGCCGCCAGGCGCTGCCCAAGGGTGTTTTCGGTTTCTATCATTTTCCCCGCCTGGCCTGGGGCTTTCGTTCTTTCGGCCAGTTCTCTTAATCTCTCAAAACCCGATTTCTCTCTAGTCCTTTCCTCTATCGTCTCTATCTCCCCACCTCTCCTGTTCTTAACCTCTTGAATATCTTCTCTGTTCTCTGTAGGTTCTGCCCACCCCCCCCCCCCATCACTGAGTTGCTAACAATTTTTTTCCCCCAGAGGAGAGGGGTCCCGGGAGCAGAGCTCAGGGGGGTTGGGGGAGAGGGGAACAAGGAGATGCCCGGATTTTCAGAGTCTTGGCTCCTGGAGCCAAGGTTTGCTGGGTAGAAGGGGGGCCAGGAGAATGAGGGACCCGAGATCCTAGGCTGAGGGCCCCCATTTGAAGTTAGGAATCTCACAGGCCTTCACCTCCCATTGCTTTTCTCTGCTTGAGGGAAATCTGGCTGAGGGTCAGGTTCCTGGAGCTAAGGGTCCTTTCTTTCTAGCTCCACACTGGGAGGTGTTGTGAGGGCTGTCCTTGCTGGACCTAAGGACAAGGCCCTAAGGATATAGGACTCCCTTTCCCTGGTGGCACAGTGCAAACTTCAGCTGGGAGACTGGAAGCTTGGGGCCTGGGGCGCAGCCCTTGGGAAGAGAATGGAGGGAATTGCTAATCCTGGCCTAGACTTGTCCACCACACAGAAACTGAAGGATTCTGCAACCCTTACCTGGGGCCTGGCCTCAGAACCCAGCTCTTCAGGAGTCTGGATGCATGCCAGGCTGGATAGAGGGGGACCCCAGCAGGGAGAACCCACCTTCTGCTCTGCCTTTGACTGACAGCCCCAACCAGATTTGGAGACTTGAAATCTTGGGTAGATTCTCTCTTCACTGGCTTCCCAAGACCTTTTCTTTCTGTTTTCCTGGAAAGGAACTTCCCACAGGGCTGGCAGCTGAGAACTTGCAACTGTGGATACGCCAACCTCATTGTCTGGGAGGCCACGGTCAGCCTGAAGCCCCCCCCATCCAACTTCCAGATATTGGTTCCACTGCTTAGCATCCCTGCCCCCCCCCCCATAAGTCACTTACTCTGGGCTGCGCACACCCACACCCCGCACCACCGACCCCAGGTATCTTACGCGGCTACACGCACGCTGGATTTTTGTGCCCACAATCGGTTTCTCTCCCGTTTCCCTCACCATATTTGGGGTTCAGAGGAGCCACGGACTGGCGGCCACAAGGGCCTAATGGTCAACTGTTAGGCTAGTTCAGGAAGTCCTGGTATCCTTGAGGTCAAGCAACTCTCAGCCCTTCTGTTGCTCTCAGTTCACCCCAGACCTACCGACCTACCACGCAAAGACGGTAGGGCCTGTGGGGAGAGGAGCGAAGGGCCTGGCAGGCCAGCGAAGGGCTGCTGGGTCCAACAAGGCAGGAAAAGGGGCACGCGTTTCTCTTCTGCTCTCCTACAGCGGACACTTCCGTCCTTCTCCTCTTGCTTCTTTATACGCGGCATAAAACAGTCTCCCTATCAACTTCCATATCCAGACAAGTAATATTCTTGCCTAGGCCCCTGCACATCCAGGTCACACCAGGAAAGTATCACTCCCAGTCCTGACCCCTAATCACACTTTGGCCTAGAGCTGAGTAAGACCAACAGGAAGTTCGGGGAAGTGCTGGTAAATTCGCACAGGCAGCCCGAAATCCGCAACTCTGAAAAGTCCCGAGTCTAGACCCCTCTGTCCTTCCGAAGACCACCAGGCCCTGCCTGCTGCGCTCCCCCTTTCACGGGGTCCAGGTCCACCGTCTTGCCTTGCCCCCCAAGTTCGCTCTTCTCCACTCTGTTCACAAGCGACCAGGGAGTTAGTTGACAACTTTCCCGATCGCTTTGCCCGCTTTGGACAAAGTTCTGACCTCCTGGTCTCCCGGAAGACCTGAGCGCTGGCAGGGTCAGACAAGGCTGCGGCTGGGCCGTGGCAGGGACCGGGCACCCGGTTTAGGCCTCTCCTGGGGGCGAGCACACGCCCTGCGACCCCCTCCCTCGAGCCCCGGGGAGCCGGCGCCGAAGTTCTACTTACTCGTACCTTTCTTTGGCCTCGGCTGCCCGGTCGCGCTGCCGCCGGTTCTTAAACCAGTTGCTGACCTGCGTGGTGGTGAGGCCCGTGGCCTCCGCCAGCTCGCGCTTCTCGCGCGGTGAGGGGTAGGGGTTATGCGCGTACCACTCGCGCAGCACGCTGCGACTCTTTTCCTTGAAGCAGTAGCTGGTCTCCTCGCCGTCCCAGATGGAGCGCGGCAGCGGAAACTTGCGGCGCACGCGGTATTTGCCCACAGCGCCCAGGGGCCGGCCGCGCAGCTTCTCCGCCTCGATGTAGTGCGCTTTGAGCCACAGCTGCTGCAGCTTGGCGTGGTTGTGCGGCGAGAACTGGTGGCTCTCCAGGATCTTGTAGAGCTCCCGGAAGTTGCCGCGGTGGAAGGCCACCACCGCCTTGGCTTTGAGCACGCTTTCATTCTTGTGGAGGTGCTCGCAGGCGGGCAGCGACCACAGGAAGCGGCCCAGCCGCTCGATGTTGCCGCCCTGCTGCAGCACCTCGCACACGCACGCCACTTGCTCCTGCGTGAAGCCGAAGGTGGGCAGCATGGACATGGTGCCGGCTGTGCCCCCGCCCGCCCGCGCGCGCCCTCACCGCGCTGCGCCGTCCCGCATGGGCGCCTCCCCGCCGGGCCGTCCGGGGCCGAGAGGCGGGCGGGGCGGGCCCCCTGGCCCCGCGCTGGCTCCGGGCGACCTCCGAGTCACTGCAGTACGTCCTCGCGCCCGCCGCGGCTCCCGCGCTCCTCTGCGCCCCGGCCGCCTGCGCGCCTCGCCCGCGCCCTCGTCCAAGCCCGGGGGCCGCCCGGGGCGCCGCTCCGCATGCTCCGCGCCCGCCCGCCGCTCCCTCGCTCGTTTCTCGCTCGCTCTCCCTCCCGTCTAGCTCGCTCGCTGCTTTTTTAATAATATTATTCTAAGCGGGCATGAGGCGCGGCGGCCCGCGCCCTGATTGGTCTGGTTATCTGACCCGGGGCCTGCCCGCGCCAGACAATAGTCGGAGTCAAATTATTCGCCATGGAGACGCTGTCAGTCACTGGTAACCCGAGCCCCGGCGGGTCGGGCGGCTCCCCCCGACCGGCTCCGCTGACAGATCGCCCGGCTCCGCGCAAAGCGGAGGGCGGCCCGAGACGGGATCGGGAGGCGCTCCAAGAACCTGGGAGGCGGAGAGGACCGGGCAGAGGCCGGCGGCGGTGGTGATTGACGGGGCGGACGCCCAAAGAGCTAGGGAGGGGACCGACGCGGGGGGGGGGGGGGGCGGAGTGGAGACGCGCTGAGAAGAAAAGGGGAGGAACCGGGTGAGGAGGGAAGAGGGGAGAGGAGAAGGAGGGGGACTGTTTAAGAGGGTGCCGGGAGGAAGGGGAGGAAGGGGGTGGAGGGTACCTCGAGGGGGAAGAAATTTTGAGCAGCTTTCACGAGGCCCTACCGGCTACCCTACCCCCACTCCGGGTCTTCAGCGTCCTCCCGGGGCCGCAGTGTTGGGGATAGATTCTGCCCAGGATCGGGCCAGTAGGATGGGAGAGTTTGGACGTGCTTGGGCGCCTCTCAAAGATTTGGCTTTTCCTGCGGACAGCGCCCCGCCCCCATCCTAGGAACTCCGGACCTGGGCGGTCTTCGAGGGAAAGGGGGAGGGAGTAGGAGACAGAAGTGGAGAAGATTTGGCAGTGGCCGCAGGCGGACGCCTGAGAATCAACTTCTTGGAGGATCCCGCCTTCCCACTCTCTCTCCTAACCCGGCCGGCTGCCCCGAGGTCGGTACCGCCCCAGCTCGGCGCTCTCTGCTCTTCGCCGGGCGGGGACTCACACTTAACCCCACGGGTCCCACGGCCCCACGGGAAGCGCCAGGCACTAACATGGGGCCTCTACGGAAATTGACTCCTATCTGCAGCTCGGGCAGTCGGCCCACGGGGAGGCGAGGGCAAGGAGTCTAGGCCGATCGTGGCGCTAACCCCGTGGGTGGTCGGGGAAGACGGAGTGGGAGTAAGACCCACCCCTTCTCCGGCCTCTGAGCTCAGACTCGGCTCCGGGCACTTCCAGCCTGGGAACCAGATCACTGAGCTCCGGAATAAGGGTGATAAAAGGGGGATCCTGTTTTTTTGTGTGTGTGTGCGTCTTTGCAAGGGCGCGTGTGGGAACACGTGGTGCTGGTTCTCTGGGAGGAGGGCAGGGGGAGTAGATGGAGGATCTGGGGGTAGAAGGGGGGCGGTGTTACTGCTGTTCCTACGGTTTTGAAAAAGCCCGGGGCTTAGCTTCTTCCCGGACTGGTCCTTTCCACTTCCGTTTCCCTTCTTTGCTCTGAGCTGTTGGAGGCTGGAGTCAACCCTGCTCCCAGTTCCAGGACCCAAGCCAATACCGAGCCTGGGCTCTGCCCTCAGCTTGGAACTGTGGAACTGGTGTCTAGGCCACATCTCTTTTCCTTCCCACCCTTTTACATTTTCTCTGCAGTTTGTGTTAGGAGCACGGGATGGGAGACGGTAGAACCCTGGGTTCAAGTTTTTGCTTTGCTTGGTGTCTATGAGAAAAGCTTGTGTTTATTTCTGTAAGTGTTCATTTCCTTAGCAAGATTTCCAAAAGTTTCCTCCTGCTCTAGTATTCTAGAAATCTTCCGGGGGAGTTGCAGACATGAAAAAGTGGAACCCTGGGGGGACTCGCCCTAAGGCCTGTTTTTGGAGGCCTCTCCCGCCTCCTCCTGTGTGTGTTGAGACCAGGGCTGTCAAAGTAGGTTCCAAGCCAGTGCCAGGGACAGTTCCCTGCAGAAATCCAGGTGGCATCTTCAGAAGCTGTGTCTGTTGTCTGGGAGGGGGCCTGCTGCATCCAGGCCACCCTATGCAGAGTCCTGCGTGCTGCCACACAAGGTTCATGCAAGAGTCGGTCTTAGAGGACTCTGGGAGACATGGGGGAAATATTTACTCCTGGCCTCACTAACGTTCAGAGTCTACCTTGCTGACCCCCAAGAATGGGCAACCTACTCTTTCTAAGACCTCATCTTCAGCCACAAGGTTAATGACAGCAGGCTGGTCCCAGCTCTCACCATGGCCATCCTACCTCTTGGCAAGGACAGGCTGGGGCTGTGGGGGAGCACCATGGTCTGGGGCCAGTGAGTGGGACTGGACAGTAAGTTCCTGGTATAAGACTTTGGACCAGTTTATGGTCTGTTCTACCTCACCTTCTCCCACTCTTAGATGGGGCTTGCGTGATCTTTCACATCCCCGCTGATTCTGAGCTGGGGGCGGGTCTGAGAATCCTAACTTTGAAAAAGCGGGTAACCTTAGCATCCTCAGCCGCAGCTTCCACTATGAATGTCCCCCTCCCTGGACTCTTGGAGCTTCAAGACTGAACGTTCTCCAGGACTGGGTCCTGCCGTGTTCAGCTAAGGCAGATTTTCTGGAACTTCAGACTCACTGTTCTTTCCAGCTTTGCCCTCTTTGGGGCCCCTGGCTGCCAAACCCAAGAGTCACCCCTGCCAAGAGAACAGATGCTGACCTGGATAATATCATGGGTGCCATGTGAAAAGCCATCACAGAGCAAGCACAGAAAACCTGGAACACCATCACCCAGTGTATGGGTGTGTGTCCATGCCACCAACTCTCCCCTTCCTGCCATGTTTGCAGAAACCCAGTTCTCACAGGTCTGAGCTAGAACCTCTTGCCGGCAGGGATAGCTGAGGGCCTGCCCTAAAAGGGTTCCAAGCTTAGCTGGGCTCTCTTCACAATCTGAAGCCCCTTCTTGTCCAGCCCCCTCCCTGGAAGGCTTTGCCACAGGACAGAGCACAGGGGAGCTGATTGGGGGAGGATTTGCCAGCCTGACCTTAAGGCAATCCTAGCCCCTGGTGCCAGTGCTCAAAGCAGCTGCTGGAGAAGCCTTGTGTCTAACCTATCCCAATCTACCCAATCCCATATTCTTTCTTTCCCTGAGACATGCTGGGGAGGCCTGCATTTGCCATCTCTTCAAGCACAAATAGGAGAAGCTCCATGGCTGGGAAGGAGAAAACTTTAGCAGACACGTGGAAATTTGGGACTCACTGAAATGTCTCCTTTGACCTCCAAAGTGTGCTGGCAGTCCCCTGGGATAGGACTTTCTGGAAGGCAGCAGCACAGGTGGATGGGTGTGCTCCAATGAGCTCACTCTGACAGAATGCCTTTGCCCCTGACTCTTGGTCAGGGACAGTCTGGGGCCTTTACGTCTGGAGTTGGGCTGGAAGCTCCCCAGCACAAAGCCCTTGGGCCCCCACAGATGACCCAGCCCAGGGCCAGTACATTACCCACTAGCAGAACTTTTGGGAAAGGGAGAAAGCAGCCCCACCAGCCCCCAAAGGGCTTCTCTGACTTTGGGTTGAGGCCAGTTTGGAAAGAAGAGGGTGATCTAAGGAGCAGCTGCTTGTAGGCTATTTCCACCAGCAGAGGAGGGGACGGTGGGGGGGGGGGCTCTATGCCAAACCAGAAGACCAGAAGCTTTTTTTTTTTTTTTTTAATCTTTATTTATGTATTTTTTTTCCCAGGCTTTAAAGGCTGCAGGACTCCCCTGGGCAGAGTTTGGCCCTGGCCCTGCCGCCTCAGGCCCTCCCCGCAGCTCGCACCGGGTTGGGTTCTGGGGCGTCGCCGCCCCGGGGTGGCTGGGGGACTGTAGCGGGCGTCCGCAATCCCAGAGCCCGCTGTTCCCGCAGCAAACTCGCTGAGAGACCCGGCCTCCGGCTCGGGCCTCGGAGGCCAGTTTCGTTGAAAGCGGGCTAGCGGAGCAGGGCTGGTGTGCGCTGAGACTCCGGGCGCCTCCCCGCCGCCGCAGCCGCCGGGCCCTTCGCCCCCTCAGGCTGCGTGGCTGCCTCGCGGACCCGAGGGGGTATTGGCAAAACCCAGCACCCCATGGCGGTCTGTGTTGCCCAGCGTTTGGGGGCAGTCAAGGCGCAGGCATTCCGCTCACGTGAATCTCCATTTCAGAAAGTGGCCCCCACGGCGCCCCCAGCCCCGGGCAAGGTTTCGGGCACTGGGCTCCCGGCCGCAGCCCTCCCGTAACGACGCGACTCCGGGCGTCGCCGGCGCCGCACATGCCTGCACGGTCACAGGCCCCCAAAGACCGGAGTAGCACCGTCCTTCTCTGGGGCTTTTGCTCAGGACCCACGGGGCAGTCTAGAGGGCCCTCCGGAGACAACGGGTTGGAGGTCGCACAGGCTCACAGGGGCTCTTGTTCAAACGAAAAGAGCGAGAACTAGGGCTCGGGGCCGGTTTGGAGGTCGGTAAACCGGTGACTCGGCCCGAGGAGGCGCCGGGACCGAGCGGGGACCAAGCGGGACCCGAGGCGGGTACCCACGCCAGGGGCGCTGCCCGCGGTCCGACGACGCCCGGCCTGGCTCGCGGCCTTCTGTCCCCGCCCGCGGTCACGGCTCAGTGCTGGGGTCCCTTCCTGCTCGCGCCACGCTCCCTCCCGGGCTGGCGGGGGACGCCGGGCCCCTTTGCCTGGGGAGAGGTTGGGGCGCGGGCACGGCGGGCCGGGCATCCGGGGGAGGCGGCCAGACTCTCGGCTTTGGGTTCAGGAAGCCGCCTGAATCCGCCGCCCGGTTTTTCTTTTTGGTATTTTTCTTTTCGTAGGAGCCTCAGAGATCCTTTTCGTCCCTAAACGTGCCTTCGGCAGGGTCTGCCCGCGAGCGCCCCCAAGCGGCAGGTCTCAGAGTCCAGGTCGTTGGGTGAGTCGCAGTTCCCCCCAGGCCTCTAGTGGACCAGCCAGAGGGCGCCGGGAAGGCCCGCTGGTTCCTCCCTATCCACTTCCCCCAGCACTAACCGGACGTTTGCGCTGCCAGAGAGGCCACTAGAAGTGGGGCGCGCTCCCTCGGAGGCGCACTAGGTTGCCATGGTCTGATCCCACCATCCCTGGGGCACAGACACCAGCGTTTCACCCTCTTATCCCGTCGCCCCCTCCCGGAGAATCTGGATCTGCCTTGCACACCGTGGGCGCCCGGGGAATGTTTGAATGGACGGCAGAATGACCAGTGGGATTTGACTGACAGCAGCAACTGCGAAGTACCAGGCCAATAGGAAAATGGCCCCTTTCCTCCCCCTCTCTCCCGTTCTTCCCTCCTAGCTCTCCTCTTCTTAGTAGGGAAAGTCTCAGCGTTGTGTCGGCTTCCTCCAACCAGAAGCACTGGGTGTTGGAGTCCCCTTAGCGCTGCATAGAAGCTGCAGACTGAACGCACTGCTCTTAGAAATTCTGAGTGTATCTGACTGCCTATGGCGTTACCAGGTTCCCTTGGGTTGCAGGAAAGAAAGTTTTCAACGCAGAGTTAGTCTAATTTTTCTGGGGCTGCTGTCTTTAGTTGCATTTCCTTAGTTACTTTACAAAAATCCTCTGCAGGCAACGTGTAGATCAGGTTTCCTATAAGAAGTGACTTTTTTTTTTTTTTTTTTCCCTTCTTCTTCTTTCCATTACCTGTGAGAAATTCTATCCGGGAGTAGGGATTCCTGGCTTGGCACTACTCTCTCCTGCAGTATCTATTTTTATTAGCATTAATTACAATGCATCAGTCCTGCTCATCAGTGATAGCCCCTCCCCCTGGCTGGTGCCTGCTCTTGGCTCTCCTGATTTGGGTAGCACCTGAGCAAGAGGGCACTCTCACCCAGCCGTTGAAAGCAGTCACACAGGGTTTTCCATCAAGTTCTGCATTTCTTGAAAGGGAACCTGAAAAAAGTCAGATTGTTCTTAACTTGGAAATCCAGTACTTTATTTTGTTGTCTCTGTGAATTAAGGCTAAAATCCAGGGGCTGTTTCTTATAGAAGCATGTGTGCTGATTAATTTATGCACAGTGCTGTGCAAATGCTCTACTAAAGTAGGTAGAAACAAGATACAGCCCTGCTGGGGAGGGCACATAGCTTAGGACAACCTGTGCGCGAGGCTGCTGCAGAGGGACCAGGTCAATGTCAGCCTCAAATAGATGTCCTCTGGTAGCACTGTGGCATTCGGGTTTGTGATGACAGGTGTGGTGGGCCCTTTGGCAGTTGCCGTCTCTGTTCCAATCGTTCTAGTATAGTTGCGCTGTTAGTAAATGCTCACATTTGGGGAAAGTAGGGTGAGTAGGGCAGTGGGCACGGCCTTTGTCATCAGACAGGCCTGAGCCCTTGATCCAGACCCACCACCTCAGTAAATTACTCAGTCTTGGAGCCTATTTTGCTCATTTGTAAAATGAGAATAATGACCCGGTGCTTGGCACACAATAAGCATTCAACAAATTCTTGTTGAATTGAATACAGTTGCATTTGGGATTAGGGATAAAGGTAATGCAACCTCTGGTTCCCAATAACCCTATAAAATGGGTATTATCAGCATTTACAGAGGAGGAGACAGGCTCAGAGGTTAAGCAACTCGACCAATGCAGCCATGCAGCTGGTAAAAAAAAGCCTCTGAAGTTTCAGTCCTTGGTGCCAAAACCCATACTATAAACCATAAGCCTTACTGCCCTTAGTTCCTCTATAATAGCAAGATAATAGGATAATAATAATAGGAAGATTTGCTGAATGGCTATTATATGCCGGGCACCGTGGTATCTCACATAATCTCATGATTCTTCCATGCACGAGGCCCACCTACAGCTCCATTTTACAGGTGGTGACCCTGAGGCTCTGAGAGGTTAAGTACAAGTCCAGCAGCTATGGAAAACCTGAGTTCTTTCCTCCCACCATTTGGCTTTGACCCACTTCACTGGGGCAGCTTTACCAGTAAGCTGTCCCCACCTACCCCCAGTCCTTTCCACTCCAAGTTCTGCTCCCTGGGCACTTCCAGCTCCCAGTGGTTGAGAGTTCATTGCAGGTGTCAGGAAGACGGCTCTAGGTTCTAGGAAAAGCCATCTCTGCCCTCCTGAGGTTTCAACCACCGGGCCCTGGGGCTCGTGACTTTCGGTCTATGTGAGCCCCTGCCGGGCAGGAGCCCACTGCGACCAGGGCAGGCCGTACAGCAGCCGTGGTCCCAAGCTGGTAAAGTCTGGATGGATTCGTGGCCCCATTATGCCTGGGGTGAACTTAGGGGGACTCAGAGAATTAAAATATCTTAGTCAAGGTACTTTGAGGTGCAAATCACAGAAATCCACTCGGACTAATAGAATAAATAAAAGAATAAACTTATTGTAAGGATTCAGGGGTAGCACATGGATTCAAGGGCAGGGAACCCCATTGTCCTTAACAGGGATGGAACCAGAAACTGGACAGTAGTTAGAAATCAAGGCTTTTCCTCCCTCCCGATGGCAGAGTCATCTCTCCTCCGCTCCCATCTGAGCATGCTTGTTTTCTCTCTGAAGAGAAGCTTTCCCTGTTGCTACTCCTTTTAATACTTCCCTCGTTTTTCATTGAGTCCCTCGTTCAGCCACTCGGGAGGCACTCTGAAATCTCTGCCCCCCCCCAACCCGTTCAGAATTCAGGGGATAGAGGGAGGGAGAGGGAAAGGACAGGAGGAGAGGAAGAGGAAGACAGAGGGATGGAGGGGGGGTGGAGAATCTTAGGCTCATCTTTGGTCAGGTGATTCCCACTCCAGTCGGTGATGTTGCGTGGGGGAGGGCGGGGAGGGACTGTATGGCCCAGTGCCTGATCTGCAGAGACTGTGAGTCCAGACATGGAAGAATGATGGGTGGGCTACTATTCTAGTCTTCTATGGAATGTGGAGGTTTGGTGCCCGGCACATAAAAGGCACTAAACAAATATTGTTTCTTTCTCCCCACTCCCCAGTGTGATGCCTTTTCTAACCCTTCTATCAAGAATCATCCAGAGCCACCAATTTAGAGCACAGATATGATTGTGCCACTCCGTGTTTACATTCCTCTAATGGCACCTGTTAACCTCAGGATGAAATTTAGACGCTTTAGCATGGTTTCTGAGGTCCTTTGTCATTGGACTTTGCGCATATATCCAGATGCCCATCGCTTCCTCAAGGCTTCAGCCATCCTGAGTGATCTCCATGGGCTCTTCCACTCCGGTCATACATATCTATCACCACCTACTTATTCCTTTATGGGAGAAGCCTACGTCCCTGCCTTATTGGCCCTGGACTTGGCCACATGACAGGGTCGACTAATAAATGCGAGTGGATGAACAGAAGCTTTTAGAGACATTGTACGTTGCCACCAGGACTCTTTCTTCTTTTGCTCTCATACCCCCAGACAGGTGTCACTCCAGCTTGTGTTACAGGATGAAAGAGAAGATGGAGCGGAGCCCCAGCTCAAAGCACAGTCACAGCTGGCCTGCAGCCTGCATTTAATATGAGCGAGAAATAATGTGCGTGGCTGTAAACCTCTGAGATTTGGGGGTTGTTTGTCACTGCAGCAAAGCTGAGGGGTATCTTTCCCTCCTGCGGATCTTTGTATGTGCTGTTGCCTCTCCCTGGAAACCTCTCCCTCATTCCCAAACCCCTTATTTTTCAGGACTCAGATGACATGTTACTTTCTCTGGAAAACTTTCCTGACACTCTTCCTCCCCCAGGTTGGGGCTGCGGCCCTGTTCCAGTCCCCACGTCACCTTCCTATACTTATTTCCACCATTACACCATCTCATGGTACCATAACCCCTTGATTTCTTTTTTTTTTTAATTTTTATTTGGATTCAAGTTAGTTAACATACAGTGTAGTATTGGCTTTAGGAGTAGAATCCAGTGATTCCTCACTTACATATAACACGCAGTGCTCATCCCAACAAGTGCCTTCCTTAATGCCCATCCCCTGTTTAGCTCATGCCCCCACCCACCCACCACCCCTCCAGCAACCCTCAGTTTGTCCCCTATATTGAAGAGTTTCTTATGGTTTGCTTCCCTCTCTGTTTTTATCTTATTTTATTTTTCCTTCCCTTCCCCTATGTTCATCTGTTTTGTTTCTTAAATTCCACATGAGTGAAATTATATGGTATTTGTCTTTCTCTGACTGACTTATTTCACTTAGCCTAATACACTCTAGTTTTACCCACGTGGTCGCAAATGGCAAGATTTTATTCTTTTTCATCACCGGGTGGTATTCCATTGTATATACATCTTCTTAATCCGTTCATCAGTCAATGGATATTTGGGATCTTTTCATACTTTGGCTATTGTTGATAGTGCTGCTATAAACATTGGGGTGTCTACGTCCCTTCGAAACAGCATACCTGTATCCCCTGGATAAATACCTAGTAGTGCAATTGTGGGCCGTAGGGTAGTTCTATTTTTAATTTTTTGAGGAACCTCCATACTGTTTTC
This sequence comes from Prionailurus bengalensis, assembly GCF_016509475.1. Classification (NCBI taxonomy): domain Eukaryota; kingdom Metazoa; phylum Chordata; class Mammalia; order Carnivora; family Felidae; genus Prionailurus; species Prionailurus bengalensis. Next base: position 64,766,454 of record NC_057354.1, read on the forward strand.
CAGAGTGGCTCATCAGTTTGCATTCCCACCAGCATTGCAAAAGGGATCCTCTCTCTCTGCATCCTCACCAACATCTGTTGTTGCCTGAGTTGTTAATGTTAGCCATTCTGGCAGGTGTGAGGTGGTATCTCATTGTGGTTTTGATTTGTATCTCCCTGATGTGAGGGATGTTGAGCATTTTTTCATGTGTCGGTTGGCCATCTGGATGTCTTCTTTGGAAAAATGGCTATTCATGTCTTTTGCCCATTTCTTCACTGGATTATTTGTTTTTGAGGTGTTGAGTCTGAGAAGTTCTTTATAGATTTTGGATACTAGCCATGTAAAAGATATGTCATTTGCAAATATCTTCTCCCATCCCATTAGTTGCTTTTTAGTTTTGCTGATTGTTTCCTTCACTGTACAGAAGCTTTTTATCTTGATGAGGTCCCAATGGTTCATTTTTGCTTTTGTGTCCCTTGCCTCTGGAGACATGTCTAGTAAGAAGTTGCTGTGGCCGAGGTCAAAGAGGTTGCTGCCTGTGTTCTCCTCTGGGGTTTTGATGGTTTCCTGTCTCACATTTAGGTCTTTCATCCATTTTGATTGTGTGTGTGTGTGTGTGTGTGTGTGTGTGTGTGGTGTAAGAAAGTAGTCCAGATTCATTCTTCTTCATGTCTCTGTCCAGTTTTCTCAATACCATTTGCTGAAGAGGCTGTCTTTTTTTCCGTTGGATGTTTTTTCCAGCTTTGTCAAAGATTAGTTGGCCATACATTTGTGGGTCCATTTGTGGGTTCTCTATTCTGTTGCATTGATCTATGTGTCTGTTTTTGTGCCAGTACCATGCTGCCTGATGATTACAGCTTTCTAATACAGCTTGAAGTCCAGAATTGTGAAACCTCGAGCTTTGGTTTTCTTTTTCAGTATCACCCTGGCTAGTTGGAGTCTTTTCTGGTTCCATACAAATTTTAGAATTGTTTCTTCTAGCTCTGTGAAGAATGCTGGTGCTATTTTGGTAGGGATTGCACTGAATCTGTAGATTACTTTGAGTAGTATTGACATTTTAACAATATTTGTTCTTCCAATCCATAAGCATGGAATATTCTTCCATTTCTTTGTGTCTTCTTCAATTTCTTTCATTAGCGATCTATAGTTTTCAACATAGAGATCTTTTACCTTTTTGGTTAGGTTTATTCCTGGGTATCTCATGGTTTTTGGTGCAATTGTAAATGGTATCGATTCCTTGATTTCTTTTTCTGTTGCTTCATTATTGGTGTATTGAAATGCAACAGATTTCTGCATGTTGATTTTATGTCTTGCGACTCTGCTGAATTCATGTTTCAGTTCTAGCAATTTTTTGGTAGAGTTTTTTTTTTTTGGTTTTCCACGTAGAGTATCGTGTCATCGGCGAACAGTGAAAGTTTGACTTTTTCCTTGCCAATTTGTATGGATTTTATTTCTTTTTGTTGACTGATTGCTGAGACTAGGACTCCTAGTACTATGTTGAACAACAGAGGTGAGAGTGGATATCTCTGTAGTGTTCCTGACCTTAGGAGAAAAACTGTTTTTCCTCATTGAGGATATTAGCTGTGGGTCTTTCATATATGGCCTTTGTGATGTTGAAGTGTGTTCCTTCTATCCCTGCTTTCTTGATAACCCCTTTATATCTTACCTATCAGTCTGTGAGCTCCTTGAAAGCAGGGACTGGGTCCTCTGGTTCGGTTAGCAGATGGTAAGTTCTCAAAAAAATATTTGTTGAAAAGGGATGATGGCAGTAGTATGAGTAATTTACCTTTGTGTGGCAGATTTGATTTTCTAAAGAATGCGACAGCAATATCTCAATCCCATGTACCCTTCTTTTACTGTGTCTTTGATAATCTTCTTGTTGAGGGGTGTGTGTGTGTGTGTGTGCGTGTGTGTGTGTGTGTGTGTGTGTGTATGAAGAGGGTGATGGTCTATGTTTATTCCCCTTAAATCTGTAATAGGCTTGTAATAATGGCAGAAATGACGTCATATGACTTCTGAGGCCAGGTCGGGAAAGGCAATACAGCTTTTGCCCTATTATCTTGGGACACTAGCTCTTGGAACAAGCCACCAAGCTGTAAGGAAGCCCTGTTGAGAGGCCCCTGTGGAAAAGAGCTGAGTCCTCCCCCACTGCCCTGCCCCAGATCTGGCTAAGCTCCAAGCAGCAACCAGCACTCATTTGCCAACATGCCAGTGCGCCATCTTGAAAGTGGATCTTCCAACTCTAGTCAAATTGTCCCAGATGATACACAAGGAGCAGAGATGAGGCATCCCTGCCAAGCCCTGTCCCAGTTGCAGATTCATGAGTAAAATAAATGATTGCTGTTGTTTTAAGCCACTAAGTTTTGGAGTGACTGCTACACAGCAATTGATAATTGATCATTTGGCTTTCCTCTTAGCAATCCAATTTTCTCTTGGATATGAATACCTGTCCTAAACCCCAGCCTCCCTGCCTTGGCCCTTCATATCTGCGTTCTCACCTTAAGGGGGGCAGGCAGACACTGTGCTCACATCCACAGCCACTGGCTGGAGTAACTCTGATAGATCTTAGCCTCTGGAACTCTGAGCTGCCCTCTATCTGGCTTTGGATAGTACTTTCCCCAATTCCTGCCACCCCCTAGACTAGAGCTCCTCGGCTCACATGCTCGTGGGGAATCCATCCTAACTGCCCCAGTCCCCACTGTACTGCAGACATTGCCTACATGCTGTCCACCATGGGCCACAACCCAGTTGGGACAATTCCCCACCCTTAAGGGAGCTGCATTCCTTTCCCTGGTCCATGCCATGGTGGCTCAAGGCTTCCTTGGGACTGCCTAAATTAGGACAATATTTCATTCTTCTTCTGCAAATGGGTTCATATGAACAGCTGCCTCATGAGGTTATTGTGAAGGCTAAATGTAACTCTATCCATGAACCATTTGGTAAACTCTCAGTGTTGTTACAAGGTTGTTCAGCCAGAATTAATGCTGCCTAAGAGGAGCTTGCAAAATGGACGTAAGGGCTATAGTTGCAAATGAATCTTTCTGAGTCATCCTCTCCTCCACTTCTGCCACACCTCTCCCTTTTTAATATCTAGCCTATCATGTACAGCATCCCAAAGACCCTTCACCCTGTCCCAGCAGGTGGCTGGAAATAAATGCTGGATCCCCCACGAGAGCTGGCATGATCTGGGTTTTTGCAAGTGCTCTTCTGAGCTTCTGACCACATAGGACTCACTATTTTAGAGTCCATAAGCTGAATTTGCTCCACATTTAATCCATGTTGGCCAAAGTCAATATCCAGACCCTGGGAGTATTTGAAAACCCAGACATCATGGGGTGTTGCCCATCACACACATACCCCGCGCCCCACACACAGACATATGTACACATCCAGGGAAGAAATCACATACTGTTGAGTATATATTCCCAGCCATACCAGGCACATTGATCCAGCATTGACCCCGGAAGTTCAGGTTCTTCTCTGAGTGGGTCTGCGATGAGCTATGAACACAATCTTCTCCATCTATGGCTGTGACACTCAAGCCTCCTCTTCCCTCATACTTCTGGCATTTGATAAATACTTACAGAGGCCTATGAGGACACTTGATTCTCAGCAGATTGCACTACCAGCAAACACATTCCTCCTCAAAGGACGTGCACTCACTACATAGGGCATACAATAAAAATACATCGTTTTCAGCAATAAGTTAGCACTAAAGAGTGAACAAAAATAGTCTAACATGGATGCAAGGTGTGATATGGGTGAGTAAGGGTTCCCTGTCTTTTAAAAAAAAATTTTTTTTAAATGTTTATTTATTTTTGAGACAGAGAGAGACAGAGCATGAACGGGGGAGGGGCAGAGAGAGAGGGAGACACAGAATCGGAAGCAGGCTGCAGGCTCTGAGCCATCATCAGCCCAGAGCCCAACGCGGGGCTCGAACTCATGGACTGCGAGATCGTGACCTGAGCTGAAGTCGGACGCCCAACCGACTGAGCCGCCCAGGCGCCCCAAGGGTTCCCTGTCTTAAGCTGAGACTGTCGCAAAGAGGAGGGCTGGAGCCAGAGCCGGGACGAGGGCAGACCCGGGGAAAAGGCACCATGAAGAGACTGGCACAGATGAAGAACAGATTCAGACCGTGAAATCCATGAGCATTTCATAAAATGAGATTTCCTCATGGGGAAGTCTTAAAATAAGCCCACAGGATTATTGAGTGATCCATTTTGGAGTCTTAGAAAGACTTTAATTTAGGGTCTCGTTCCAAGGGTATGTGGAGACACACACACGCACACACACACACACACACACACGGAAACAAACAGGAATGTATACACACACACATATAAATGTATATATAGGCAAATACCTGTCCCCACACATACACATGAGGATACACACAAAGACCTGTGTACTTATATTCATAGGGAATGATGAATACACACATTCGTACTCACATGAGAAAATTACTCCTGAAGTCATGGGGGCCATTTCACCCTCAATGGGTTGGTGAATATACCTCTGGGTCATCCCAAGCCCGTTCTCCCCACGAGTTTAGTCATAACTTTGGGGGTTTGGGGGAAGGAGACTCATCTGGTAAAGGGTAGAAGCTAAAACTAAGAAAATGTAAATACATTCAATTACTGAGCTTTTCTCCTTCTGAATAACAGGTGTGCTCCTCATTGGGAAAATTCGGATGCTCAACGTGTTACAGACTTTGTGGCTATTTGGGATGTGGCTGGGGATAGGGCCGTTCTTAAGGAATCTGTAGTTTCTGCTAGATTTTTTTCCCAGCTTGTATTTAATCTGAGACATTGACAATACTGACGATGCCCACCAGCAATTCAACTCAATTCGATCTCATCCCGTTCTGGTCAATGAAACAAATACACTTATTTTCCCAAAGTATCAGTCTAAGGTGTATTTAAGGCACTTCTACCCTATGTCTGACTCTGTGCCAGGCTCTGTTGGGGGAAGAAGAGAGGAGGACACCATTCTGTCATCTAGGAGTTAATGGGCTAGTTGGGCAACAGAACCAAGCTGTGTGAAGCTATAGAAAACAAAACAAAACGGGGCACATAGGTTGAGAGGGAGGAAATATTGTGTGTCTGGGGGGCAAGGAAGCCTCCTTTGAAAAGGTGGTCTTGACGTGGGGTTTGTACAACAGGGAGAATTAGGATAGAGGGCAAGACATCAGCGAGACAGAATGAAGTCTGGCTGAGCCTTCCTTACCTGCCTTAGCTGTGCTTGGGAAGGCCTCCGAGGCTTTGTGTTCAGCATCTCTCCCTCCAGCTCCCCCAGGTGAGACAGTGAGATTTCTGGGAAAAGCCAAAATATGTAGGAATATTCAGAATCCACCAATGCCCATTGATTCTGGCCCCCTCTGGTGACAGCCACGGGTGGCAAATGCAATCTTATTGCAGACAAGGGACTGGTATTTGCAGAGTAGTCTGAAAACCCTGCTAATCTGAAGAGCAGTGATTCCTACCTACAGGGCTCTGAGATCCCATTGGAAATGGTGAGGAAAGTCCTCTTCCCAATAAAATGCTCATCTGTACATGCACACAAAAAGTGGCATTCTACTGCAGGAACTCACAAACGCCAGCCCCCAGCCCTGCACCCCCTACCCCTGGGTCTGTGGTGTGGGCAGCTGGAAGGCAGCTGGGGCACGGCCAAACGCTGGAGGCCTGGTGCTTCCCTGGAGTTTCTAGCACCCTTCTGGGGTCATGGACTGAGCCTTTCTCGTGGTTCTTGAGTTCAAACCCCACGTAGGGCTCTGTGCTGACGGTGCAGAGTCCGCTTGGAATTCTCTCTCTCTCCCTCTGCCCCTCTCCCACTCTCTCTCTCAAAATAAGCAAATACACTTTAAAAAATTAACCAGTTGAGTAATTTCTCCCTCCCAACCCTTTCCCATCCTTGAACATGGAAATGGCCCTGAATCCCACAGGTGCCTTGCTCCAGCAGGAGCTCAAAAACAGGTTTTTGTTCATTTGTAAATAACAGCTGTCCTTCATTGCATGTTTACTGTGTGCTAACACTGAGCAAGGGGCTTTAGAATCAGGATCTCACTGATTTCCCCAACAACTCCCCAGTGTGGATACTATTATTAGGCCCATCTTATAGACGGTAAAGTGGGTACTCCGTGGTGCACAGAGGTTGAATGACTAAAGTGGCAGAGGAAGGAGTTGAATTGAGGTCTGCTGGCAAAGTCTGAGCCTGTAACCACTATCCTGTCTTGCTCCTCTGAGCAATATGACTGTTCAGTTAATGTTGAGTACATCGGGCACGATTTGGCAGGGGCAAAGCGGGGCAGGGGGTCCTGAAGACCGCCCAGGTGCCAGGTGGGCTAATAGGTGCCTGTGCGACCGAGCGCTGCTCCCAAGCCGGGACCCTCCGCCCCCTCCGGACCGGCCCAGGGGGGCAACCTGAGCTGGGATGCGAGGACAAGCCCGTGCAACACCTCACCGGTGTTTTATTTCAGCCATGGCGGGGGCAGGAGTGAAACCCGCCTCACTGAAATAATTGGCTCATTCTCAAATGGAGATTCATTTCCGACTGCCCCCTCCCGCATCTCCCGGGCTGGCTGGTGTCACAGGGAGGATATTTTCATAAGGATGAACTGTTCTTGAATGTTTCCTGCCACTGCACAGGTCTCCCGTTAGCAGGCGCAGGGTCTGTTATCTAACACCTCCCTCTGCTTCCAAATATATATTCATGAAAATAAAGCCCCTCTATGAAAAGCCCCGAACTTTCAGGAGTGAGCTGGACAGGGACGCGGGCATAGTGTGTTATCCATGCCTCGCCCACGGTGGGAGCCGAGAAGTACTTGATTCAATTCAGCACATGCTTTCTTCAGTGTCTCCAAGTGAGCTCGGTCCTAAGTCTGGGATAGGAGGACGTCAGGCTTTTGCCTATGAGGCCACCTTTAAGTAGTGAGTCACTCAGTGACAGTGCTGCCTAAGGAGTCCAGTGGACAGCAGTCAAATTATCCGTGAACTTGGATGGGAAAAAAATTTCATCTTTATCATCACCAACCCCTAACTGGAATATAGTTGCTTCTTTAAGCATGTAGGCTTTGGGGTGCCTGGGTGGCTCAGTCGGTTAAGAGTCAGACTTCGGCTCAGGTCACGATCTCCGTGTTGGTGGGTTCGAGCCCCACATCGGGGGCTCTGTGGTGACAGCTCAGAGCCTGGAGCCTGCTTCGGATTCTGTCTCCCTTTCTCTCCGCACCTCCCCCCTCACACTGAGTCCCCCTGTCTCTTGAAAATAAATGAAATGTTTAAAAGAAAAAAAAAGAATGTAGGCTTTAACCATAGCAGTGTTGGGCAGTATCTATGGCATTCCCCACCAGCACACAGGTATTTTCATATCACGTTAGAGTCGAGGCGGACACGTTGAAATGCTTATGCTCACCACTACTTGGAAATTACAGTACCAATCAGACCTGCTGCTAGATCTTACAACTTAACATGTTAATCAAGAAGTGCATGTGTTACTATATCCGTTTAAAAAATTATTTTTATAACTTGGGGCACCTGGGTGGCTCAGTCGGTGAAGCCTCGGACTCTTGATCTTGGCTCAGGTCGTGAGCTCACAGTTCGTGAGATCGAGCCCCGTGTTCGGTATTGTACTGACAGCACACAGCCTGCTTGGGATTCTCTCTCCCTCTCTCTCTGCCCCTCCCCTGCTTGTGCTCGGGTGTGAGCGTGCTCGTTCTCTCTCTTTCTCTCAAAATAAATAAACTTAAAAAATTATTCTTGTAACTTTATTTCAACATGATTTGTTTTCTTTGCAATCATATCTTATTTTATGCATTAGAAAATATTATTCTGAAAAGGGGTGCCTAGGCAGATTCACCAGATGCCAAAGGCAACGAAAACTGGTTAAGGACCCCCATGAAATCGCTGTGTATTTAGGGGTTCTTCCTCCAGTGCAGAGTTGCAGCTGTTTTGAATAAGAGTTAACTCTTCATCTTTCACCTGGTCAGAGGAACCCCCAGCCAGGCATCAGGGGGAAAGAGGAACAACCTGGGGAGCCCTAGGAGGTTTTGGTATGTTTAGATCTCAACTTTTCCATCTATGAAATGGGATGACTGAGCCCATCAATAGGAGGTGCTGTTTCCCCATTCCTGACTGGTTAGGAGTCTGGCAGAACAGTACATGCCTCAGGTGCCGGGATCTGACACGGCTGGGGGCTGGGCCTGGCATGGTGGCTTCGCAAAGTCAGCTGGACCCTCTGTGCTTCCTGCGTGCCAGGATGAAAACAGCTTTTTTTTTCATTTGAGATCCAAGGTGCTGAGTCACTGGCCAGCTTAGAAGAGTAGTTCTTGTTGTAAAACAGCCCAAGAGGCCCCTCCCCTAACCTTGCCCAGCATGGTAGGCCTCAACCCAACTCTGATTTCGAGGAGAAGCCTCCAGGAAAGCACCGCAGGGGTGGAGGGAAGGGGGCTGCGTGAAACAGGTTCTAGGAGGAAAGCCCAGGTTTCAGATTTTCCTAGGGACTTGCCCTGGGCTCTCCTTCCATTTACTTTGTTCAGAGCGGGCGTTATTCCTAAAGTCTCTTATTGATCATCTCTTGTGTGGCCAGCCACATGCTCCACTCTGTGGGGACTCTGAGGGGGAAGACAGCTGCTGCCCTTGGTGACCTGACAATTTAGCCGGGGGCTGGGGAAGACAAGGCCAGCTCACCAGATGTAGCACACCTCCCAGAAGAGCTCAGGCGTGTGGCACAGGTAGGGCAGGAGCAGAGGCCTGGAGTGAGCAGAGGTGCTAAATAGAGGAGAAGGGATTTGACCAAGAAGCAGAGGGCAGGGGGGAGGCCATTCTGGGAAGCGGTGTCTGCTCCAGGCCAGGAGCAGGAGGGGTTTTCATCAGTGGTGGTGAGGGGGCTCTGTGATGACATTAGCCAAGACTGAGGTGAAAGGCAAGTATTGGAGCGCTGGCTATGGGAAATAGGGTATTGATTATAGAGGACTGGGTGACCCTTGAAGTTGTTTTGAGCCAGAGAGGTGTTTCTGGTTGGGCTGCACGCTTGCAGGGAGGGGCTGGACTCCAGGCCCCAACTTACCCCTACATTATTGCTCTCCTAGCTTTCTAAATGTGGCAGCCATGCATCCATCCATCCATCCATTCATCCATCCATCTGCTTGTTCCCTTATCCTCTCTGCCTACCTCCTCACCTCCTCCAGTGTAAGCTCCCTCACTAGGCTTGAGGCTGTACTCTCTGCTGTTTTCCTGGTTTCTAGCATAGTTCTGGGTACAGAGTGAGCCCTCAGTTAAGTATTTTTGAACATATTCCTCCCCTGAGCATTCATTTAGCCATTTACACTTGCTCAGGATGCTTCCTCTGGAATATTGAGTCCATTTGTCCCTCCTCATCTCCAGAGCCACATCCGGTTATTTGGAGAGTCCACAGTGTCCCCTCACCATTCCAACACAGTCTCTGAGAGTCCCTTTCCCCTCTAGTGTAGCCACGTGACTTGACATGCAAGAAGGGAGACTGGGTGCTGGTCCCAGATCTGCAAAGACAAGGCACATGGCCTTAGGCACTGTCATTCTCTGTGCTTCCTTGGCGGAGTGATGGCAAGCGTGGACAAGGAGAGCTTCGAGAATTCCTTATACTCTGATGGGCTGTGGTTCTCTAACCTTAACTTGTCGCAAGTGACGAGGCAAGTGTGGGGCAAGTGAAACCATGTTAACAACTGCTTAAATTCAATCGGAGGGACGTTTCCCCGGAGTCAGTGATTTAACCATGTTTCTCAGCAACACAGGGCTTCTCTAGCTGAGCAGCTAACCATTCCTTAGCCCTAGGAAACGATTTTCTTCTGATAGTCCTTTTATGAATGCATGACCCCCCCCCCTCATAATTGTGAGGATCCAGGAGTGCCCAGAAAGGGCTTTAATCGCTCTGAGATTGCGTTACGTTCCTGATTAAGTCACTTAATAAATGACCACATCAAGTAGCCTGAAGGAAGGCATTTCCGGAGAGGACCTAAGTCACTTTTAATTTTCAGGGCCGTGTGTTTTCCTTTTGCAGCCTGGAGCTGCTGTGCCCTGCCTGCCATCTGAGAAACATTTCTTTAAGGTGTCAAAAGGATGTGTCATGCATTTGGAATGAGGGCTAAATTAAAAGGCCACACAACACATAGTTGGGGAACTAGTGAGATATTCCGGGCTGTTTCCAGGATAAACTACCCATTTGGCAGTCTTTTCTTGAGCAGAAACAATGCATAGTGGGACGCTTGCCTGACATTTACATCCCACAGGCACACATGCACGCACAGACACACATGCACAAGCACTCACACATGCAGTCGTGAAGGGACGTGTAGGGTCCCCTGAATTGGACATACCGATTAGCCACGTGGATTTTGTTGCTACAGAAAGTGGGAGGATTGGTGACAGGTAACTTAGTACCTCTAGTTGTACTGAGAACGGCCCTGGGACTCTTATCTCTTTGCCTTTTGAGAGAGAGGCCCGAGCTCTGTGACGGGCTCCCATAACATGTTCTATTTCTTCATTCGGAGGTGAGAGGAAACGTCAAGTGATTTCATCCAAGTGTCTCCATTTTAAGTTGAGGAAACCAGTGCCCAGAGAAGGCTGGTTACTTGCCCAAAGACACACAGCTCGAGAAAGCCAGAGCCAGTCCATGTCCTGGTGTCATGTGCTAGGTCAGGGCCACCGTCACCCCTTCCCCTCTGTCCCCAATTCTCCTCTCCCTCATGCTGATGTTATCCCACCTCAGATAAGCCACAGGGCAGGTAATTGAGAGCAGACCACCTTGGCTACTGATTTTACCCCAGGGACAAAACAAGCGCTTGCTGCCAGCTGAGAAGTCCCAGCTGCTTCCAGCATGTTCTGAAGCTGCGGGCTCTGGAGAAGCCTTGCTTCTCCTTCATGCCATTAAGAGACCGTTTCCAGGACCTGCCGGGAACCATCGGATATTTTGCAGTTTGCATTTCTGCTCTTTATCTAGCCTTGAGGGGTTTTTGCATTTCATTAAAAAATGTCACCGTTTTTTCCAATTTAGTGCTCACTGGGTGGGATAGTCCAAGGCCAGCCCTTCCAAGACAAATGAAGGTGAAAGGGCCAAACCTAGCTCAGCCACCGGCCCAGGAATGAGCAAACTTCCGGGAAGAGAGAAAACCACCAAACTCTGCTGGGTTCTTTCCCAGACTCAGTAACATGTTCTGTCAACCCTTTCCTGGCCCTGTGGAGCTAAGGGGCCATCTGGGATAAATGGACCGGAAGTTGGCCTTCAGAAAGCCTGGCCCGGGAGAAGGCAAGGCGATTTTCCAGAAAACAAGACCCAAACAAAACAGTTTCTGGGCACCCGCTGCCACCGGGCGTTGGGCCGGAAGCTTTCTCATTGGGTATTTTAGTGAAACCTTTTTCAGATCCGAGGGCTCCTGGCCTGGGATTTACATCAGGCTGAGCTCTGGAATGTGGTGATCACTCATTCTTCCCTTGAAGATCCATCACTATCTCTCTGCGATACCTTCCAAGCCTTGCCCACGGAGAAACTGAGGTTCAGGGAGGCTGTGGGGCAGCGGAGCTCCAGAGTGCTGACAAGTGATTCCCCTGGTCCCACGGTGCAGGATTTAGCAAACAAAAAGACACAATGCCCAGTTAAATTTGAATTTCAGATAAATAATAAATACTTTTTGGTGTGAAGACGTCCCATGCAATATTTGGGATATACCAAAAAAAAAAAAAAAAAGATTCATTGTTTCCTGGAAATTCATATTTAACTGGGTGATCTGTCCTCATTGTCTTTTATCCTAATCTATAGGGCTTTGGGTAAATTCTTCGTTTCCCTAAAGGTGCCTGCTACAGGGGGAAAAATGTCTGCAAGTTACTGATTTAAGGCTAGCCCGTTTGTTTGATTATTTTCCAGGAAAACCCAGGAGGAAAGTGATTTTCCCACCTCCCCACGGATCCACTGGTGAAAGTCGAGAGTGAAGTTCACCTGGGGCGCCTGGGTGGCTCAGTTGGTTAAGCGTCCAACTTCAGCTCAGGTCATGATCTTGTGGTCTGTGAGTTCAAGCCCCACGTCTGGCTCTGTGCTGACAGCTCGGAGCCTGGAGCCTGTTTTGGATTCTGTGTCTCCCTCTCTCTCTGCCCCTCCCCCACTCATGCTCTGTCTCTCTCTCCTCGTCAAAAATAAATAAACATTAAAAAAAATTAAAAAAAAAAAGACTAAAGTTCACCTATGTCAGGTCTTTGCTCCAATGTTACTTTCTCAAAGAGATGGTCCCGGATCACTTATTAAAAACGGCATACTCCTGGGGCTCCTGGATGGCTCAGTAGGTTAAGAGTCCAACTTCGGCTGAGGTCATGATCTCACGGTTCGAGCCCCACATTGGGATCTGTGCTGATGGCTCAGAGCCTGGAGACTGCTTCAGATTCTGTCTCTCTGTCTCTCTCTCTGTGTCCCTCCCCTGCTTGAGCTCTGTCTCTCAAAAATTAATAAATGTGAAAAAAAATTTAAAAAGGAAAGGCACACCTCCCATCCCTGGGGATCTTCTCTGTTTTATTTATCTCCATATTCTCTGCTTTATTTACTTGTTTCTTTTATGGCCTCTGCCAGACTACTACTAGAATGTAAGCTCCGTGATGGTGGGGTTCGTATTTGTTTTGCTCACCTCTATAACCTCAGTGTCTAGAAAAGTGCCTGGCACTTGGTCGACTCTCACTAGCTTTTGTTGAATAGATGGACAAAAGAATCCGGGGCTCATGGCTTTCAGTCAGAAGCTCTTCTCCCTGCAGGCTTCTTTGCTGCCCCACAGCCTCCTCGGAGCCAGGGGATTTACGCAACAGCTGCCTTTGGGGGACCGCTTGAGAATCAATGGTAAGGGTGGGTTCAGGGTGGGTTCCAGGAGTTTTGACCTTAAATCCTACCACTCCTGCCATCCTGCTGGGTTCGGCAGCTGCTGGTGTCAGGCAGGAGAGCCAGTGGACAGACTCCCAGGAGGGGGAGAATAGTGTGACTAGTGTGCAGAGGGGGCTTTCTTTGCGACGATGAGAACTTAGTCGACCACAGTTGCTTTCTCCTAATGGCGATGCCTTCTGCTGAGAGTATAGAGGCAAAGGGGTCCTAGAAAGAGATGTTGAACTGGATTAATCCGGTGTGGCAGAGCACCTCCCTCCTCTATGCTGCTCACCACTCACTGAGGGTCCATGGGGAAAGGCCCTTCCCAACTCTTGCTTTCTAGTCTGCTGACCTGGCAACCTCACAGTGGGAGGGCTGATCCCTGCCCCCAGGCTCCTTGTCTGGATCCCCACCTACCCCATGAGACCTCACTGGGCACTGAACTTCTATGAGAGATCATTTCCCAGACAAATTCACGGTCATATGGGGTGACTGGGTCAGGGGAAAAAGCCCGCCCCATTACTGGAGACATATCAAAGCCCCAGTCCAAGGGGCCAAATGTCTTCTTTTTAGAAAAAAGAATGTCAAACACTTCTGTCGAGTCTTCGACTTTGTAAAAAACAATAAAATAGATTCTGAAGGAGGTAAGAAAGGAAAACAAAAGTATATATAACTGGGGAGCACAAGGGACCTTGGAGTTCCTCTAATCAGCCCCATTTCCTGATGAAGAATCAAAGGCTGGGAGGCTGGGCTGGGCCAAGTTCATTTAGAGACTTGGGGAGATTTGGTGGGGGGTGGGCCTGAGCTGGGCAGGTTCTCTTCCCCGTATCTTGCCACCTGCACACATCTAGAAGTTAATGTTTTTGGACGACTCTGCAGATGGGTCTCAAGGAGTCAGGTCTATCGTTTGGGGGTTTCAACTGCCCATGGGGGGCTTAGGAGCCGCGAAACAGGGAATCTCTAGTGTTTCTGGAGAAGGTTTCTCAGACAGGAATGAAAGCGAGCCTTGTCACAAAGGTAGCTGTGGGCTGGGGGATTTACTTGCTCTTTTGCCACGACCTTGGACAGAGCTAGTAAATGGATCGAGACCCTCGACTCTCAGAGCCTCCGTCCTTTACCTTGGCGGGTGTGAGGCCTTAGGTGAGTTCCCAGCATGTGTGAGGGAGCATGGGGCTGGGGAGCTGGCATCTCACCCTATCACACTGGGGGAGAGGTCACAGAGGGCCACCCGGAAGGACATCCACAGATGGGACATCCACATCCACAGGGGCGGAGACAGGACTGGGCTTGCCCAGGTTTCTATAGCTAGAGATTCCCACCTCCCTCTCCTCGCCTCCCCTCCTGGGCTCAACGAACCCAAAGCACCTCCTTTTTACTGAGTTCTACCACTGGCCATAGTGCTGAGCATGTTGCCTAGATATCAGTTCATGTACAATTCCAGCAGCAATATGAGATTGATACCATTTCTTTTCAGGTAATAAATGAGGCAACAGAGACTCAGAGAGATCGAGTCTCTTGCCCAGAGTCACACAGCTAGGAAGCAACAGAGGAAGAGTGAAAAACCTTTACACGTTCAGCTTCTGTGGGAAGGGCTTCACCGCGGGGGCAGGCCAGAGAATGCCACTGGTGTTTTTTTCCTCAGCTGCTTAAGGACCCAGCTGGGCCTTTGTACAAGCATTCCCAAATTCTAGCGTCATTGGCTTACCATGAAAACAGATGCCCCCTCAGATTTGCAGCCAGGGGTCTTGATTTATTTTGTTAATGATTATATTTATCAGTAGCTGTATTAACATGTTCTCTGAGTGTCCAGATTGCAAAGTTTATAAAGAATTATTTTCTTAATTGAAACATGTCAGGAGATTACAGGTGCGAGTCGGTTAATTATCTTTACTTTCCAAATGAAAATTGACCTTAATTGTGAAATTTTGATCGACATATTTTATGCATTACGTGAAACCCCCATCTTTGACATGAAGAGCTAGGGAGGCAGGTCTGCGGTTACATAATTGTTTTTAATGTAAGTGAATCAGTTAATTAATACTTGCAAAAAAACCCAAGGTTTTTCAGGAAACTTGCAATTACCATCAATTTAAGCGTACAGCTACATTAATATGGTGACAAGTCCAATAATAAAACTTAAGTGATTGCAGGCAAGTGCTGAGCAGATGTGTGAATAAGCATGCAGACCGTGGGTTGAGTGTCAGACCATATTGGAAAAGTGAAGCAGTCAGAGACCTCCACTCCTGGGTCCCAGCCTCCAGTGCCGAGTCTTACCTCCCCAACCTCAGCCCCCCAGCACTTAACCTCCAGCTGCAGCCCAGTCCCCAGCCTCCAGCCTCCAGCTCAGGCTTCAGCCCCAGTCTCTTTTGCATGACTGTCTCCCCGGACCCTGAAATAGGCCACAGACAGATCTATTCTCTTTATGTTCCTCAATATACACAGCATGCACATTTGAGGGTGAGCTTCTCATTTTATTTATTTCCTAGTTATCTAAGAGAGTTGTTTCTCAGTACCAAGAAAGTGGGCACCTCTCACACGGGTTAGAGTTCAAAATGGTCAGAGGGATCCAAGGAGCCCACTGGAGCAGAGAAGACCACTGGGCCCTCCCCCTCCTCCTTTTTTTTTTTTTTTTTTAAATTTATTTATTTACCAGACAGAGAGGGAGAGAGAGGATCCTAAGCAGGCTCTGCACTGTCTGTGCAAAGCCTGATGCGTGGCTTGATCTCATGAACCGTGAGATCATGACCTGAGTGGAAATCAAGAGTCAGACACTCAACTGACTGAGCCACCCGGGTGCCCCCCCTCCCCCTCCTTCTTGACCTTGCTGCCACCTGCCCTAGATTCTCTATTAATATATCACCTGCCAGGCACAGACAGGGGAATGACACTTGCTGAGGGAGCTGGGATCCCTTTGACTCTGCTGTTTTCCAGTCAGCTGCACAGGCTTATGCAAGCTCACTTACCCTTCCTGGGCCTTAGTTTTTCTAAATGTCCAATGGGAAATTGAGGCAATTTTAAAACATGTTGGGCAAATTCTCTGACACTCCTGTCATTGAGAAGCGAGGGTCTATGTGACTTTGCCTTGAATCTGGGCCAACCTTAGTGACTCACTTGTGACCAGTAGAATGTAGTAGAAAGTGACCTTGCATGACCTTGGAGACTAGATCAGAAAAGTCCACACCATTTCCTTAGTTCTTCTGGGACACTCACGTTTGGAGCCCTGGGCCACCGTGTAAGAAGTCTAACTACCCTGAGGCTGCCATGTCATGAAGAAGCCCAGGTCACATGGAGAGGGCACATGGGGGGTGTTCTAACCGACAGCCTCAGTGGAATCTCAGCTGGCAGCCAGCACCAGCCACTAGATGATTTTAGCCTCCGGCTGAGGCCCTGGCCATCATGTGGCTGAGTCAAGAGTACATTATTTTCATTTCCTAATTTGCAGACTTGTTGGGATGAGCAAATGAAATAATATACAAAAAAAAAAAAAAGCCTCTGAAAGCCTGTATAAAGGGAGCTATTGGGGCACCTGGGTGGCTCAGTTGGTTAAGTGCCGATTTCAGCTCAGGTTGTGATCTCATGGTTCATGAGTTCGAGCCCTGCGTCGGGCTCTCTGTGGTCAGCATAGAGTCTGCTTTAGATCCTCTCTCTCCCATTCTCTCTGCCCTTCTATGCTCCTCCCTCTTGCTCTCAAAAATAAACATTTAAAAGAAAAATAAAAAAAAGAGAGCTATTATTTTTGTGGTTATTTTTATTATGGTGTTCAGTTCTACACTAGATTATACAGAGACAATATAAAAATGGAGAAAATAAGGTCTCTTCTCTCAAAGGGTCTATTCAAATGGGCAGAGAGAAGACCAAGAAATAGATAAGAACAATAAATAATACAGAACAGGGCTAAATAGTAAGATGTAAGGTACAGATTAGATGGTCTAGGCGTTTATAGGAGGCAGGACAGTGGTGGGGGGGCAAGGAGCAGAAGGGCCAAGAAAGGCTTCTTGGAGGATGGGGACCTCCCTTGAAGGATGAGGAAGGTTTGGGTTGCTGGAGAGGAGGGAGGATACATTAGGCCTGGGGGTACCAACTGAGCAAAGGCACTGACAAGGTAGCCTTATAAAGGTGATGGAGAGACTGGGGGCAGAGGGAACCTACCCGGTAAGGCTGGATGGGGTCAGACAGGTCTACCTCACGGGGGCCCAAATGCCCACCAGCAGTCAGGTTAGATTTCTGTGTTTGCTGACTCCCTATGTGTAGGAAGATTTCATGGTCCCTCTCGGTCACCTTTTCTGATACCATCATTGACTTTCTTGGCTCACAATGACCCTCTCTCTGTAGGAACTTCTTGTCCTGCCCCTTCCTGGCATCCTTGTGTCTGCTCCTGCCCGTGGCCTGTGGGCAAAAGCTGATTGGTCCAGGATGTACACCTGACCGAGTGGGGATCTCTGACTTCTTTTTCTAGAGGTTTCGAAGCTTTGAACCACTGAAGATGAGAGTTGGCACCAAGTGCTGTGGACAGAAGGGCCGCCGACCCTGCTCAGGCCCCCAGCTGCCCTGCTTCCTCCCTGCCTGGGGGTGCAGCTCTCCACTGGATTCTGAGAGCCTTCTAGAGATCTTCCAGTAAAGGCTAAGTCCTCTCCTTACTCCTGTATTTATTTGTTTACTTCTTTATTTAGCCAGCCACTGTTTGTGTCTGGTACCAGTGACCGCAGGAGACGTAACTCACACCAGCCACGGTTGAAGTGTGGGTAGTGACGAGGAGGCCAGGGCCTCCCCTGCATCTTGCCTTCGCCAACCCCCCCCCCTCCCCCACTGTGTGACTTTGGGCGGATCACCTTCTCTAAATCTCAGTTTCCTTATCAAAACGATGAAAAGAAGACCAAATGCATGGGTTGATTGCGAGGATTTTAGGAGATCATCTGTGTCTGGCATACATTATGTTCTGGAGAAAAACAAAGGCTGTTAGCTGCTGTGATTATTACAATTCGGGCTTAAGGAGTTGGAAGCCGGCTGCCTGCAACCATGAGAGTTCCTACCGACCAGGCTCCTCGCAGCACAGAGAAAACAAACACAGATGACAAGGGGGTTTCTGCTGATCTTTAAGTGGCCTTTTGACATTCAGTGGAAGGCACTTGACCCCTAGCAGCAAATTGATTTCTGGAACAGGGCCCCAGCCTCCGTGTTTAGTTCACTTTTATCCAGCCCTTTACATCACAAAGGGGAGTGATTAGGGGCTCCCTCGGTTAAGCCTCCAACTCTTGATTTCAGCTCAGGACGTGATCTCACGGTTCGTGAGATCGAGCCCTGCGTCAGGCTCTGCACCGACAGCGCAGAGCCTGCTTGGGATTCTCTCTCTCCCTCTCTCTCTCTGCCCCTCTTTCACGTGCTCTCTCTCTGTCTCTCTCTCTCTCTCTCAAAATAAGTAAATACACTTTAAAAGAAATTTTAAAAAAGGTGGGGGGAGTGATTACATCACAAAGGGGCTGGTTCACTCCGTTGATTGGAGCCCAATCTGAGAGATCAAAGGTGAGACCGACCTTTGAGCCTACAAGCCAGAGAAGTGTTTTTCCAGGCCACAGGCTCCCGTCTCACTTTAGCCAACCAGCGTGTGCGCTGGGTCATCCTGTGGCCTGGGAAAGAGTGCCAATGGCTCCAGGCAACCCTTCCCCACCGCTGGAAACAGTTCAGAGTGTCTGGCCCCAGCCGAGCTTGGAACCGGGGCTGTTAGCTGACTTGGGTGTCGGGGACTGGGTATCTGGGAAGTGAGACTGGGAAAGAGGGTGAGAAAGTTCTGCCTCTTGTAATAAAATAGAACTCCAAGATAAAGAAATAAACATTTTTTTAACGTTTATTTATTTTTGAGACAGAGAGAGACACAGCATGAACGGGGGAGGGGCAGAGAGAGAGGGAGACACAGAATCGGAAGCAGGCTCCAGGCTCTGAGCCATCATCAGCCCAGAGCCCGACGCGGGGCTCGAACTCGCGGACCACGAGATCATGACCTGAGCTGAAGTCGGACGCTTAACCGACTGAGCCACCCAGGCGCCCCAAGAAATAAACATTTTTAAAAAATGATGGGGCGCCTGGGTGGCGCAGTCGGTTAAGCGTCCGACTTCAGCTCAGGTCACGATCTCGCGGTCCAGGAGTTCGAGCCCCGCGTCGGGCTCTGGGCTGATGATGGCTCAGAGCCTGGAGCCTGCTTCCGATTCTGTGTCTCCCTCTCTCTCTGCCCCTCCCCCGTTCATGCTCTGTCTCTCTCTGTCCCAAAAATGGATAAACGTTGAAAAAAAAAAAAATGAGCAAAAAGAAAACTCCAGACGGATTCACCTCTCCAGGTGGGAAGAGCAGGTGGGAGCACGAGGCCCTGGTCTGTCTGCGTGAGTCATCCCTGGGCTCTCCCAACCTGATCCCCACTCTTCCTGCCTTGTTGGGCCCAGGAGCAGGGGCTGCTGTTTGGACCCAGCCCAGCGGGGGCACAAACCCTTTCTCTGAACTGCCCTTAGTGGTGACACCTGGAATTTCTCAAAAGGATTCTGTAAATCTTAAGGAAGGACAAAAGGGAAATAAGCCCAGAAAATAAAAGAAACCTGGCTGGCTTGGAGAGGAAAGGGGCCAAGGGTCCTGCGTCATTCCCAGGAGGATCCCAAGGAGAGATTTATTTCTTCATCCTCATCCCAAGGGTCAGGAAACCTCTGCAGGCCCCTTGCTGGCTTTCTTTAGCACCAGATCCCCATCTCCACCCGGAAGGGCGCTGTCACATGTCTTTGCTCCCCCCAGCTCTGGCCAGAGCTCCTCAGGCTCCCTTTATCGGCCAGACCTGAGGCCCCCAGGGGGACCCTCATTACTCAGAGAAGGACCCATCTTGCACAAACAGGACACAGCTCTGGCCCCGTGCTGGCCCACTGTTGCAGGACCCTGTACACAACTGCTACCCACCCACGTGTCTGGAGGAGTGTTTTGTCAAGAAGTCTTTTACGTATGTGTTTTTTTCCACAGGTGAGAAAACGAAAACTCAAACGAGGTCAGATCACATGCCCAAGGGTCACCGATGGATGCCAAGGTCAGGATTCAACTCACGTCCCTTGATGCCAAGCCACCTTCTCTTTACATCATACACACAGCCTGCTGCTTTATTGTTGCATGCCTTCCCCCACCCCCACCCCCCCATCCAGCTCCCAGAATTCACTGCCACATGACCAAAGTCACTGGAGCTGCTTCGATTTACAGATGGAGGAAATGTTTACAGAAAGTCAGGGGACACTCGGTAAGTCTTGGTTGAATTACATTGACAGAAAGAGTTGTTGATAATCGTAGTGATAATAATGAAACTAAATGATCCATTTTAAAGGGGGGGGGAACATTTGCTGAAAGGAGATAAACAGAGCAGTGACTTAAAATCCAATGACTTGGCAGGGCCAGGGTAATTTCCCCCTGGGATTACCTCTCATGGGCTTTGGTAGGGGAACCTACCCGTTCACAAGAGTTTGGGGGGACCACATAATAATTAACATTAAACGTTTTTCTTCGAGGCTTCTGCCACTGAATAACTAGAAACAGGAAAGGTTTAGTGTGAGAAGCCAGGGAAACGTGGCCATAGGAATAACGTTCATCTTTAATTGATTTAAATGACAGCCTCAAATACAATGCGATTAAAAAAAAAAATACAACAAACATGTGGTGGAGTTTAGAGCATCTGGGTCTGTTTAAATTGCTCTTGTTTTTCAAGATCAAGGGTATTATTGATAAAAACAAAAATCTTTGTAATCACTAAATTTAATCCAACTAACGATGATGAGAAGACCGTTGTAAACATGAAACATGACTTGGGAACCGAATCGTACATATTTTCCTTGTTGGAAAAGGCATGTTTTCGGTCACTCACTTTGGAGAAAGCAGCAGAATCAGGCAGCGCATGTGGACTCATCAGCTGCCAGAGAGAGTCCCCCGACCAGCCAGCACTTTGGAAGGACCGGCTGGTCAATCACAGCCAAACTGAAGAGGCGCAGGGAGCGCCTTTCTTTGGTCTCAACTACGGAAGGGAGGGAATAAGGGTGCGTTGGGTGAGGAAGCGATTGAAAATTGGTAGAAGAGGGACGCTTGGGTGGCTCAGTGGTTAGGCAGCTGACTTTGGCTCAGGTCATGATCTCACGGTTTGTGGGTTCAAGTCCCACATCGGGCTCTATGCTGACAGCTCAGAGCCTGGAGCCCACTTCGGATTCTGTGTTCCCTCCCTCTCTGCCACTCCCCTACTCATGCTCTGTCTCTCTCTGCCTCTCATAAATAAATAAATGT
This sequence comes from Prionailurus bengalensis, assembly GCF_016509475.1. NCBI lineage: Eukaryota > Metazoa > Chordata > Mammalia > Carnivora > Felidae > Prionailurus > Prionailurus bengalensis. Next base: position 64,787,583 of record NC_057354.1, read on the forward strand.
TAAAAAAAATTAAAAGAAAAAAGGAAATTGGTAGAAGAAAAACTGTCTCCTAGGGAGAAATGATGTCCAGGAACAAAATAGAATGAACCTGTGTCCTTGACTTTAGCAATTCAAGTGTTAGGTCTAGTTTTAAACTTTTATGGCTTCTTAATTCCTTGGGGTGTACACCACATCAAGATTTCAATTTAATTAACAAATATTTATTGGGTATGTGGTCCAGGGTACCACGGGGGTCAGACAATGGCCCCTTTTCTCATTTGTAAAAATGGGGGGTACACTCGCATGGGAACAGGCACTGTTCTGGAACCATCTGAGTGTCTTTCCTGTCTACTCTGGGCATCAACGTGGTGACAAAAACTGTTGGCCATTGCTATTCCTGCATCGCACACATGCATTTTTGCCCGAGTTCAGGTCTCAAACCTTGATAAAACATGAAAGGATACTTGGGACTTTATAAGGACAACAAATGATTGAGACACCAGAACTCACACAAAGGAATAAACTAATATGCAGTTTCTTAAACTTCTCCCCCAAGCACATTAGCAGCAACAGTCAACGGCACATCATGGGCATGCACGATGGCAGCCGTGCTCTGATGGTTAGTACCACTTCCTCCAAGCTTGGAATTGCTATAACTCTCAGGGAGGGGGTTCCAGGCAGCAATCTGTCCTGGTTTTGTGTCACCCTCCAATCTGCTTCTGTGTCACCAGCTGGTGTCCACGTCAAACTTCACCTTCCTTGAATCTGAGGTAATACATCATTTCCAAACTTGCACATCTCTGTTGCTAACACCGATATCTCTAATGTTCAAGTTCAGTCTTTTAGACAATATTATGTGTGTTTCTATTGCATGAACTATCTTCCTTGCCGCCATGAGTATCCACGAAGTACTCACTGTTGAAGGTAGTATGGCTCTCTGGATACACAAAACGGTTTAAAAATGTTTCCTAGCACATGGGGCCCCTGGGTGGCTCAGTCAGTTAAGCGTCTGGCTTCAGCTCAGGTCATGATCTCGCAGTCCGTGAGTTCAAGCCCCGTGTCAGGCTCTGTGCTGACAGCTTGGAGCCTGGAGCCTGCTTCGGATTCTGTGTCTCCCTCTCTCTCTGCCCCTCCCCTGCTCACGCTCCGTCTCTCTCTGTCTTTCAAAAATGAATAAATGTTTAAAAAAATTTAAAAAAATGTTTCCTAGTACAGACCTCTGTGTACCTCTCTTAAAATATTGTCTTCCTGGGAGTAGGGAAAAACATCCAGCAACTCATTACAAAAATGGGAAAAGAATATTTACAGAAATTCCCCGAATAGAAGGTAAATTACAAATGTTCAAATCTTATGAAAAGATGTTCAGTATCTCCAATTATGAATAAGGCAAATGAAAACAATGGCAGTTTTTACATTTTCCTATCAGAGTAGGAAAGACGACAGATACTGCTAAACTCCCATTTGGCAAGGGTGTGGGGACAATGGAAACTTCCAGGCTGGGGACAGAAGAGTAAACTGGCATGTTTTTAGAGAGCAATTTGGCATTATCCATAACACTTAGAATGTCCCTACCCTTTCAACCAGAAGTTCCACATATAAGGAATTTATCCTATGGAAATACTCACACAACTGTGGAAGAAAGAGATATATTCATTACATGATTCCCAGTAGCATACCGTTGGAGCCCCCTAACTGTCCATCAATAGGGAATTAGTTAAATAAACTACGGTGGTCCAGTAATCTACACAATGGAACATGGCGTGATTATTACAAGATGAGGTAGATCTATGTGTACTCATCTGGGAAAAGCTCCACAATATGCTCAATTTAAAAAAATGTCCATTGGTGTGTATATTTTGGTCTTTTTTTTTTTCAAGAGGTGTTTCTGTGTGTGTTGACTGTTGTGGAAAAAACGTAGTGTTCATCTTTGAGGAGGGAGGGTTTATGGCACAATTTTCTTCTTGTCTTATTTGAATCCTTTTTTTTTTTCTTTTTTAGTTCATTTATTTTTGAGAGAGAGCGTGAGCAGGGGAGGAGTAGAGAGAGAGGGAGACAGAGGATCTGAAGCAGGCTCTGAGCTGACAGCAGCAAGCCTGATGTGGGGCTCGAACTCATGAATCCAGTGATCATGACCTGAGCCCAAGTGAGATGCTCAACCAATGAGCCACCCCTTGAGTCCTTAAGCAAACAAACAAACAAACAAGGAACTGTTTATAAAAGTAGAAAATCCACAAATAATTTTTAACACTTTCTTGTGAGTAGGCTTCACACACAGAGTGGAACCCAATGCAGGGGTTGAACTCACGACCCTGAGATCAAGAGTTGGATGCTTCACCGACTGAGCCGCCCAGGCACCCGAGAAAACCCACAAATAATTTTTAAAGGAAAGCCTACGGGGGCTGCAATGAGATGAATTTAGAGAATGTGACATCTTGGTGGGAAACTGGCTCCCGGCCTATGACATGCATACTCCGTCCTGCTCAGGAGCTGTTCTTTGGGTCTCATCCTCTCTTCCCCCCCACCCTGCTCCAAACCCACATGGTGGAGGACGAAGTCTGTAGGTATGCGCTTGCTGCCCCCCCCGGAGTTCAGTTGCTTGACCTTCACTACACAGGTGCTTCCTTGCGCCTTCCCTCCTTCCTCTGTCCTGGCTCCTTGCAACTCGTCTGCTCATATCTTCCTCAGACGACTGCCCTTCCCCCTCCCCTCCTTCCCACCCCTCCAGCAGGGGCTCCTGGAAGGGTGAAGACACCCCTTCTCATTGAGATGCTGTCCCTTCCCCGAGGCTGTCCACGCGGTCCCGTGGCTCCCCCTCCTTTTGTTTTCCTTTCCTCCCTTCTTCCGGGTCAGGTCTCTTCAGCCACACAGCATTCCCATTTTCTTCCTCAGTTTTATTTCCCTGCAGAGGGACTCCTTCCTCCAGATTCCTAAATCTACTCTCTGTCCTAAATCCCGGACCCACCTTTCTCATTGTCGGGTGGATCTCCCTCTGCCCTGTCGTCTGCTGGTTGAAATCACGCATTCCACACGCCAAATGTCTCATCAGCTCCTTCCCACTCCCCAGTGCAGGGGAGGCGAATGCTTTCCTCCACCCTCCTGGAGTCCCTGGTGGGTCTGAAGATTGAACTGACAGAGACAGATTAACAGGGGGAGAAGCACACAAGTGTTCTTCAAGTTTTACATGTGCACCGGAGCCTTTATAGGAGAATGAGGAAGCAGCCAGAGCGGGAAGATTTCACGCCTTGTAGACAAAGAAACAACACACTTGTGAAGAATCCACGAGGCAGAGGGGTTTGCTGGGGGCGGTGAAGTTACTAGGAAGATAAGGGTTGGTTTAACCCGATTTGTCCGAACAGATTTCTTGGGCCTCAAATTCTCTGTCTCCAGTGGTAAGAATGTCTTCCTCCTGGTGCAGGGAGGGGACCTGTTCACATGGGGATTTTGTGACATGTTTCAGGGAAGAAGGATGAGGTGGGGGAGGTCGGAGTGACCTTCCTGCTTCTGCTATTTTCCTTTAAACTCCTTCAGCTGAAGATACCCGATATGCCAAGGTGCCATGTTTTGATGTAGGGTGTCCCGAACCCATCACCAACGTCTTCCCTCTTAAGCTGACAATGTCACTTGGAATCTCAGCGTCACCCTCTGCCTTCCTCACCCCTCATATCCCCTCAGTTGCCAAGCTCTGCAACAATCTGTATATATCTTACACTCCTCGTGCGCATCCCCAGCAAAGTGGGGCAGGCTTTCCTGAACCCCACATCCCAAGGTGACCACAACTCCCCCCGAAACTCCAAAGCGTTGTTTTCCTTCTCTGACACACTGATCTGTTGTGTTTTGTACGGACTTAGCCCTGTGTGTTTCTCACACCCTCCCACCCTATTTAGGTCACAAGCTCCTTCCAGGCAAGGACTTTCTTACTCATCTTTAGCTCTGCCAGGTCTTGCACAGGGCCTCCCAGGTGCTCAGTGTATGTGCTTGTTGGATTACCTTGGATCCCAGACTCCAAGTTCAGGGCAACGACTTGAGTTAAAAGTCCGGGGCCTGCTCCTGCTGATGGTCCGGGGCCCCCCATTAGTCCTGATGCCCAATCAGGAGAAGCCTGAGGAGCACAGAGGCAATAGTTAGGTTCCAGTGGTCGTAAGAAACAGAGACTTGTTCAAGCTACCTCAAGAGAAGAGATTTATCTGAAGGATACTCCTAGCCTGGACCAGAATATGGTCTCGAACTGAGGGAGCTGGACCAGGGTCCTCTCCCATAAGCGACCTGTGTTTCTGCCTCGTCGGGTGTCTTTTCCATTCCCCTCCTGATAACTCTTTGCGTCTGGCTTCTGTTACTTATAATTTCTATTCCCATGTAACTTTGGCTCACACTAGATTATCATGGCTTCTCTGGTTTCTTCTTACATGGCAGACCTTCTGTTTTAGCTTTATTGCTAATTACACCCTTCACTTTGCATTTCTTGGTTCAAATGCCTTAGAGAGTTGATGGGCATAGCTCATCTTCCAGATTGGCCGCCCTTGATCTAGATGCCTGCCCCTGGTCCAATCAGCTCTTCCAGTGCTAGAAAGGTGAGAAGGGTGGTCATTAAGGCCCGAATACGACTGCTCAGAGCCTACCCATAACACAGATACCTTCTCTCAGAACAGCACTGAGCGTGCGGCAGCCTTCCAAGGTTGGGTCTGTCCAAGGTAGGGATGCTATCCGGTGCAGTCTCCAGCTGCTGCCCTGGGGATCAGGAACCCAGGTGAATATAGGAAGGGTCAGAAGGAAGAACCTCCTAGTTGTCTGGAACCCCACCTCACTCACATCACCTTCTCCCGACACACTCCCTCACTAGACACAGAGCATTTCCTGACGTGAGCTGCATGAGGGGCCCAAGTCAGAAGGAAAACAGCGAACCAAACAGTCCTCACACTAACGCGAGGAGATGCTGTGAACATCCACCTTCGCTAGGAAGGTCACGAGGAAACAGAAAGAAGATAAACCCAACAGAGAACTTGATACCCAGCCAATGCGGAGGATGAAATAAGCCGGGCCTTCAGGATGCTGAAATGAGAATCTAATAAAATGGCAATTGATGTAATCAAGAGTAACTGCGGGTTTAGATGTGAGAACGGATTTGAAAGGATTGAGTATTGATTCTCCAACACTAGAATGGGGTTGGTCAACAAAGAGGACACATCCTAGCCATTCTGTTTGCAACTTGAGGTGAATTTCATAAGTTCCCAATGGATTGGTCTTTTCTGCACTGCTGGAATTTTTCTCTTGGTGTGTATATGAAGATGTTTTAAAAGAAAGAAAACTTAGCTACAGATCAGTCTTTGTTCTATATCTAGAAGCTACTGTAAATTCCTTTTTATACCTCTTTTCTTTTCCTTCCTTCAATCCCTCTTTCCTTTCTTCCTCCAACATTTATGTGCATCTCTTTTGTGCAAGACATAGTATGTTCAATAGAGTTTTTGTGCTCGACAACATGAGAAATAACAAACACGTACAATACAAAAAACATCTATCATGTATCACGTGCTTACTGTGTGTCTGGTACTGTTCTCAGGTCTTTACGCATTTCAATTAATCCTCTCAGTAGCCTTGGGGCTCCTTCCTGCATGGCTCAGTTGGTGGAGCGTCCAACTTTGGCTCAGGTCACGGTCTCACGGTCTGTGAGTTTGAGCCCTGTGTCGGGCTCTATGCTGAGTTCTGTGTCTCCCTCTCTCTCTGCTCCTCCCCTGCTCATGCTCTGTCTGTCTGTCTCTCAAAAGAATAAATCAACATTAAAAAATTTTTTTTCAATCCTCTCAATAGCCTTAAAAGGTCAGGACTAATAGTATCCTCATTTGTAGAATGAAGAAACTGAGGCACAAGTGGTTCAATAGCTTTCCAGAGATCACAGTCAGAAAGTTGGAAAACAAAGCACTTGGCCTCACTGCTAGAAGATCATTAGCAACGTTAGTGGATCACTTGGGCAGTCTCAGGATGTGGCAAGAGAGAAACTCAGCGAGGGGGTTGGGGGAGGAAGAAAAGGAAGAGTCTGCTTGTCAGCTCACAGCTGACCCTATTACCCCCAGGAGGGTTTTTGGTGGTGGGGCGGGGGGGGGAGAAGGGATCTTTGAGGGGAAGAGAAGGATGATAGGGTAGTCTTCTACGCATGCAGCCTGAGTCATTAACGTGGAGGCAGCTGTTGGGAAAGCACTGGAACAGAGGTCCCGAATTTCAACGCTATCTCTGCCATTTCCGACCTGTGTGACCTGGGGCAAGTCTTTTACCCTTTGTTTCCACAGGAGGAAGTTTTTTATATTGTGAAGGGCCATTCAAACATTTGATATGAAATGGCCGTGGCCAGGCAGGATCTGTTCGAGCAAAGCTGGTTTCCGTGGTGGTGGCCAGCCCTTGCTCTGGAGTGTAAGCAGAGGGCTCCTGTGCGCTGACCTGTCCCTTCAGTAAAGCTGAGTCTCAGGAGAATTTGCTCCAGGAACATTACCATCTTCCTCAGACTGGCAACTTCTAGGCCTTCGTGAGAAATGGCTGAGACAAGCCCACTTGCAGCAAGATAAGGAGGAGAAGCAAGACACCAACGGCCATGTATTGTAAGATTCCATATGCAGCAAATGTCCGGAATAGGCCAATCCATAGAGACAGAAAACAGATTAGCATTTGCAGGGGGCTGGCGGGGAGGGGCAAATGGGGAGTGGTTGCTAACGAGTGTGGGGTTTCCTTTTGAGGTGATACAAATGTTCTAGAATTAGACAGTGATGATTACACAGTCTTGTGAATATACTAAAAATTACCGGATAGTACATTTTATTTTTTTTTAAGTTATTTATTTATTTTGAGAAAGAGAGAGAGAGAGCACAAGTGGAGAGGGGACAGAGAATCCCAAGCAGGCTCGCCACCGTCAGGGCAGAGCCCGATGCCTGTGAGATCATAACCTAAGCCAAAGTCAGATGCTTCACCAAGTGAGTCACCCCGGCGCCCCTGAATAGTACGTTGTAAAAGGGTGGAGTTTGTGGTATGTGAATTAAATCTCAGTTGAAAAAAAGAATGAAGGGAGGAGGCTCCCGGCAAGATTCCCATTGCCATGGAAGATTTCCTCTTCCTTGAAGTCTCCCTGAGTGGAAGGGAAGACATAGGGACCCGGAGCTTCAGAGAAAGCAGCCCGCTGAGGGGCCTGACTGGGGCCCATATAAAGAAGCAGGCTCACCAGGCAGATGCCCAGCACAGATTCCTTGTGGAGAGAGGCAGACGGGTCCCTGGGCTATTCCCCGAGGGGCAACAGTTCCCAGAAGACCAAAGCAATGTCAGCTACCACCAAGGAGGCACAGGTGGAATTTCTGCCTTGAAAAGCACGCGCCAGGCACTTCAAGATGGTCACTGGGAGAGGAAGCTATGACCCAGACTTGGCGCATATTTTGTGGTTTGGTGGGAGGGGGGCACTGCACTCCACGTCAACGTCAGTCTAAAGTTGAAGAGTTGAAAGCCTCCCTTGACTCTTTGCGCTTTCGCTTGTGGCTTACCTCAAGCATATGCACACTCTCTCCTCCCTTTGGAGGAGGCCTTGGGAGAATTCTTTTTTTTTTTTTTTAAAGAAAATATAGCAAGTATTCATCTTGGTCTATAAGACCAAGGCGTGCGCGCGGGTGCACACACACACATCACTCTATATTTTCTTTAAATCAACTGAATTCCGACTCCAAGCTCCCATCTGGTGGGCTGGTAGAAAATTCAGTCGTTGCTGGCTCTGTCTACCTTGTGGGCCTGGGCAGCGTTAGGATCCGGGTTTATGTGGTACCTGGAGTAGGGAAGGGCCTCCGGGGTTTGATGAATCAAACTCGGGCCTGGAGTGTTCCCCTGAGGTCTGGTGACACTGGGCGGGGCAGGCGTCTTAGATTCTCTCATCTTCCCTGCTGGGGTCTTACTAACTCCCCAGGAAGCTGCCCTGAGTTGTGTGGGGAGTCCCTGTCCTTGCAAGACCCACCACAACCGTTTTCATACATCAGGTACTTTTCCAGGGCTTGGGAAAATGTCTTATCTTTGGAAGAATGTCCCTGGGCTCCAAAATCCAAAAAAGAGAATGGCGAAATGGAAAAGAGTAAAATGTTTTGTGTTCACGAAAATCTAGTGTTACCATCTTTTGTTAATTGCTAAGCTTAGCATTCAGGAACATTTCACTTTAGTTGAAAACAGCTCGTTAGTTGTTAGCTTCCCTCACTTTGCAAGAATTTCTGAGTACAATAACGTTTGCTCAGCCATCCTGGGTCAGGAAACGAGTGAGCAGCACCAGGGAACTAGTCTGGAACAGCCGAGAAGTGGCATTCACGCTATGCCAGGTTTCTTTTCTTTTTTTTTTTCAATATGTGAAATTTATTGTCAAATTGGTTTCCATACAACACCCAGTGCTCAGCCCAAAAGGTGCCCTCCTCAATACCCATCACCCACCCTCCCCTCCCCTCCCTCCCACCCCCCATCAACCCTCAGTTTGTTCTCAGTTTTTAAGAGTCTCTTATGCTTTTATGCCAGGTTTCTTAAAGAAGAACTTCTCAAATGTTAATGTGCCCGTGAGTCACCTGGGGGTCTAGCTGAAATGCGGGTCCAATTCAGAAGGTGTGGGATGGGGCCAAGCTTGGGCTTTTCTAGAAAAGCTCCCAGGTGGAGTAAAGCTCAGTTCATGGCTCCCAGACCACACTTTGAGGAGCAGGGCTGAAAGGTAGTCATGTGTCACTTCATCTTTGAGAATTTCCTGTACTCTCAGCTGATCTCAGGGTTGAGTCCCAAGTCTTCTGGTTCCTCCAAGTGCTGACACTCAGATACTGACCCCTTTCTCCCACTCAGGTCCCACTGAATTCTGTCCAGGCAATGTTTATTCCAGCCCTCAGGTCTTTGCTCAGATTATTTCTCTGCCTATAATGCCCTCTCTTGTGATCTCTGCTGAGCAAGATCCTTCTTACCCTTTAGCATCCAACTCAACTGCTGCTTCCTCCGTGACATTTGTCCCCAACTTGCCAGTCAGTCTTCCTTCCTTCCTTCCTTCCTTCTTTCTTTCCTTCCTTCCCTGAATTCAGTTTTTATAATCCTCGGTTTGGCTCTGCTTATGTACTCTCTCGTGTTATTAGCTAACTCTTTTGAAGATGTCTGTCTTACTTCTCCGACTAGGCTGTGAGGCCCTGGCGGACGTTCCCACTTTTTCTGCAGTCTAGACTTGGCTCTGCCATTAATTAGCCACATGATCTTGGAAAAAATCACTTTATTTCTCTGGGCCTTGGGTCCCTCGTTCGTAAAACGAGGAGTTAAACTAACTCAGAGACTGCTGAAAGCCTGTCTGCCTCCAAAATTCCTCGGTTCCATATGGTTCTGACTGCTTTACGTTGCCTAGGACATGGTTGACATCCAAGAACACACCTAGTGGATTTAATTAAATCGAAATTTTAAGCAAGGAAAGGCTATATGTCCCCAGAGAGGTCATGGATAAATGGCCCCGGGGCAATGCAACAAATCATGGCTGCAGGAGAGATTCATTCTTTCTGTGCCTCCCCCACTTGTGGGAGGCCTCTCCTCTGCGTCTGGAATTTGCCATCTCCACTCAGTGCTAGGTGCTTCCCTCCTTCCCGTTCTTTACCAAGACCACAGAGAAAATAAAATACAATAAGGGGCGTGGGGGTGCCTCGGGGCGTGGGGGAGGGCAAGTGGGGGAGGAGGAGGGGAAGAGCAGAACACAAGGTCAAAATCTGGAGGGACCAGACTTCTCAGAAATCATCTGTCACAGCAACCTAGCCACCAGAAGATGTAAATAAATTAAGATGGTAATTCCATCTCAGATTTGTGGAGCTGTGAGCAGCCCTTCTAAGCCCGGCTCTCATGGTGTGTGATGTCACCCACATGCCTTGATGGAATTAGAGCCCTAATTTATTTATGGTTGGGGATATGCTATTCCTTATGGCCTTGCAGTTGTCTTTATTTTATAGGCTGCTTGAAGCAATTTAATATGGTTGGATCCCACAGAGGATGCATACCAACAGAAACACAACAAGTAAGAGCTGGCTGCCTAGAGGCACCACAGTGCTCCCTCCTCATGGACAGCACGCAGCCCAGAGCCATGGAGGGCCTGCCAAAAAATGAGGCTTCAAGGTTTTCATCTTCCTTGGGTGTATCTCCTTCAGGAAGCAGGGACCTCTCCAGAGTGATAATCAGGAACAGTCCCAGTAGGGGTATTCTTTTCAGAGACCCGACCTAAGCAGCTGTGGAAATCCAGCAGGATCAAACAGGGTCAGAGTTCGCGAGGACAACCATTCCATGCTCAGATTTGAAGCAACACTTTGTTCAAACCACTCCACACCATGTATGGGGCCACTTAGACCAGCAAACGGTGTGGAATAGGGTAAAGATTTGGAGTCACAATCCCCGGACGCAAGTCTTGGCTTTGCCACTGTCTGTGCTGTCCTGGACAATTCACTTCACTAAATCTCAGCCCTTACCGGTAAAATGGAAACAATATTGTCTACCACAAAAGGTTGCTGAGATGGCCAAATGCCAACGTGGGTAAAGTGCTTGCATAGACAGTAGGCGAGTGTTGCATAGATTGTTATTCCACGTGGAGAGGCAATGTGGGAATGATCTCACTTGCAGCACAATCTCTCCTCCGGAAGCTCTTGAACTTTCAAGGAAACCATATCTCAGGACAAAAAAGCCACCGACTGGTATCCTGCATCCCCTACCCTTTGATCAACAGTCGTCATGGATACTGAGTCCTCTCTTGGTGAAGCACCCAGACATCAGACTTTTTTCCCAGCTATAAGGCTGTCAGCCTTTTGATTCTTATGGGCCAGGGGTTCCTTCTCTCTTCTAATTTCTCCTCTCATCCTTCTTCTGTAGAAGTGATACATATGCTTTATTTATTTGTTTTATATATTATTTTGTCCTTCTTGAGTATATTGTAAGCACTCATTGTGTCATGGAACAAAGTGTTTCTTCTTCCAAGTTTCTATAATGTTCTGAGGTCTCACTTGAGGAGGAAACAGCTAGGCCAGAAAGAAACTGAGGTTTAGAACTATATAACTTACAATATCCAAATTCCTATGGGACACAGCTATATGTATTTAAAGAAATAGGTGATGTAAAGAAAGAAGAAAGAGGGGCGCCTGGGTGGCGCAGTTGGTTAAGCATCCGACTTCAGCCAGGTCACGATCTCGCGGTCCATGAGTTCGAGCCCCGCGTCAGGCTCTGGGCTGATGGCTCAGAGCCTGGAGCCTGTTTCTGATTCTGTGTCTCCCTCTCTCTCTGCCCCTCCCCCGTTCATGCTGTGTCTCTCTCTGTCCCAAAAATAAATAAACGTTGAAAAAAAAAATTAAAAAAAAAAAAAGAAAGAAGAAAGAAAGAAAGAAAAAAAGCAAGAAAGAAAGAAAAAGAAAGAGAAATTTTACACAACTGTGTATCTGAGTATATACTATGGTTTCTTCACCTATGAAACAAAGAATTCTAGCAGCCATGTCCAGTTAATGATACCCTATAGATGTACAGTTTATTCCATCATTGGCAAATACATTACTCAGGGTCCACTGCCCATGGCAGATGCTATTAATTAATCACAGCACCATTCTTCTGTGCTCTGAACAATACCTTCCCAAATCATGTGACCACATGAAATGAAACCCATTTGCCTCCTGGGTTTACCCATTCAACCATCAAACTATTGTGGAATAACATCCACTTTTGTACACCTAAAATTTTTTATTTTCCCACCTTCCCTATTCTCTTATCTCCCTCATTTACCATTGCCATGAAAGAAGTTCTATAAGGAAAATGCAATGGGTAAAATAGGTTTTGGATGAAGCCATAAGAAGTGGCATCATGGAAGAGGTGATACTTAAAGATACTTGTTATTTTAACCATCTTACTGATGAGGAAACTGAGGCTCAAAGGAGTTAAATCAATTGCCCAGGAACACCGAGCATACAGGTGGCAGAGCTGGGATTCCCCTCTGAAGCCCATGGTTGGTGGGATTTTCATAGACAGAAATAGAGACAGGAGAGAGGTGGCCCCTATTAGCATTCCCCCGAATGAAATATTTAGGTATAAATCTAACAAAGTATGTGTGAGAGCTATACAAAGAAAACTACAGGATTCTGATAAAAGGTATCAAAGATGTTAAACCATGATGAAAGATATCTCCATTAAATAAATGAGGAGATTCCACGTTCATGGATAGGAAAACACAATATTGGCAAGATGTCAATTCTTCCCGGCTTCATCTATAGATTTAATGCATTCCTAATCAAAATCCCACCAAGTTGTTTTGTGGATATTGACAAACTAAGTTTACATAAAGAGGCAAAAGACCCAGAATAGCCAACACAATATTGAAAGGGATCAAAATCGAAGACTGACACTCCCTGAGGCCAAGACTTACTATAAGGCTACAGTAACTGAGACAATGTGGTCTTGGTGAAAGAATAGACAAACGGATCAGTGAGAAGAATAGAGAGCTAGAAATAGACCCACATAAATCTAGTCAGCGGATCTCTGGCAAAAATGCAAAGACAAAAAGCAAAGATAGAAAAGCAAATGGTGTTGGAACAACTGGACATCCGCATGGAAAAACATGAATCTAGACACAGACCTTATACCCTTCATAGGTAGAAATAGAGGGGAGGGGGCCGAAGAGACTCCTGGAAAAGGAGATTGGATAACCCCTTAAAACATATTGCAGTTAATATGCAGATGGTCCACACATGAGGTCAGTGTAAGATGAGCACACGAGGAAAACTGGGTCATTTGAAAGCAGACCCCTGCATCTCAGAGCAGAGAGAGCCACCTGAGGTCACTGAGCACTTACCTGGCCAAAAGAAAGAAGCGCCGAATCCACAGGGAAGCTTCAGCACACTGGGGATCCCTGTGCCGCGGTGGCTGCAATCTTGCCGTAGAAAGGGGCAGGCCTCGGTGTCGGGCTCATGTGCTATGTCCTCAGGAGAGCTTGGAGGATGGACGATGTCTGGATGGGTAGGTTTTATGATGGGAAGAAGGGTCCCTCTGCTTAATGGTTTCTCGTAGAGAATAAAGTGCGGAAGGGTGGGTGGTGTTTCAGTTTTAGCAATGTCATTCTCCGGCCTCTCTGTGTTGGGGGACACGGGTGTGCCCTTCAATGGTCCCTGTAAAGCTACAAAGAGGAGCAAGGGTGAGTTGCCGTGACCAGGCCAGGCTGAGCCGAGTCAGCGGGTGGTATGGATTGCATTCTGTAAATAATTTCTGGAGGCAGCTGTGAACACGGGGGGTAGGGGGCAGATGGCAGTGTGAGACTCTGAGTGGGAACCTACTGAGCAGGACAACCCCGTAATGCCTTTCTCCAGTGGTCTGAGCAGTCAGGGAGAAGCGAGATGAGGGAGTGGGAAGTTGGAGGCCAACTCCAAACCCAGTGTTGACAGAATTTCAGGGTTTCTGGATGATGGAGCAGAGTGAAGGACAGGCTCACGTATGGCCCGCCACTTTTGGGTGGTTGCTTGAAGTGATGGCTGGTGTCCGTCTTTGGGGAAGATGAGGGTAAAAAGGCTCACCTTGCAGTGAAAAGACTCGAGAGGATACGTGGTGAATGCAGGTTCTCACATTCAGGATGTCCCATCCCTGGGCTTCAGTTTCCTCATTTTTTATTTTATTTTTATTTATTTTTTCAAAGTTTATTTACGTTGAGAGAAAGTGAGAGAGAGAGAGAGAGAATAAGAGTACTCTAGAGAGAGAGTGAGCGCACATGCTCAAAAGCAGTGGGAAGGGGCAGACAGAGGGAGAGAAAGAGAATCCCAAGCAGCCTTCACACTGTCAGCACAGAGCCCGACTCGGGGCTGCATCTCGCGAACCGTGAGTTCATGACCTGAGCCAAAATCAAGAGTCGGACGCTTAACGGACTGAGCCACCCAGGCGGTCCTTCCTCGTTTTAAAATGAGACTCTTAGAGTAGATGACCCCTATTGTGCTATAAAGCTTGTCCTTTGATGAGAAGACTCTAAAAGTTCTTGTCTTCAAGGAACTTAGAGTCTAAATAAGGAGGCCCAGACAGAACCTGCCAGTGTGGAAAGGAGCTGCCTGGACGATGAAGGTGGGGAGGAGGGGTGGGCTCTGGCAGCCGGTTAATGCCTGGGGAAGCTCAGAGCCGGGGGCTTGGGGCCAGCACTGAGCTAAACCAAAGCCCTCTGCCTGGCATGCTGGTCAGACACTGGCTGTGGGTGTGAAGTTCTTTCCCAGACCCATGGCTGCTGGAGCCTCTCCCCATTCTCCCAGTGGGGCAACTGGCCAAGGTCAGGAACTGCCATCTCAGAGACCCTGCCCCTGGTAAGCTTGGTGGCTCCCCTAGCCTCCTTGGGCCACAGAGATGCTATCCTGCAGGCCCTGAGAGGCAGCTCAAGCCCGCATCTTGAACTCATTTTGCAGCATGAGGGGGGCTGGTTTTATGTCACAGTCCAAGGCACGTGTTTACTCAGCTTCTCTGCTCCCCAGCCCAAGGAAAGATAACTGAACTTGATGGATAACCACTAATTGGGTCATTACCTTCATTTCGAAATGATTGCCCCTGGCCACTGGGGGCATTAGTTCCAAGCCGGGGGCGGGGGGGGGGGGCCCAATCTGGCCCAAGGCAGGGGGCGGAGAGGAGGACAGCTCCACCGGCTCAGACCCCAGCAGGACTGCGACCCTGCAAAGGCTCCCAGCTGTGGTCCTGCCGAACTGTCCTCTCCAACCAGCCCCCTCCACTCACCCGCAGAGACTCCTTGTGCCCAGACAGTCAGGGTGCACCTTGCCCCCACGGATGCCTCCCCTACAATGTGCTCCTGTCTTTGTTCTCAGCGTTCCCAGGGAACACAGTTCCCACCTACCCCTCCTCTCTGTCTTTCTGAGCCACCCTCCCTCAGTGGGCCGCCTCCCCCGTCCTTGCTGTGTATAGCTTACCTCCCCGGATGGAGAACAGGGTCCTCTTCTCTCAGGCAGCCTGTGTTGGCACTGATGCTGGCACTGAGCTGGGCACCCAGCGGTGGCTCATTGGTTGATTGATGTTATGAGGCTGGAGGGAAGGGCCGGAAGGGAAGGCGATTGATTCCAGCTGAGGAACGAGGGCAACAGGCACAGGCTGCGGGGAATGGATGCTGGGAAAGTGGGGGGCGAGGGTCGGTGGCTCTGACGGTGCCCCCACCCCTCCGCCCTGGTGGCTCCAACCTGGGAGCCTGGGTTAAAAAAAAAAAAGTTTACAGAAGTAACCCCACCGAGAATGATTAAACAAATCACCAGAACTCCTGCACTGAAATATGACAGCCATTAAAAATGCTTTGAAAAATACTTACTGGCATAGGGAAATGTTCATACGCAATGAGTGAAAAAAACAAAAAACAAGTTACAAAAGATAATGTATGATATGATTTTATTAAAAAACGTTGTCCCGGGGCACCTGGATGGCTTAGTCGGTTAAGTGTCCAACTTCGGCTTAGGTCGGGGCAGAGAGAGAGAGAGAGAGAGAGAGGGAGAGAATCCCAAGCAGCCTCCACGATAACAGCACGGGCTCAATCTCACGAGATCACGACCTGAGCCAAAATCAGGAGTCTGAGGCTTAACAGACAGAGACACCCAGGCGCCCCGAAGAAGGGCTTTCTGACATCTGCTGGGCAGGGAGGACACCTGTGTCCCTGGAAGTAGTCAGGAATGAGCTGGGAAGCAGCTTCCTTGGACACCGGAGAGGGGGCTTCATGCTGGGGTGACCTCTGGCAATCTCGAATCCTCAGTCTGTGAGGATTGGAATCTGGGGCTCTCCCTGGCCGGGTGACTGGGCAGAGAATCCAGGAGCGTGGGAACTGCTCTTTTGCCCTTATTATGGACTAAACGTTTGTGTCCCCCCCAATTCATATGTTGAAACTCTCCCCACCAAATGGGATGGTATGAGGAGAGGGGGCCTTTGGGAGGTGATTAGAGCTCACCGAGTCCCTGAGGGTGAGGACCTCATAGTGGGATTAGTATCCTTATAGGAGTCCTGGGAGAGTTTGCCGCCCCCACCCACCTTCTCTACTTTATGGGAGTCAAGAAAACAGCTGCTTGCATTCTAGAAGAGGGCCCTCTCCAAGAGCCCCACCATGCCGGCACCCGCATCTTGGACCTCCAGCCTCCAGAACTGTGAGAGACAAACTTCTGTTGCCTAAGCCTCCAGGTCTGTGGGACTCTGTCACAGCAGCTGGAACCGCCCGAGGTCCCCCTCTGGGAGATTGGGTGTCCTGTCCAGACACTCCCGCAGATTTCCCTAAGAGAGCACAGACCACAGCCACCCCTCCTCGCTTTCTCTGTCACTGAAGCACGGGTGATCCATGTGCTATAGGTCTTGGAGCCCAAGATCAAGTTTTCCAACATTTCCCACATGGGGTCCCAGGGTGCGCTTGGGTGGTGAAATCGAACATGCTGGAGAAAGGACATGCTAACTCAGTAACCGCGTTGTCCTGCAGGGAAGGCCTCGAGGTGGGGAGACCGTGTCCCTTCTTGCCTTCTGTGGCCTCCTGAGCCATCGCTGTGCATCTGGTCGACTTGGGCCGAGGAGGGCCGAGAGGCATGTGTGGTGGGGAGGGTGTGCGGACCTGTCACCCGAATGAGACCTTAAGAGTCCACTTAGTTTTCCAGGCAGTGTCCCGACCTTTGGGAAGGACGTGGGAATGGGAAATTCAAGCTGTGCCCACTGGTATGGATCCTGGTGACTGCGAATCAATCAACTCCCTTTATTGCCTGATAAGCGTGTATCCGGCCTGGCACGTGCACGGGCACGCAGGCATGTGTGGGCACACGTGGACACGTGTGAGTGTGTGTTTGAAGGGGTGAGGCATGAAGAGAAGGCGTGACCCTGCTCTGGGAGTAAGACAGACTCAGGGGGAAACCGTTCGCAGTGAACCCGGAAGTCTGGATGCTGCTCTGGGGGGGGGGGGGGGGCGAGGGAGAACCGAGTGGCTTGTCTGCGGGAGGAGCGGACTACGAAGCAGCGTGTGCTGTGGACAGAAAAAGCCCCAGTAGCCCTCCGACGTTTATATTTCGTGAAATACACTTTTACCCTGTGTTTCAAGAGATCTCTGAGTGCTCTCAGGCGCGGAGGGATTTGCTGAGAACTCGGTGCCAGCTTCGGCTCCCTCTTCCAGCCGAGTCTCCTTCTCTAGCCCCCTCCCCTCCCTCTGCTCTGTTCTCCCCACTGCCCTCGATTTCAACCTATGGGGAAGACACTTCCCTTATTCTGCCCCATACGCAGCACTGTTTTTCTTCCTGAGGGGAGGACTGAAGGCCAGGAGGGCAAGGTCTCGGGGAGAGGAGGCCTCGGGGATGGCACTGGGCCCCCACCCCTGGGTGGCTGTGGGTGCTGGGAGCAGGGGTCGGGAGTGTGAGGGACAGGTGAGGAGGAGAAGGGATGATTTGTGGGGGAAGGTGGGTCAGTGCTTGCCCCGCCTGACCCTGGACACCTTTCAATAGTACGGGTGGTAATAAAAACCACTGCCCAAGCCCCCAGAATGCTTGGCCTTTCTCACTGACCCTGGCACGTCTGGCCAGGTGGGCATGTGGCCTGACATCCGTCGTATTCTCTGCACTTTCATGCCCCATCCTTCCCAGAAATCTGACCTCCTCTGCTGGGCTTCTCCGGTTATGTACTACTGGGCTCCGGGGGAAGCATCCAGAATGCCAGTGTGCTCAGAGCAGAGTGAGGCTCCGGGGCCTGAGCTAGCCTTGGTCCTCTCTTTCCTGCCGAGTGCTTGCCCCCGGGTGTGAGCAGAACCAGTCTGGAATGCCCCCGCTTGACCGGGGCTGATTCTCAAGGCTCCTCTGATGCATTTGATGTGACCCAGCGCCGGGCAGCCCCATCTTCCCATCTTCAGGGTTCCCACCCTGCTTTGCTACATTCTCGGCAATGCACTCGGGGCTGCCTCTGTCACCACTGAGAGAGGAACAAAACACCTGATCGGGAACAGCGGGCCCATGGAAACACCCCGCAGAACTCTGGAGCTGATTTCCACCAGGCCCGGCTGCCTCCTTGCTAGTCCAAGGCGACTGCCCCCGAACCAGGGGTGGGTGGGTGGTGGGGAAAAGAGAGTGTAGAAGTGCTTTCTGTTTGAGGCTTAACACCTGGGACTGCAGACAATGCCGAGTGGACTGATAAGATTTAGGAGTAATTCTGTAGGAAGCCAGAGTGTAATAAGCTTTAGATCAACGGTTCAATACGCAGAAAGTTCTTGCCCACGGCCCGAGAGAGGCTTCCTAATACGCTGTAACCTGCATCTTCTCCCCGAAACATCTTAGCTCCATGAAGCAATAAAACAGTCTGGCCTAAGTTACTGAACTTCTTTGAAGTCCCGGAGAGGCCCATAAATAAGGTGGGTACTTTGGAAGCGGGCATTCATTTTGAGGGATCCCTATACGACTCTTTCAGAGTCACATTGATTTGTAGCCGCCTCTAAGTCAATTTCCTGGGGTTCATAAATCTTGATTCGAGCAAAACTAAAATGTCATCAATATTTATTTGATGCATTTCTTACCACTCCATAGGAAAGGAAGAAGAAAAAAAAAAAACAACCACGTCAGCATTCTCACCCGCCACCCTGGAGCAGGCATGGGACTCGGCTGTTCCCGGGTCCTCCCAGCCCATCTCGTCGTCCTGGTCGTCGTGAACCATAAACCCCAGTAACAAATGTACCATTTCATGGTCAGCAAGAGTGGTAACTGTCACTGGAGAAATAAAACTGAGTTATTGTTTCCAGTTTCAAAAGAACAGCAACAAGTATAAAAAAAAAAAAAAACTGTATGTGATCCTGTCCTCTTTCCCCTCAGACACCTGCAACCATCTAATGTTTCACTGAACCCTGCCACATAAATGCATAGCTTCACTCACTAATCCATATGGCTCCAGAGACCACGGTTACATGAGAACTTAAACTGATGGGGCCAGGCAGCCCAGGGCAGCTTAATCTTTTTTAATTCAAATCGACTGAGTCCCATGTGGCCCGGAGATGATACCCTATATGCTGCAATCAGACTGACCTAGACTTCTCGTGCTCTAAATGATTAATGAAACTGCCTCGAGTTTGTTTCTATGGTGATTGGAAACCCGACCCGGACGGAGGAATCTGCCATTCACGGTGAACGGAACCGAAAGGGGGGCAAGGGGTGTGTGTGGGGGGGGACCCTGGCCTCTGGCTGGTGGGGAAGAGAAGATATGCCCAAATGCTTTGTGGTCCCCTCCCAGGCCTGCAGCTGGGCTTGGAGAGTGCAATGAGGAAGAAACCTCCCCATTCTAGGGGAGTTTCAGCTCAACCGAACTGCAGAATTCTGTTCCCCCCGAAGAATCTAGAAATTCTTAAGTATTCCTTATGCAAATGAGCAAGGAGTTGAGGGAAGACAGCATCTACCTCACTTTTGGTTCCCTAGAGTAAGTACGTGAATAAAGAACACAAAATAAAACCAGGAAATCGTTTGATTCCTTTTTGGGAACGGATGTTTTTAGCCTGCCAGAGTGTTTGTTACAAAGCCAGCTGAGCACCCCACATTACCTGTTCGTCTTCTGCTCATGCCATTTTCCTTCTTCATTTGTAATAGGTCATATTTGGCTTTCACACGGCAAAACTGTGCCATCAGAACTGGCAGAGGTGGGTAGCGTGGGGCTTGGGGGGAACTGGATGCTGCTGACGGAGAAATGGTGGATATGAATGTTAGTGCCAGCGGTCACCTGCCCGGCAGGACGCGTGGGTCCCGCTTCGGGATGAAGTCCATCCTAGCTTGCCTGTGAAAGCCCCCAAATCCTGCTCCATGCTACCCTGAACTTTTGCAGAGGTCACACGGAGAATACCAAAGGACACAACTTGCCATTTAAAACTCCAAAGCGTAATGCAATGTGGCTGTTGAGTGAGGGATAATGGGTATGAAAGTCAGTGGGGACCTCACTCCCTTCTTTGTTTCTTCCTCTGCCTCCCATCTACCTTTCTTCACAAGGTCTTTGGCCACCAATTTAAACAGTCCCCTGTCTGGAAACCTTTGATGCCCCATGTTCCTTGAATGTTTTCCCCGATTTTCCCAATGTTCTGCCATTGCTTTGCGTTGGGGCGGGGGGGGGGTGCAATTCCATCTGTGGAAACCATCCCGAGAACCCAGTTCAAGTGCCACCCAGCACATGGGCATCCTAGCTCCTCAGTCTCGGGTTATCCCTCCTTCATGTTGTGCGTTTCAGGATCATGTGTCCCAGGCTCTGCCCTGCACGATGGGACATCTTGCTCCGGGTCAGAAAACTTGGTGCATAGTATGTGCTGAATCCATGTTTATTCAATTGCATTTCATCTTCCAAACTTACTCCTTGGTCCCTGGCTCCTCTGCCCATTAGCTGGGAAGTGCGTCTGGCCACCATATCTGTTGTCTCCCTGATGGTCACTGCTGACCGTCACTAAAGGCTTCAGGGCTTTGTGGCTCAACAAACACCTGGGAATGCTTCTGGGAAAGCAACTGGCAACTGCTAACTTGGTTCCAAGCCACCCTTAGGACAAGAAGCTGGAGCTCAAGTTTCTCTAGAAGCTTCTCCAACTTGACACCTTCCCTGTTTGGAGGCCTGAACTGGTCCCAACCAGGCTGAGTGCTGTTTAGAGGGTCTGTCTGGCCCCTTCCTCGTGGTGACTCGGCCATGCCGGGGTGCACCTGTCAGGCAGCTCCCTCCCTCTGCCCTTGGCAGGAAAAGGAGAACCCAAGTGAGAACGGGCCTCAGCCAGCCTCTCGCCCATCCAATTAGATGTTTTCACAAACTACCTGCTGGAGAGCAAGCCCTTGGCCTTATCTGACTCTCCCGCAGTGGGGGGTATCGTGTGTGCCTGTTTTGTTCTCTGAAGACACAGGTGGCAAAACTTGGGTGTGGGGCCCTGGCAAGAAGGGAGTGGCAGGGACCCAGACGCCCAGGAGCAGACATTTGAGTGAGCAGAGACCGCCGACTGCCTCTCCTGCAAGTGATAAGCCTGAACGAGTTACGTCCCCAGCACCGTCTCCATTTTACCAAATTACAGACCCCACCTCGAATCTCTCATCTGGAATGCCCCATGCCATAGCCCAGAGCTCACAAACTCTCCTCTGTCACTTGCTTCCACCTCTGCTTCATTTGTTAAATGGACAAGCTCTCAATCCCCGACTCGGCAATGCTTTGTAAGGAGCAAAGAATCTCTCTCCTCTGTTCCTGTTATCTCCCCTCACCCGTTGCCCTAACCGAAATGTTACTTGTCATAGCTGTACTTTTTTTAAAACCGTATTTTTGTGTGTGTGTGGCGTTCAGAAAAAGTCCCATTGTCCCTCTTCAGAATGTTCTTCCCTGGATGTTGTGAGCACTCTTGCACTCTGCCAGAGCCAGGAAGGTTGGGGCGGCTGGGCAGACGGGAGAACCTGGGCACCTAGTCAGCCCTGAGGTGAGGAATGTGAGATGCACAGGAGACGTGGCAGAGGGAAGTGAAGCCATGAATATTTAGTCGAGGGGGAGAGTGGAATTCAACCCGACACTGATACACAGGAGGATTGGATTGATAGCAAAATCTAAAATTAGAAGCAGTCTGTCGTGGGAGTTCAGAGCTCCCGCTGTAACTGGGTTTAAAACTGAACCTGCCGCTTACCAGCTGAGTGACCTTGGGAAAGTTACTTAACCTCTCTGTGCCCCAGTTTCCTTAATAAAGCACTTCCTGCATGGGATTGTTGTGATGATTGAGTTCATACAACAGTGCCCGGCACATCTAAGTATCAGCTTCGGTTATGATTGAATAAAGGTCAGCATTATGTCCTTCCTAGAACCTGTCAGGATCTTTCTCTAGAGTTCCTGAGTTCTTTCCACTGGTCTCCAAAATCCTTCCCCCTCCTAGGCCACCACTGTCCAATAAAAATATAAAACAAGAAACATATGAAATTCAAAAATTTCTGGAGGCCACGCTAAAAACAAAACAACAAAAAAACCAGGTTAAATTAATTTTACTAATATATTTCCTTTAACCCGGGTGTCTGGGTGGCTCAGTCAGTTAAGTGTCTCACTCTTGATTTCGGCTCAGGTCATGATCTCACGGTTCATGGGATCAAGCCCCACCTTAGGACCCAGCTTGGGATTCTCTCTCTCCCTCCCCCTCTCTCTCTGTCCCTCCCCGGCTCATGCTCTCTCCCAAAATAAGTAAATAAGCATTTAAAAATATAGGTATATTTTGTTTAACCCAGTACATCTAAACTATTGTCCCGTCCAATGTAATCAATACGAAAAATTGCATGAGACATTTTACCTCTTTTTGCATACTAATCTTCTAAATCTAGTGTGTGTGTTACCTTTACAGCACATCTCACGTCAGGCACTAGACTGTCATCTAGAATACTTGACCGTGTTTAGATTTCCATGAGCTGCCGGTTGAACACATAGCTCCACATGCCCACATTCTTCCAAACAACATGGTTCATTTCCCAGTGACTGAATCCAGTATCAGTTGTTAAACTGTAATCCGTTAAAATGAAATAAACAATTTTTCAGATGCATTGGTCCCTTTTCAGGCGCTCAGGAGGCTGCCGCACTATAGGTGCATGTGGCTGCTGCATGGGACAGCACAGATCTAAACGTTGCTGCAGGGAGGAATTAAGCTCGAAGGCACAAGGAACCTAACCAGAACGGAGACGCCGTGACATCCCAAGCTTCTTCTTAGAGGTGTGGGGAGGTGGTAGGGTGGGGTGAGGACATGGGAGTCCTGGGGATTCCGTTTACTCCTTCGAGAGCCAATGCCTACCAGTACCCACCATTTACCAGGTGCTGCCTTTGGTGGCAGAGACGGTGAGTGGGACCTCATCAGTACAACACATGACAATTTACTTGTGGAATAAATGAGTGAAGGGGGCACAATGTCAGCCAGGACCGCAGCTTCTCTGTATACAATCCTAAGCAGATCACTTAATGCTCCAACTGCCCCGGGGGTTTCTATAACTGGTGCCCCTTCACATATCCCACTGGCCAGGTGGGGTCTCCACGCCAGGCAAGACCACTGTCCCTTTGCTTTCAAGATGTCTGGCTCCAGTTTCCCCACTGACTTGAGGCCTGGCCTTTCCTCCGGAGTGTGGACCACAAAGGCTTCCTTCTGTCTCTCTGACTGGGGTGGGAGGGTTAATTTGGGAAGAGGCCACACGGGTACGAGCTGACTCAGTGAACACACGGCAAGGCTGGAAGTTGAGAGGCCTGGGATCATAGTTAGTTGGATCCCGAATAGGCTGTGTGACTCTAAGCAAGTCAAGTCTCTGGGCCTCAGTTTATTTATCTATCGAAAGGGCTTGGCGATGTTTGTACTAGCCAGCTCACGGGGCTGTTGTGCAGATTAAGTGAGATAATATATAAGAAAACACCATGAAAAGTAAAAGACTGTTTTATGCAAGCAGGATGAGGTATTATTTTATTATTTTATTGTCAGACTAGTTCAAAGTAGGAAAATGTGTTACTTGAGGACAGTGTGGTATTAGTTTAATATTTTAACAAGCAGCTTCTTAAAAAATTTAAAATTTCATTTTACAGAGAGAGAGAACAGGCAGGGGAGAGGGGCAGAGGGAGAGAGAGAAAGAATTTCAAGCAGGGTCCACGCTGAGCACTGAGTGTGGAGCCTGACTCAGGACTTGATCTTATGACCCTGGGATCACGACCTGAGCCAAAATCAAGAGTCAGACGGTCAACTGACCGAGCCACCCAGGTGCCCCAATATTTTGTTAATAAATTAAACCATCTCTGTTATTTCGTTTGATGCACTTGAGGGATAATTTATCAAAAAAAAAAAAAATGACTAATAATGACTAAAAATAAACTAAAGTTGGAGTCTGGGGAACCTAGCCAGATGTGTTCTACCCAGGAACAGAGGGTTCTGGAAGGAAGACACATGAGAGCTGTTTTGAATGTGTAAAGGGATATTACACCAGGCCAGAACAGTTTATGGTTTGGGGGTCAAGGTCAACAGTGGCAGCAGGGGTGGGACTGGAGTGAAGCTATAGCATGTAGGGTGAGACTCCAGAGACATGTCTCTGAGCAGTCCCAGGAGATGAGGGAGAGGTTCAAACCCTGAGGGCTTCCATATCTAGCCCTGACTAGCTCACCCCGGCCTGAGGCGGTAGAAGGAGCTAGAAGGTGACCCAGGAGGAGAGGCTGGGGGTGGGGGAAGGGAGGAAAAACCTCCTACGAGACCAGGTGGGGAGAAGCTTCTTCCTCTCGGGGACCTCTGCCACCTGAGGGCTGGAGCCCGCCAGGGTGTGGAGTGGGGACCTAGTCACGTTAGATTCGTGGGAATGAAATATGTCTCAAGTGGGTGCCCAGAATTTCAGATGCCTCATGCTAGCCCCAAGTTCAAAGTTATTCCCAGTGAGAACTGAGACCACAAGGTTTGAAATGATCTTGATTGCTTCATGTTTGCTCGACTATCTGCGAGGAGGTCGGGGGGGGGGGGGGCTTCATCCCTTTTGTCTGCTCCTTTAGAGGACAACTGAGAGCCAGGCCCAGCCCTGAAGACATCCTGGGTTAAGGGGGTACCAATCCACCGGAAGCAACCGATGGACTGAAGGAAACCACCTTTGTCTTTGGGAGGTAAGCATGTAGAGTAAGGGGCCAGACGGCCCAGGTCTAAGTCCTGCTTTGCCACTTAAGTTATAAAGTTAGTTAACTCTGTTCCTCAGTTTCTTCACCTGTAAAATGGAATAATAACAGTACCTACCTCAAAGGCTGTCAATAAGGGACAAATAAGAGAGCCTTGCAGAGCACTTAGAACGGTACCTGTCGTATGATGTTTGTCACGTAAATACAATCTTTCTAAAGGACTCCTGGTGGGTTTGATTCATAGCAGTATCCCCAGCCTCTAGCAGGCACTCAGTAAATATTTGTGAATGAAGGCAACGGTCTCAAGGAGAGCTCTGGAAACAGAGGAACACTTTGCTAAGCCACAGGGGGTGCGTGCCCCAGCGCAACCTGTCTCCTGGGAGAGATGAAGGAGGTGAGCAGTGGGTGGCATGGGGGTCCCTGTTGAGCCTTTGCCTTGTGAATGGGGGGCAAGGCCGGGCTGTCTTCTTGCAGTTTCCTCCACGTGTTTAATGAATGTTAAGGGCTACCAGTTCCAAGGGGTGCTCAGTGATGGACCTGCCCGGGACACTCCAAGCTTCTGTCTGGCTCTGTCTACTGGCTCTGTCCACCTCTGGGTGAACCCTGGAGAGTGGCAAAGGCTTGCCAGTTCGACAAAAGGTCCCTCTAGATAGACTCCAAGGAGAACAGTCTGGAAACATAGGCCAATTCTCCCAAGGACGTGGGAGTTGACACCACACTGAGCATCCTCCCTTCCCCATGCCCCCCATATTTGGAGGGGTCACAGGCAATGATAGAGGGTGGGGTTAAGTAGAGGGATCGTTCTGCCATCTTCCTGCCCCTAGCTGCCTCTAACTTCCAAGGGGAGGGGGCTCCGAAATGTCCCCTCCCTTGGCTTTGCCCCACCCCCACCCCCACCCCCACCCCCTGCCACCAGCCTCGCTCAGTGATCTGACTGAAGTTGTATTTTGATACCATGGCCGGGGAGCATTGGCTGTGAGCCAGGCACTGTGCCCTTAACGCACAGGATGTAGCATAATGGGGCGACCAGAATCGTTCGGTTGATTGGGACTTCCAGCTCCCTATTGCCTCTGGCTGTGTGGGGAGGCTGTGGCCTCCCCCTGCCTAGTGCACCATTGGCTTTTCCCTGTCCCCTGCTCACCTCCCCACCTTCTCCCACACCCACCTTTTCACTGTCCTCAGCATAAGCCTTGCGACATATTTTGGCTCTGGATCTTTGCTGATTTCCCTTCCTGGAATGACCTCATTTGTATTGTTTAGTACCTACCCAGATCCTACCTGTCTTCAAGGTGTTCCTTCTCCCAGCTACCTTCCAGCCGGTGGGGGGAATCTCCTTTTCCCTACAGTCGTAGTTCTTACCGTCTGTAACCGCTTTCGGTGGTTAGCTTGGGGCTGCAGACCGGCCAGGCAGCGGTATTTTTTTTTAAATTTTTTTTTCAACGTTTATTTATTTTTGGGACAGAGAGAGACAGAGCATGAACGGGGGAGGGGCAGAGAGAGAGGGAGACACAGAATCGGAAACAGGCTCCAGGCTCCGAGCCATCAGCCCAGAGCCCGACGCGGGGCTCGAACTCACGGACCGCGAGATCGTGACCTGGCTGAAGTCGGACGCTTAACCGACTGCGCCACCCAGGCGCCCCCAGGCAGCGGTATTTGACGTCTCAAGTTCATGCTTTGTCCCACAGTGGCCCTGAGAGCGGGGCTGTCTGTCATGCTTCTGTGAGTCCTACACAGCTCTCATTTCGCCCTCCCCTTCCTGTCTCCCTCCAGCACCTAGGCACACAGGAGGTGGTCAGGAAATGCCTGCTGATGGACTGATGTTCTGGCCAGGAGTTCTATAAAGCTTGGGAACCCACTCTGCCCAGGCAATAATGTATCCACCCAGGGTCAGCCGTGTCCACTCTCGGGTCTTACATAACGCAGGCCACTTCTGAAATATTTATGGGAAAATTAATTGCCCTGGAAGCTGCCTCAAATGAGTTCTCTGATACTGGGCTCCTCTTTCTTCTGATCTGATTTGACAAATTGAAAGGCCTTACTCCCTCAATTAAGTCTTTATTCACCTATGGAATGATTTTTGCTATCGAGAAAATTAATGATAATGGCTGTAATAGTGGAGAGTATCACTAACATTCATGGATCACTTACCATGGCGCCGAGCACCGTGCCAAACGTTTCACACGTATCATGGCATTTCACTGCTGTAACAACCCAGCGAGCTTGACACCGGTGGGAAGCCTGGGGTGACCGAGGGCTCAAGGACCCGCGCTTCGGTAATGGGCAGCCTGGTTCACCGTCGCCGGCTGTGTGATCTTTGGCAAGTGTATTAACCAGCTACAAAATGGGGGTGATGAATGTGCCTGTGTCACAGGAGTCTTACACAGGATTCATTCTTGTGTTATCAAGCGAGGGCAACAGAAAGGACTGTATAACCCAATATTGGGGGCGACGATTAGGGCAGGTGGCTTAAGAGCGCTACAAGGAGGTGGGTTTTGAGGGTGCTCGGGCTGTGATAGCCAGTCTGGGTGTCCCTTTCCTGGCCAGCAAACTAACAGCACGATGCCTTAAAAGCACCGAGTTCCTAAAGCTGGCTTCCCACCCACTGCCGACACTCTGATTTTACTTCTGTGGAGTCCGTGGCCGGGCCCTTCCCTCCGTGGCTGGGCTCCCGCACCAGCCCGGCCGGGCCTCTGGCGTACCTGCGGGCTGCAGTTTGCTCCCCCAGACTGCAGACACTTGTGGTTCCTATAAGTAGCTTTGACAGAGCTCAGTGGTATCCCCGGGATGAAAGCTGTTTTCTTTTAAAAAACAGATGTTGATGACAATAAAGTCTGAAGAGAAGACTGCAATATAAGTGGATTTTTAAATCACTTCTACTTAGAGGAATTTACAGGACATGTTTTAAAAAATATAGCCCCCTACATGATTCCTATTACTAGCTCCATTGATGAAAAGGTTCAACCACATTTGGTTCAACATCCTTAATACAAAGGGGCACCTCAAAACACATTTCCAGATGAGGAATGATGTAGACTTTTTTCCTTCTCAATTAGACCCTACTTTCTGTCAATGGGGCTCCCCTGTTACCTTTCTCTTCCTTTTTAAAAATTAAGAAAATAATGTGAGTGGTCTCCATTTACGATACAATTAAAAAAAAAAGAGAGAGAAGCCAAAAGGCAAATGATTTTATGGGTATATTTAACTATTGTCAACAATAGGAAACACATCAATATGATTACAAATTTTAAAGGAACACAAAGATAATTAGCAAAAACCTTCCCTCTTGCCCCACGCCAGCTGCCCCGTTTTCTTGCCCAGAGGCAACCAGCATTAATCAGGGTTCTTTTGTGTGTGTTTCCCTTCCAGAGCTATGTTACTCATAAACACACACCTGCCTATTACTTTTCCCCTTTTTAGGTATCATAGTTTCTATCTACTGTTTTTTCATTTAGCAATATATCTTAGAGGTCATTCCTTTTCATTATAGAAAGACTTCTCTTGTTCTTTTTTTCAGCTGTATAGTATTTCACCCCAATTTATTCAGCAAGTCCCCTGCAGATAGATAGTTGGATTGCTTCCAATCTGTTGCTGTTGCAAAAAGGCTGGAAAGGAGCGCCTTGTATATGCATAATTTCTCACACATGCTTGTATACCCGCGGGATAAATTCTTAGAAATGGAAGTTTAAGGTCAAAAGATATGGGCATTGGCAACTTTGATGGATTAAACTTTCAGTTTAAAATCACCTCTAATCCCTTCTCCAGTGTTAGTCGTGCTAACATTTTTATGTCTAATTTTCCAGAGTCGCTCATTGAACAAGCATTTACTGGGCCCCTAGGGGCTAACTGTTTTGTTAGGCACTGGACATACAACACTGAACAAAACCGGCTTAGAAAGCGGAGGGGGCGGGGGCAGGGGGGGTGGGTGCACACATGGGCTGAGCAACTGGTATGAATTGCTCCCTGACACTTGGGTGTGAAAGAAAGATTCCCCCCAAATCCCATCAAATCTGGCTCTCAGCTCCACCCGTGCCAAGGTCTGCACTAAGTTCACCATTAGTTGTTGGGGTCATTTCCTTTCCCATGAATTGTACCAAAATCCTGGGGTTTTTGTGGCCAGAAAATCGGAGGCGGCTCCCGAATGGCCAGCCCGCCGTCGCAGTCCCTGTGGGTATCCTGTTCTGCCGGCTCCCAGCGCTGTTCCCAGCAACCCCCGTGTGGATTCCCACCAGCCCCGGTTGCTTCAGAGTTGAGGCACCGGCTTTCCAACCTCAGAGGAAATCTTCGCCCCCACTGCATTCTGCCCCTGGGAGTTTACTCAGTTTCCGGGTGCAGTCCCCTCTGCCTTTTCAAAACGCTGGCTTCCATTCCTTCCTTCCCTCGCCCAGTGCCAGTTGCCTCCTCAGAAACCCACCAATACCTGGGAGACGTGACCCTCCCAGGAAGAGTCCGGACACTCGACCACAAAGGTTAAGTTGCTTTGAGAACCGGTGGGGAGGGAAATCATGTTTTCCTTCCTGGGGTGTCTGTATCCATGGGGATAAAAACTCATCTGTAAAGGAATGACCCCACTGCATAAATAAATTAATTGAAATATAGTTTCAAGCAGTGGCGAGCCTTGTCTGGTTCACTACTGTGTTCCCTTCACCTAGAATAGTGCTTGACACATAGTAGGTGCTCAATAAATATTTGTTGACTGTAAGAATGAAGTATTATGAAGAACAGGATTGGAGGAATGATGCAGGGAGAGCGCTGGTGCTAACAGTTAATGAACTGGCCTGGGGATCAGGGACGGTTTCTCAGAGCCGACGTTTCTACTGATCCTTGAGGATCCGTGAGCTGTGCGGGGAGGAGCCGTCCAGACAGAGGGAGTGGAAGAGCGTTTGCAACGAAGCGAACACAGAAGGAAGCCTTGGGCAGAGGTGGCCAGTCGTGGGGAACCTTGTAGGATCTGGTAAAGGGTGTGGAATGTATGCAAACCGGCAGTGCAAAAGCTTCCAGTGATTTTAAGCAGGAGAATAAAGTGTTTTTTCAGAATCTCTTTACATTTTGAAGGATCTCCTGGCAGCAGAGGTGTGTAAATAAGATGGCCATCTGTCCGTCCCCTCAAGAAGACGTGAGTGGTGTGGGGAGGGTGGACAAGTGCGTGCAGATTTAAGATGCATTTTAGAGGTAGATTTAATAAAACTCCATAATGGATTGGGTGTGGGAGACCAGAGAAAGAGGAAGATTTTAAGAATGATTCCCACGTTTTGACCTGGGACGTATTGTGGGCTGCGAATAATAGTGAGGTGTGGGGGACGTCTGGCAAGAAAACATGCAGAGCCAGGCTGGATGGAGATTCTGTGCAGGGGCATGTGTAGGGTTAAGAGTGGTGTCCAAGGTTGAGTCCTGTCTCTGCCAGGTCAGCTAAGGGACACAGGGCACGTTTCCTACTCTCTGTGCCTCACTTCCTCATTGGGAAGGAAATAATAAGAATTCCTTCCTCAGTTTTTATGGTGGTTAATTGGCAAAATCTATATAAAATACTTTTAATAGTGTCTTTTACATAGTAGAGCACCTAATAAGATGTAGCCGTTTTTATCATCGACTTTTATATTGGCATTTAAGACAGATAGACGGTATTTCATTTCAGGGATAAATTATTTATCCAAATCTCCGAGTGGGTTGTTACCAGTGCCACAGCTCAGTAATAACAGCCTGGTGGTGAAGGGCACCGACTCAGGAGCTTAATTACCCAGGCTCCAATCCGGGCCCCAGCAGTTGCTAAATGTATAGTCTTGGCAGGTTACCTAGCCTCCCTGGGCCTTAGTTTCCTCATCTCTAGAGTGAGCATGACAAAAGTAAATCGGTTAAATAAAATGAGAGCAGCAATAGCACCTATCCCAGAAGACAGTCCATAAAAATCAAGGGAGTTAAAAGGACCAGGTCACTTAGAACAAAGTATGTCTATGTTCTATAGAACATGACAGCATTAGCTTTTATCATTTGTGTGTCATCTCCTCTTTTAAGCACGTGTATGTCCTCATTTAATATTTATAACACCCCTATAAAGTAGGTACTGTTATCATCCCGATGTTCTAGACCAGAAAGGCGAGGTATAGACATGGTTTGCGCCCAGCCTCCAGAGCCTCTGGTTCTAACAACTACTCTGCCTGCACATCATTTTGATATTACCTTCGCTCATCCGTCCAACTGTTTCTTTACAGTAAATTCCAAGAAATGGAATTGCATGATTTAAAAATTCTTTTTAAGGCCTTTGATACATACTGAGAAATCATTTTCCAGAGAGTTTGTAGTGATTTACAATCCCTGAGTGTTAAAATAGCTATGTTTTCTTGTTGGATTTACCATTAAGTTCTTTCTTTTTCTTTCTTTCTTTCTTTCTTTCTTTCTTTCTTTCTTTCTTTCTTTCTTTTTCTTCCTTCCTTTTCTTTCTTTCTTTCTTTCTTTCTTTTTCTTTCTGCCTTCCTTTTCTCTCTCTCTCTTTCTTTCTTTCTTTGAGAAAAAGAGAGAGAGAGACTTTGTGAGCAGGAGAGGGGCAGAGAAAGAGAGAGAGAGAGGGAGAGAGGGAGAGAGAGAATCCCAACCAGGCTCTACACTCAGCACAGAGCCCCACACAGGGCTGCATTTCACTGTGAGATCATGACCTGAACCGAAATCAAGAATTGGATGTTTAACTGACTGAGCCACCCAGGCGCCCCATCTAATTCTTATTAATATGGCTGAATCATTTTTTTTTTGTTTTTTGGTTAGTAATGGTATAGTATATATTTTTTCCATTCCTTAATTTTAATCTTTCTGTGTCTTTATTTTAGAATGCCTCTTGTGAACAGTGTATGTCTAGATTTGGGCTTTTAATTCATTCCAATATACTTTGTACCATTATAAGAAAACTTAATTCGTTTACATTTATTATGATTACTATATTAGGAATCATACTAATTTTCCCTGACATATTACTTTACATTTTTAAATTTACTACCCATCTCTTTTCTTCTTTCCCTTCCCATCTTTCATTCCTCTGTTGGATCTATTAAATTTTCCTTATTCTTCCTTTGGTTTCCTTGGTTAGTTTGAAGTTCTATGTTCCGTTTTTAACAGGTGCTCTCAAGTTTTTAATTTGCTTATTTAACTTAACAAAGTTTATCTTCCAAGTAAGATTAGGATCTTAAAATACATTAATTCCAAATTACTTCTTTTCCATTCATCTCTGGTAATATTGCTGACATATTTATCTTTAAAAATACCTGTCTTTCCAGTTACTCATGAAAAAATATTAAAGCAGGACTTCTGGCTCTGGACTAATGTGGAGATTGGCAAATTCTCCTCCCCCAAAACAAAGACAAAATTGACAAAAATAACTGTTTCGGCCCCCTGGAAACTGAGCAAAGGCCTAACAATCTGAGAAGCTATTTTGCTAGAAGAACTGCTGGATTTAGGGTAAGGGCAGTGGAAATCTGTGGCATTCTAGGCTGTCTCTGTTCCCTTCCTGCAGCTCAGTTTAAGTGAGGTTCCCAGCCAGGGCAGATCAGGAATACTAGCAGCTTCCCTGCCCTGGTCGGATTTGGAGCAGTGGGTGAAGCCCCGCCCCCGCCCCCAATGACGTTGTTGGTGGAAGCGACTCTTTATTGGCAGATGAGCTGGAAGACCCACGGCTCCACTGACCTGAGGTTGTGGGGCTAGGCTAGCATATACACCTGGGACTAAGAAGGGTACAAGATCACACATTACAGTTAGGTGTCCTCTCTCCTTAGTGTTCTCCATTCTGGGACACTTCTTCCCATTTTTTTCTTTTCATGATCTTGACACTTTGAAGAGTCCTATCCAGCAATTTGTAGCCTGCTGGCAATTTGGGATCAGACAAGGAATAACTATTATGTAAATACGTTGAAGATTTTATAGGAAAAGATGGATATGATGAGCAAAGAATTATATTAGGGGTATTTCAGAAAAGAAATGGAAGCCCTAATATAGAACCCAATAAAAATTCTAGAACTGAAATAAATTATCTGCAATCACTTCATTGGATAGGATTAAAAGCAGATGAGACATTAGGGTATTGGAGACTGAAGGAGTCATGAACTTGGAGCTGGGATTCTCAATCAAACCAAAACAGAGTGAGAAAAAAATATTTCTAAAAACTAGTAAAACAAATCATCAGTGACGTATGGAATAATATCAAGAAGTCTAACATAGGTATTGGAGTCATCAGAAGAGAGACTATGAGAGAGAGCTTTAAAGAAACCATGGCCAAAATTTCTCAAATTTGGTGAAAAACGTCACTATGCAGATCCAAGAAATTGAACAAACTTCAGATGGAAGAAATATTGACAGCTAGACACATCATGGTCAACTTGCTCAAAAAGATAAGGAGAAAATATTAAAAGAAGGCATGGCGAAAAAGAAAGATTGCACACAAGGTAACATGGATATGATTTTTTAAAAATTAGAAACAATGCAAGCCAGAAGACCATGGAACACCGTCTTTAAAGTGCAGAAAGAAAAAAAAAAAAAGCCAACTCTTCCACCTGAAATCCTAGAGCTAGTGAAATGATCTATTCTTCAAAAATTAAGGCAAAATAAAGACATTATCAGATAAGCAAAAGTTGAATTTATGGCCAGCAGCCCCTCAGTACAAGAAGGACTGAAGGAAGTTGTTTATGCCAAAGGGAAACAGCGAGACAGCGCCAGAGAGAAACCCAAATGAACAGGAAGAAATAAAGAGCTCCAGAGATGCAAGGATGTGGGTAAAGACCTTTTTTTATCTTTTTAAAAATTGCTTTAGAGTTCAATCGATAGTTGGTAGCAAAAAGAGTAACAACAGTATGTCTTGGGGGTTATAACATACACAGAAGTAAAATATATGACGATAATAGCACATCGCACAGAAGGAGCTACGTGCGAATAGATGGAACAGTGGTTTTACTACATGTGAAGTAGCGGGATATTAATAAATTGCAGTCTGTAAAAAGTTAAAGTTACATATGGCAATCACTAGAGTAAGAATGACAAATGAAACAGGTATAACCAGAAGTCCACTGAAGGAGAGAAAATGGACGACTGAAACATAATTTTTAATAAGTCGGGAAAAGGGGGGGAAATGAACAAATAGAAATGGCAAGGCGGTAGATGTAACCTAAACTAAGACAGTTACTTATCAATAATTATCTAAACTCAAATAGGCTGAGCACCTCAATCAAAACCTGAATGCCTTGGGCGTATATCTGGTTCTAATAACACTGTGGGCCATTTGGTTTCTTACTCCCTTCCACTGCTCTGATTTTAACTTTCTTTGTCTATTTTCTGGTACTTGTGGGTTTCCTCTTCTTATTTTTGAGACAGGCCAGGTATGAATTCTACTTAACTCAGCAGTTCAGAAATAAGGTAGGGAATCTGGGGGCTTCCGACAGCAGTTCAGTCCTTTAAGTGGGCAGCTTATTTTTAAAATGCAAAGAGTTAATCCATCCTGAGTTTATTTTAAGTTAATAGATAAATTTCTAACTTTAGTTTAAAAATTATTATTAATCCCAGTAGAGTGTGCGACTCCTGACCTCAGGGTCGTGAGTTCATGTACCACGTTGGGCACAGAGTTTACTAAAAATAAAATAAAATTACATGCAAAGAAACCTATTATTAATCCGTTGCCCTCATTTATTAAATAATTCAGCTGTCCTCCACTGATTTGAAAAGTACGTTGGTCACAGTCTACATTATTTTTATGCATTTGGCTGCATCACTGAATTTCTGTTCTGGTACCATGGTTATCTGTTTCTGTACCAGGTGGTATAGTCTTAAAATTATTTCTGCTTTACATTATTTCAGTTGTAATGGTCTGGTCGTTGAAGGCTTCTATCACCACCTGTATTTTAAAACATCTGAACTGTTCTATTTATATGAAATGTAGGATCATTTTATCAAGTTTAAATACTTGTTTTGGATTTTACTTGGGATAATGTTAAAGATGTAACACAAATTAGGGGAAGAATTGTTATTGGAGTGGTATTAGATTTTCCCACCCAGAAACGTGACGTGTTTTCCCACTATTCAAGACGTTAATATCTCTAAGTAAAGTTTTATAATTTTCTTTGTATGGATTTTGTACATTTTGTCATAAGGCTATTCTTCCACTCACATTTAATAACTTGTTTTGCTGTAGTGAATGAGATCTTTGTATCATATATATTTGCATACATTTACGGTTGTTTTTGTCCTAACCTTGTGTTTAATGAAATAAAGTGTTAAAAAGAAGGATTTTCTTTTAAAAAGTTTGCTGTTCACATTCTTTTTCTTTTCTTTCTTTTTTAAAATTTTATTTTAGAGAGAGACAGAGAGAGAGTACGAGCCAGGGAGAAGGGCAGAGGGAGAGAGAGAGAATCCTAAGCAGGCTCCACTCTCAGCATGAAGCCTGAAGTGGGGCTCGATCCCACAGCCTTGGGATCATGACCCGAGCTAAAATCATGAAATCAAGAGTCTGATGCTCAACCGACTGAACCACCCCTCTTCCTCTTTCTTTCTCCCTTCTTTCCTTCCTTCCTTCCCTCCTCCCTTCCTCCCTTCCTCTCTCCCTCCCTCCCTCTTTCCTTTCCTTTCCTTTCCTTTCCTTTCCTTTCCTTTCCTCTCCTCTTCTTTCTCTTTTCTTCTTTCTTTCTTTCTTTTTTTCTTTCTTCTTTCTTTCCATCCATCTTTCTTTCAAATCTTTATTGATGTATAACATACATGCAATAAAATATGCAAGTGTACTAATGTGAGTGTTCATCTTGATAAATTTGTATATGTGTATACATATACCCAGGTCAAAATACGGAGTTTTTCCATTACCCCAAAAGATTCCCTCATGTTCCTTCTCCATCTACAAAAACCCCTGAAGTAACTACTGCTCAGATTTCTATCAACAGAGAATAGTTTAGGCTGCTTGCAAACTCATTATAAATGAAATCATGCAGCATACACTTTTTTTAGTGTCTGGATTCTTCCACTCAACATAACTATCTTGAGGCTCAACACTTTCTTGTACTCCTCAGCAGTTTGTTCTTTTTAATTGCTTTGGAGCATTCGATTGTATATGAATGCGCCTGTGTGTGTACGTATCTATCTACGTGTGTGTACACATATACACAAATCTTTATGTATCTACACTTACATACCGCAATTTATTTCTCCATTCTCCTGTTGACGGGTCTTTGGGTTGTTTTCAGGTTTGGGTTATTATGAATAAAGCTATTATGAACATTCTTGTACCTGTCTTTTTGTGAACATATGTACACGTTCCTGTTGGGTGCACACCTGGATGTGGATTTGCTGAGTCATAGGGCATATACACGTTTATTTTAACAGACACTATAAAATAATATTCAAAAGTGGCTATGCCATTTTACATTCCCATCATTAGTGTTTAAGGGGTCCAGTTTTTTTATATCCTCGCTAACATTTGGTACTGTAAATCTTTTATTAATTTTTATTTTTCTGATTTTTTTTCAATATTTATTTCTGAGAGACAAAGACAGAGTGTGAGAAGGAGAGGGGCAGAGAGAGAGGGAGACACAGAATCCAAAGCAGGCTCCAGGCTCCGAGCTGTCAGCACAGAGCCCGACACGGGGCTTGAACTCACGAACCGTGAGATCGTGACCTGAGCTGAAGTTGGACGCTTAACCGACTGAGACATCCAGGTGTCTCGGCATTGTAAATTTTTAAAATTTTAGTCATTCTGGTGGGTATGTAGTGGTCTTTCATTATGGTTTTAATTTGCATTTACTTGATAAGTGAAAATGCTCAGCACTTTTTCTTATGCTTATTGGCCATTTGGATATTCTCTTTTTTAAAGTAACATTTTTGGGAGCACTATATGTTAACTAACTTGGATTTAAATTTTAAAAAATTAAAAAAAATAAAGTACCATTTTTGGGGCGCCTGGGTGGCTCAGTCAATTAAGCGTCCGACTTCAGCTCAGGTCATGATCTCTCAGTTCATGAATTCGAACCCCGCATCTGGCTCTGCACTGACACCGCAGAGCCTGCTTTGGATTCTCTTTCTCCCTCTCTCTCTGCCCCTCCCCTGCTCACATCCTCTCTCTCAAAAATAAAAAAAAGTTAAAAAAAAAATAATGTACCATTTTTAATTTGTGTTGTTTGAATTTTTTTTTTGTTGATTTGTAGGAGTTTTTTCATATATTCCAGATATGAGTCCTGTCTCCTGTCTGTTCAAAGATATTTGTCTGGGGCTTGCCTTTTTATTCTCTTAACGATTTTTTTTTTTTTTGATGATCAGAAATCTTCAATTTTAGTGAATTTCAGTTAATCAGTTATTTTTCACTGAGGGCTACTGCCTTTCGTTCTGCTTAAGAAATAATCTGTTTACTCCAGGGGCGCCTGGGTGGCGCAGTCGGTTAAGCGTCCGACTTCAGCCAGGTCACGATCTCGCGGTCCGTGAGTTCGAGCCCCGCGTCAGGCTCTGGGCTGATGGCTCAGAGCCTGGAGCCTGTTTCTGATTCTGTGTCTCCCTCTCTCTCTGCCCCTCCCCCGTTCATGCTCTGTCTCTCTCTGTCCCAAAAATAAATAAACGTTGAAAAAAAAAATTAAAAAAAAAAAAAAAAAGAAAGAATCTGTTTACTCCAAGGGCACGAAGATATTTCTCCTATGTTTGCTTCTAGAACTTTGGTGTTTTACCTTTCATACTTAGGTCTGTGATTCATCTCAAATTAATTTCTGTGCCATGTGTGAGGTAGGGGTCACACTGCATTTTTTTCGCCATCATGGCTCTCCAAAGTTTCAGCACTACTTGTTGAAAAGATCATTCTTTCCCCCAGCAAATCGCATGGGTGCTTTCTTTGTGAATCAGGTGAACATGTAAGAAGGTCTATTCCTGTGCTTAATTTTGTAATATTGGTCTATTGATCCATCCTGTCACCAGTGCTACTCTACTCTGTCTTAATGATGATGGCTTTCCATCTTTGTAGGACTTGATATCTGTAGAGTAAGTTCTTCAAGGTCATCTTAGCTCTTCTGGATTTCTTGCGTTTCCTTGTAAAACATACAACCAAACTGTCAATTTCAACAACGGGTAACTTTTTGGGAGTTTGAAGGGGATTTCCTTGCATTTATGTATCAGTCCAGGGAGAGTTAATACCTTAACAATACTGACTCCTTCAATCAACGTGTGTGCCATTAATTTAGCTCCTTTCACATTTCTCCCAGCAATCTTCTGTGCTTTCAGCGTACAAGTCTTACACATATTTTGTTAAAAGTGTCACCAAATATCTCATAGCTTTAATACTATTGTCATACTATTGGATTTTGAGTTTTTCATTTTCCAATTTTTTGTGGCTCTTCTATAGAATATACAATTTTAGGGGCACCTGGGTGGCTCAGTCAGTTAAGTGTCTGACTTCGGCTCAGGTCATGATCTCGTGATTCATGAGTTCGAGCCCCGCATCGTGCTCTGTGCTGACAGCTGGGAGCGTGGCGCCTGCTTCAGATTCTGTGTCTCCCTCTCTCACTGTCCCTCCCCTGCTCATGCTGTTTTTCTCTCTCTTAAAAATAAATTAAAAAAAATTTTTTTAAAAAGTACAATTTTATATATTGGCTTTCCATTAGTTCACTTATTACTTCTAATTGTTGTAGATTTGGAATTTCTACATAGACAAGTATGCAGAATAGCGGCAAATGAAGAGTCGTACTTCTTTTCCTTCCCCTTTTTGTGGACGTTTATCTGGTTTTCTTTCTGAAAGGACTTCCAAAGGATCTCTCTGTAGACTGATGGTCTTAATTCAAGTCATACGGCTCCAATGAGCCGTATGACTCATTAGCAGGACAAGGAAGACTTAATTAATGGCTAATTTAATGGAAGCAGTGATGTGAATGTGATTTCTCACTGCGTGCCCCCATTTACATGAAATGTTTAGGCGCACAAAGTGTATATACCGTCCATGTCCGGTAAATATGCACTTCAGCAGCCACTTTCAGGCACAGAAAGTGCAAGAAAATCTTGTCCAAAGGAACATTTTTGGTTAAATCATCACAAAATGTTCAAGAACTAGAACATAGAGGTCTCAAAATAAACCTTGCTTATGTCAAACTTTACCTCTTGATCTTTTGGGACTTTTCGGAAAGCAATTTTCTCTGTATTTATCCACCAAAGGACACACAAGAGAAGGGCAGGATTTCTGTCTTCTGTTCCTAGTTTGTACTTTGGCACTTAGGTGTTCCATCCACATTCCATGAATAAGCGACGGGATGAATAAATAAAAGAGTGAATGAGTGGAATTAGGGATGAGAGAAGTCAGCTCCACTCTCAGTTATCTTGGACAATACATCCTGTTGAACTTTGAATTTATTTGCTATTTTGTTTGATGTTCAAATAATCTGGTTTTCCGCTTACAACTTGGTTCCGCTAAAGGAATATTCCATCCGTAGTGGACTGTTTTCAAAGATGGCCACAAGAATCTCTCTTCCCACCACAATTCAATCCCACTTCTCAGAGGTTGCTAGTGGTAACAGTCAAAAGGTAAAGTAGGAGAAGTGGATGTTGGACCGAACTTGACTTAAAAAAGGGTTTTTTTGGTCTTTATTTTTATTTTTGAAAGAGAGAAATCTTTATTTTTATTTTTATTTTGCAGGGGAGGGGCAGAGAGAGAGGGACACACAGAATCTGAAGCAGGCTCCAGACTCTGAGCTGGCAGCACAGAGCCTGATGTGGGGCTTGACTCACCAATGGTGAGTTCATGACCTGAGCTGAAGTCGGACGCTCAAGCGGCTGAGCCACCCGGGGGCCCCTTGACTTTTTTTAAAAAGCTGAATTTGCTTGCATCGATCTGTGTGTACACCCTATATATAGTTAAGGTCATGGAAGATGCCGTAAGGGTTGTCCAGCCTTAATGAGCTTCAACCCACCATCTGGCAGCACTGGCAGGGAAGTGACAGTGGCCGCTCTTCTCCGTCAATCTTCAGACAAGTGCTTCCACCCTCGATCCACACTCAATACTCCTGGCAGCGTCTACCAGCCCCTCACCTCTCCCACAAATAGTTCACTCACTTACTCACGTACTTGTCCCTCTCCATAGACAATTTCCCTGGACTCTAAGTGCTTTGCAGAAAGTGGACCCTCGGAACAATATTCGCTAGATGCACAAGATAAAAGATGTGTAGGGCGGGGGTAGACATCAAAGATGCAACTAATACATACCGAATGTTACAATCTGCAAGGTACAGTGCACATACATTAAATTACATTGGATTGCTTTCTAGTAATTATGGTTCTGGGCTTACAATGGTTTTTTAGAGAGGCATTAGAAATTCCTACTTTAGCTTAATCACTGTGTTTAGTTTTCTCTCGGAAGGCACCTTATTTATTTAATGTCACAATACTAAAATCATTCCATTCTGCAGTGTTCAATAAACAGAAAAAAAAAAACCCAACATCTATATTAAATTGTTACTAACAAAGTAAACATTTCTCCCGCTGTTTTTTTTCTGAGTTGATTAAGCACCAGTATATTTAAAACGGTTTCCCCAGCCTGAGAAAGGCTCCCCTCTGAATATACAACTATTCATGGAGAATGTTTTTCCTACCACTTGATTACAATTTGGCAGTAGTTTCTGAATAATTTACAAATTTTAAATTTCTGTGCCCCAAACACACATGTGTTTGCAGCTAAACAGACTTGAAAGAATATGCAAATTGCACTTTTATGTCAAAAATGAGTGAACGCAGCTTCACGCAGGAAAAAGCTAACTGTCACCCTCATGTTTTTGTTTAGACTAATCTGTGTGCCGTCACCCCCACATCAGACTGCATCAACATTTTCTTTGGGATATTAGACATAAATGTTTATGGCTGCAGATAGCTAGGAGGGATTGGCACTTATTAAAAATGACCCGGGAGTATTTTCTTTGGTTTCCACATAAATATCCCAGGGAAATGTTCAATCAAACAAGGTTGCCAGGTAGAGGGAAATGAGCTTTGCAGCGCAGTGCTGGGGTCTCCTGGGCTCAGTCAAGTGGGAGTCCCATCCAAGAATGTGGGAAGGCTGAGCCCAGAGAACCAGCTGGAGCTGGCTTCCCCCTCAGGGTGGAAGATAATGCTGCGACTGACTGGAAATGTCTCTCCCTGAGGCCAGGAATCCATCCCTTCCCACAAAAAAAAGCGTCACATTTTAAAGAGTCATCAAAAAATTAGACACCATATGTGGGTTTCATCCCGTCTTTGGCTGTGGGGCCAAGCCTGGGTGTGTTACCAAGATGGCACAGCCACTCACAGCCCAGCTGGTTTCTTTCATGGGGTGAGGCAGGTGCCGGTCCCACTGTGCCTTCAGAAAGGGCAGGGGGGCTGGTTTCCCAATCTGGGCTCTGGAAAAGTCCACTCTTGACTCCGGCAAAAGCTGAGAATCTTATTCCAGAATCACAGACGCTGAGACTGAGGACACGCTTCTAGCCCTCTCTGCTTCAGCCCAAATGTGCCCCAAATCTATGGTATAAAGTCTCAGTAAGGTCTCCAGATGTTAACTAATTACTTGAATGTAATCACTGCTCTCTAGCTTTTTCCTAGAGTCCCTGAAATCTAGGGAATGACCTCCCGCTCTGAATAGTCCCGTGCCTCCCGTAGTCCCACTACAACAGCTGTCCCCAAGGTCAGAAACAACTTCCGTAAAACCGATCACAAGGAGCACGTTCCAGCAACCCAGTTACCATAGCCCTCAACGGCACTGATAGTCTCGGCCAGTCTCTCCTTGAAACCCTCTCTCCTGTTGGCTCTGGTAACACCACCATTGCTTTGGTTTCCCTTCCGTGGCTGGCGACTTCTGTCCCCTTTGCGGGTTTCTTTCTCTCTCCACAGTCTTTTACAATCGGCAGAACAAAACCCACATAAACACCTCAAGAGGTACGGAGAAAGCATTTGACAAAATCCAACCCCCTCTCGAGGTAAAGACACTCAACAGGCTAGGAACAGAAGGCAATTTCCCTGGCCCGGTAAAATACTAACAGAAAACAAACACAGATTTTGGTGCCTGGAGGTAGGGTGCGGCTGTGGCAAATACCTGAAATGAAGAAGTGACTTTGGAGTCAGGCAACGGACAGAGGCTGGGAGAATGTTGAGGAGTGATAGAACAGCCTAGACTGCCCGGAATAGACAGGAGAATACAGACGGTGATAGGGCTGCTCATGAGGACCAGAGAGGAAATGCCAAAGAGCAGAGACAACAATTTACCTTAGATGATACCTAAATCATCACAAACAAGTATATGGGTGTTAAAAGGACCCACTGTTGAAGGCTCAGAAGGAAATGAGGAACATGTTATTTGCAAACTGGGTGAAAGGGATTCTTGCTAGATAGGAGCAGAAAGCTTAGCAGGATTTTGTCCTGCGGGGATGTGGAAGGCAGAACTGGTAAATGAGGAAATTTGAAACTGAGCTGAAATTGCCAAGCAAAGTGTTGGAGGTGTGACCTAGATTTTTCTTGCTGTTTATAATACAACGCAGAGAAAAGAGATGAATGGAAGGACGATTTTTTTTTTTTTTTTTTTGAGAAAGGATCCAGGACTTAACGGCTTGGGAAATCCTCTGCTTACCCGTAAGACTGCAAAAGACTTTAAAATCAGGAGATGCACTATCCAGGAAGTGTATTATAGGGAAAAAGTGAATATCTCAGGAAATAAAATGGAGTGTTCAGTCACATACAAGGCTGTTAGACATTCCATGTATGATACATAGATTCCTCACCCCCCTGCCATCCCAACAGAAGCCAAAGACAGAGATGGGGTTATTTAAGAAGAATCTGTGGAGGGACTGCTTGTCTAATGGGAGAATGATAGATTCTTGATCATTTTACAGCAGCAGAAACACCACCAGCTTGGACCAAAGGGACAGAGAGAAAACAAAATGCAAGGAAGCTGTGGGACTCCCTGAAAATCTGCAGGCACAAAACAGGCTGAGGAAGCAAACCCCTGAGCAGCAAACACATGTCACCTTTGATGAGAAAGGAAGGGTGGGCCAGGCCCAGACAGTGGAGCCATGAGCCGGAAGTTGAAACTGAGGCCCTCAGGAGATGATTTCCAGACCTTGAAACGCAGTGGAGTTTACCTGGCTAGATCTCTATATTTTGGGAGACCAGTGGTTCTTCTTCCTTTCCATTTTCTCTCTTTTTGGACCAGAGTGTCTATGTCTGTCTTATCTTTATATCTGAGGAGCATGTAACTTGTTTTTTTTTTATAATTAAGTTTATTTACTTATTTATTTTGAGAGAGAGAGAGGAGAGGGCATGAGTGAGGGAAGGGCAGAGAGAGAGAGAGAGAGAGGAAGAGAGAGAATCCCAAGCAGGCTCCAAGCTGTCAGGCAGAGCCCAATGTGGGGCTCAGTCTCATGAACCATGAGATCATGACCTGAGCTGAAATCGAGTCAGACACTTAACCAACTGAGCCACCCAGGCTCCCCAGTGTAACTTGTTTCCTTGGCTTCATTGGTCCACATGGAGAGGAACTGTGCTCCAGGATAGATTATACTGAGTCTTGCCCATACTTACACTGTTGATTTAGATGGTGGCATTTGGAACTTTTGAACTGATGAGAGATAGGTGAGATGTTGGACTTGTTGATGCTGTTAGGGGTAGAGAATTTAGGGAATCTTAGGATGGAGTGAATGTATTCTGCATATAGGACAGATGTGAATTTTGGGGGGTCAAATGGAGAATATGGTGGGCAAAATAACAGCATCCCAAGATATCCACATCCCAACTAGTGGAA
Organism: Prionailurus bengalensis; assembly: GCF_016509475.1. Lineage (NCBI taxonomy): Eukaryota > Metazoa > Chordata > Mammalia > Carnivora > Felidae > Prionailurus > Prionailurus bengalensis. The sequence goes on from NC_057354.1 coordinate 64,830,874, forward strand.
CGTGTGAAAATGGTGCCTTATGTGGTAAAATGACTGTTTAGGACCTTTAGATGGGACTGGTATAATCAATCGCTCGAATCTTTAAAATAGAGAGCCTTTGCTATTGCAGTTCACCAGAGGAAGATATGACTATGGAAAAAAGGTGAGAGATGCCACGTTGCTGGCTTTGAAAATAGAAGAAGGGGCCACGAGCCAAGAAATCGTTAGAAGCTGGAAAAGGCAAGGAAGCCTTGCCTAGAATCTCCAGAAAGGACCACTCTGACACCTTGGTTTTAGCCCAGCGAAGCCTGCGGTGGACTTCTAAAATACAAAACTGACAGATAGGGGTGTCTATCTCTTGATTAAGCATCTGACTTTCGATTTTAGCTCAGGTCATGATCTCACAGTTGTAAAATCAAGCCCCGTGTCAGACTCCATGCTGGGTGTGGAATCTGCTTGAGATTCTTTCTCTCACTCTACCTCTACTCTTCCCTGCTTGCATGTGTACTCTCTCTCTCTCTCAAACAAAACAAAACAAAACAAAACAAAACAAAACAAAGAACAAAAACAAACAAGCAAAAAAACACCTGGCAGATAATATATTCGTGTCGTTTTAAGCCCTCAAGTTTGTCATGATTCGTTATAGCAGCCATATAAAATGAATACAGCCATTTACAAAAGACCCACAGCCAACATCAACTTAATGGTGCAAGTTTGAATGCTTTCTCCTTAAGATCAAGAACAAGGCAAGGACACTTATTCGTGTCACTTCCACTCAACATTGTACTGGAGGTTCTAGCCCAGTGGAAACTAGGCAGGAAAAAGAAACAAAAGGCATCAAGACCGGAACAGAAAAAGTAAAACTAGATTTATTGACATCTGAAATAATTTTTTATACAGAAGATCCTAAGGAATCCATTAAAAAAATTTAGAACAACAAAACAAAACAAACTTGGAACAAATAAATGGCTCAGCATGGTTGCAGGATACAAAATCAATATGCACAAATCGATTGTATTGCTTATAACACTGGCAATGAACAATCAGAAAATAAAATTAAGAAAAAAATTCTTATTTTTTTTATTGAAGTAGCTGACATACAATGTTAATTAGTCTCAGGTGTACAACAGTGATTAGATAATTCTGTACATTGCACAGCGCTCACCGTGATAGGTGTAATTACCATCTGTCACCATACAAATGATTATAATCCTAGTGACTGTATTCCCTATGCTGTACTTTTAACAACTCCATTATAACAGCATCAAAAAGAATAAAATAATTAGGAACAAAATGAACAAAACAAGTGCAAGGCGAGCACTGAAAAGTACAAAACATTGCTGAAAAAAATTTAAGAAGACTTAAGTAAATGGAAAGCCATCCCATTCTCACGGATTGCAACAATTAGTATTGTGAAGATGGCAATACTCTCCAAATTGATCTACAAAGTCAGCGCAATCCTTACCAAAAATCCCAGGTGCTTCTTTGGAGATATTAATGAGTTTATCTTAAAAACCCATGTGGGGGGCGCCTGGGTGGCGCAGTCGGTTAAGCGTCCGACTTCAGCCAGGTCACGATCTTGCGGTCCGTGAGTTCGAGCCCCGCGTCGGGCTCTGGGCTGATGGCTCGGAGCCTGGAGCCTGTTTCCGATTCTGTGTCTCCCTCTCTCTCTCTGTCCCTCCCCCGTTCATGCTGTCTCTCTGTGTCCCAAAAATAAATAAAAAATGTTGAAAAAAAAATCTGTAAAAAAAAAAAAACCCATGTGGAAATTCAAGGGATCTAGAATACCACACACACACACACACACACAAATCTTGAAAAAGAACAAAGTTGGAAGACTCACACCTTCTGGTTTTAAACTTGCTACAAAGCTACACTAATCAAGACTGTGTAGCATTGGCTTAAAGATAGACATACAGATCAATGGACGAGAAATGAGAACCCATAAATAACCCTTATGTTTTGGGTCAATTGAATTTTGATAAGAATGTCAAGACAATTCAGTGGGGGAATATAGTCTTTTCAATGAATGGCATGGAGACAGCTGGATATTCATGTATAAAGGAATGAATTTGGACCCCCTACCTTCAAAGCATATACAAAAGCTTACTAAAATGGATCGGAGATCTACATGGCAATGGTTTCTCAGATATGACACCCAAACCACAAATTACAAAAGAACAAGTAGTCAAGTTGAACCTCATCAAAATTAAAAAACATTTATGCTTCAAAAAACATCATCAATAAAGGGAAAGGGCAATCCATACAGAATAGGAGAAAATGTTTGCACATCATGTCTGATGAGGGACATCTATCCAGAATAAAAGAAAAGTGTACAACGCAATAATAAAAAGACAACCCAACTTAAAATTGGGCAAAATATTTGAACTGCCATTCCTCCAAAGAAGATCTACAAATAGTAAACGAGCACATGAAAGAACGAACAACCTCATCAGACAAACACAAATCAAAACCAAAATGAGATGTCACTTCACACTCCTAGGTTGGCTACAATAAAAAAAGACAGGAAGCGCCTGGGTGGCTCAATCGGTTAAGTGTCCAACTTTGGCTCAGGCCATGATCTCGCAGTTTGTGGGTTCGAGCCCCGCATAAGGTTCTGTGCTGACAGCTCAGAGCCTGGAGCCTGCTTCGGCTTCTGTGTCTCCCTCTCTCTCTGCCACTCCCCTACTCATGCTCTGTCTCTCTCTGTCCCTCTCTCTCTCAAAAATAAATAAACATTAAAAAAAAAGACAGAAAGTCACTGGTGTCAGTGAGGATGTGGAGAGATTACCTTTCATACATTGCTGGTGAAATATAAAATGATGCAGCTGTATCATTTTCTTCATAAGAACCTTTTGGCTGTTCCTCAACAAGTGAAACAAAGAGTTACCACGTGACCCAGGAATGTCACACAATTTTGAGATATATAAGAGAATTGAAAACATGTTCACACAAAAACTTATAGCAGTCTTATTCTTATGCATCATAGCTAAAAAATGGCACCAACCCCCATGTCCGCTAATTGACGAATGGATGAGCAAAATGTGGTACATCCATACAATGGAACATTATGCAGCTGTGAAAGGAATAAAGCACAGATACATGCTACAACATGGAAAAACCTCAAAGTCGTTATGCTAAGTGAAAGAAGCCAGACACGAATGAAATGTTCAGAGTAGGCAAATCCATAGGGACGCAAAGTAGATGGGTGCTGTCCGCACCTGTGTGTGGGGTAGAAATGGAAAGTGACTGCTAATAGGGACAGGACTTCTTATTGCAGTGACAAAAGTGTCCCAGAATTACATAGTAGTGATGGTTGCACAACTCTGTGAATATATTAAAATCCTGAACCGTAAGCACTTTAAAGTGTTGAATTTTAAAATGTTGGCTCGGTCGGTTAAGCATCAGACTCTTGATCTCGGCTCAGGTCATGATCTCATGGTTAGTGAGTTTGACCCCCATGTCTGGCTCTGTGTTGATGGTGCAGAGTCTGCTTAGGATTCTGTCTCTCCCCCATTCGTGTTCTCTCACTTAAAATAGATAAATTAATTTAAAAAAGCTTTTTAAGGTTTAATTTTAGGTATATTAATTATGCCTCAATAAAGCTGTTATGTATTAGAAAAACCAGTGGACGAGCTCAAGCCCTGGTCCTAAATCCTGTTCTTTTCTCTACTCTCTCTAAGCGAGCTCTTCAACAGCTATGGCTATAACATCAGTTGAGGAACCTGTCAACCTCAAGTGTATATCTCTGTCCTGGACCACCCCTCCTCTGCATTCCTCTGACTTGCCCACTTGGAAGTTTCAGAAGCACTTCTAAGTCACCATGACCGAGGCTCAAATTTCACATTCCCCTTCACCGCCAAAGCCTGGTCTTCCTTCGGCGTTACCGCTTCATCAAATGGCACCAAGAGCCACTGAGTTTGAAATAGCAACGGGGCTTGCTTTTCCTTAACGCCTCGCTGGTGTTGAGGAAGTTCGGCAAACACCAGTCCTCTTCCTCTGCTCGGGCTGATATTCTAGGATGTCAGGTTGATATGGACAAAGATTTCAGTGTCCGCTTTATGACCGATAAACTGTCAGCACTGGAAAATGTGGCTTCGTTGCATAGTGCCAGGTGATTTCCCAACACTGAACCGCAGATGCAGACAGATTGAACGTTCATAAGCAGAACCAACCATGGCAGCCTCCTCGCACAGGACCCTGCCTCTGCAAAACTTAGTACGAAGAGGAACAGGCATGGAAGCACTTTCAGTGGACAGGAACTCAGAGGAGGGATTTGGGAAAGAGAGAAGCTTTGGGGTTCACGGGGACCTCAAACACATATGAGCCACGGGAGCAGGAGAGATTGCGCGGGGAGAGCATAGAGAAAGAACAGGTTCAGGGCTGTGGCTTGAGGCTGTCAAGTTTTAAAGGCTGTGTAAAGGGAAACAAGCCTGTGAAGGAGACTGGGTAGCCAGCAGATACAGGGTAAAGCAAAACTGTGGTGCTGTGAAGTCAGTGGAAGAGAGGATTTCAGAGAGAGGGAGTCCTGCATCAACCCTCCTTGATTGTTCTCTGTTGGCATGTCCTTCCCCACTTCTTTACCTGCTTAATTTCGACTCCGTTATCGAGTCTCTATCAAAATGGAAGAAACCTTCCCCAATCCCTGAGCGTTAGCCCTAAGCACCTCTCTCTCTCCCCCTTTCCGTGCTCTCATAGCCCGGCAAGTGTCCTTTGTGACTTACCCTAACTGTGTTCGTTGAAATGGGACTAATATAAGTGTAATCGTATGAACTGAAATGTAACCGAATTCACGGGCATCATTTTGTGCCCCTGTTTCCCATCCTTCATTGTTATTTCCATGACGGTATGCTCTATTCATCTGTCTAACCCTTTGTTCAAAAATATTGATGAATTTATGGTTAAGTGGTAAGATAGGTTTCAGAGAGCCTGAAAAGTATGGGTGTTACTTTTGGAAATAATGGCTCTCAGTAGAAAATGCAGTGGTTTACTCTGCACGTTTCCCGCTAAAGAAAGGTAGGGAAGAAAACGTATTTAGCCTTGGAGCCTGAACTTGAGCGAATGCTCCTTCCGAGAGGCACCACAGAGATTACTCTGCCATGACTGTTGACCTTCCTGGAAGATTTTGAAAACCCACACCTGCAAACGGGAAGGCCCTTCATGCCTCGTGAGTGTTTGCTGAGTGACACTGAGCACTTGGCAGCGGGGAGGTCTGCACTCTCTTCTATAAAGATTTTATGGCAGTGACAATACGGATGAGAGTATTTCTCACGTGCGACGGAGCCGCGGCTGCCTCGTGCAGCTCCCTGATGCTTGCAGCAATAAACCTTTTACGACAGTCCTGCTATCTTGCACACCCCATATACCTTCCTGTGCTAATTTCGATCTCATTCTGTTCTCCCTAAAGGAGGGACACGAAGGGGGACTGATGTCCCAACCGGGCATGTGGTCCTAAGAGGAGCCAGAGCCCTCTCGAGCTTTGCCGTTTCCCTCCGCCCCTTGTAGAGAGCAGGTTTGAGTTACAGAATCCCAGTCACTCACTGGGTGTGCACTGGACTCCTGCACAGACCACATCTGGGATATCCTATATGACCTCAGGACTGGGGGGCGACGAACACTTGGACTTGGCTAGCCTCAACCGTCTGTGCTGTGACAGGCCTCTGCTCATTATTAGGATTTAACCCAATGGCAATATGTCTAAGCTACTCCGTGTTTTTGCTGAAAAGCCTAACTTAAGTGAGCCCTGCAGAGGCATTAAAAGGCGTGCCGCCAGACTCACAATTTTGACCTTCTTCCCAAAGCTCTGCTGGGGAGGCCTGAGATGTGGGGGAGAGGAAGAGAGGTTTAGAGGAATGCATTTAAAATTTTTTTTTTCAACGTTTATTTATTTTTGGGACAGAGAGAGACAGAGCATGAACGGGGGAAGGGCAGAGAGAGGGAGACACAGAATCGGAAACAGGCTCCAGGCTCTGAGCCATCAGCCCAGAGCCCGACGCGGGGCTCGAACTCATGGACCGCAAGATCGTGACCTGGCTGAAGTCGGACGCTTAACCGACTGCGCCACCCAGGCGCCCCGGGGAATGCATTTTAGAGAAGGATCATTTTCTCCTCTCCTCCTCCATCAACAAGGATTGCTGGGCTTCTGGTTGAGCATGCTGTATCCTGTGCATCCTGACCTTGACCTTTGCCCTTTCCCCCTCTTTCAGAGCCTTGGCTGTCCCACGGTGGCTGACTACACACTGTAAGCCCCGTGCCTTTTGTGTGGTTCAGCTTGCACTCCTGGCGACCAATACAAACCAGTCGAGCAGGTGAAGAGCACAGGAGTGAGACAGACTTGGGTCTGAATACTGTGTGGCCTTGGGCAAGTTACTTGGCTTCTCTGAATTTCTGTTTCCTCACCTGCAGACCTGGGATGATAATAGCAACCCGCGCAAGAAGTAGGTGGAGGAATAAATGAGCTAACACAGGTGAAGCAGCATGCCTAGAGCGTGCAGGTGGACGAATAAACGTTGGCCACCACCTCCACCGGAGCCGGCACCACCCTCGTCCTCATCCTCACCACCACTGTACTTGTCACTTTTGGCCGCAGGTAACCGAAGCCCGTGTCAAATGAATTTAAGCCCAGGAGGAAACTAGTTTAGTTAACAGAAAATTCTAGGCACAGGCTGGATCGAGTTTCCACAATGTCACCTGTGCTAGATCCGTCTCTGTCTGAACCTCACCCTACTTTCCTCTATCTTGGCATCATCCTCCAGCAGGTGGACTAATGGGCAACCGGGGGACTCAAGTGTGCGGAGGCCCACCCCCTTCTCTTCCCACCAAAGGGCTTACGCATATGCAGGCGGACGCTCCAGCCCACCGGCCCAAGTTCCATCCACAAACCCACCTTCCGGCAAACAGCCTCTCCTTGGCAACCCCTTGTCCACTGATCTGGGGAAGAGGCTCCCCAGTCCTAGAAATAGATTCAGGGCTGTTTGGGCCCAGAATTTCGGGGTCCTGGCTGTCAGGAGCATGGTCTAACAGTGGAAGTAGAAAGGATGCAGACTGAAGATGGGAATATTCCTTTGGTCCCACAGAACCACCCCCCCCCATGGGGAAAGGTGGGCTGGAGGGTGCCGAAGTGGGGCCTTCTAATGGGCAGGAACGCTGGCTGATAGGTCTGAGAGAGGAATTTATTTACTGTGTAGTATATTTATTCATATGGCAATGGTGAAACTGCCTAATAACAGGTCAAGACAGGATCTGGCTAAGGGCTATGGGTTTCAGAGAGGAGAGCGGTCCCTGCCAGCAGGGAAGAGTTCCTCCAGAAGCCGGTCTTGTAGGATGGGAGGGTCAAGATAGGACAGGACACAGGGCAGGGCCTTCCCGGTGAGGAGATCAACGCCAAGAAAGGCCATGAGGCCAGACTGAGTGTACTGTGTGTTGGGACAACAGGGAGCCCAGTCTAGGAAGACAGAGGTGTGCGTGGGGAGAAGGAGGGGATGGCCGGCGGGGCCTAGGGGAGGCGTTTACAAGAGCTACAAGGGGCGTCCAGGTCCAAATCTGTTACAGGGAGAGCCGGGGAGCCTCTGAAGGTTTGTGAACAGAAGAGGGTGGTTGAAAGGGATGCTCCAGTCCCCTGACGGGCGAATTAAACTCGGCGAGTCCATGAGACCTGGCCTGGCCAAGGTTGCTGCCTTTGGGTGTCCTGTGGGCAGAGCTGGCGCCTCAGACTCAGGCTGACGCGTTGGTGAAGTTCCTGTGGCCAGAACTGAGGGCTTTTTCCTGGCTGGTTTTGCCGGGCGGTTTATAGGGCCCTGTCTGTTGGCCAGGAGTGAACGCAAACTGGAATGTTTGTGAAGGGGGCTTCCAGTCTGGGCCGTGCCTGCCAGCTTCTCATATGAGAAAGGAGAACCACAGGCGCCTGGCCAGCCACATGACTGGAACTGCGGGCCAACAGGTCCCGGAGGTCCCTCTGGAGCCCTGGCTCCTGGAGCACGGGGCGCTCGAAGGGGCCCAAGGGTATTCCCGAGTGAGGAACAAAAAGAAAAATCACGAAAGGCCGTGTGAATCCACCCTAGCCTTTAAGCCAGCAATTGATAATTATGTGGTAGCCATCAACCCACAACGATGTATTGATCGCTTGTTGTGGACCTGCCTTGTGAGCAGTGCCACGTGAGGTAAAGAAGAGATCAATATGACTTCTGAAGAGTCTAGAGGTTTAAGCTGAAGGACTTTGGTTCAAGTCCCAGCGCTACCCTTTACTATTTATGTGGACTTAGCAAGTCTAATCTCTCTTGTCCTCAGTTTCCTTATCTTTAAAATGGGCACAGAAACAATCCACCTAACAATGTTGATGTGAGAAATAAATGGGATCATCTATAATGCTATCCAATTAATTGAGAGATATTTATTCTTTAAAAAATATTTTAATGTTTATTAATTTTTGAGAGAGAGAGAGAGAGAGAGAAAGCATGAGCAGGGGAAGGGCAGAAAGAGAGAGACACACAGAATCGGAAGCAGGCTCCAGCCTTTGAGCTGTCAGCACAGAGCCTGACATGGGGCTTGAACCCACGAACTGTGAGATCGTGACCTGAGCCAAAGTCAGATGCTTAACCGACTGAGCCACCCAGGTGCCCCAAGAGATATTTATTCTAATCTACTAGAGATTAATGTAATTTCGAATTTTACAACTTTTAAGAAAACAATAGAATTGTTTTTGGAATTTAGTGAGTTCTGTGAAAGTTGTTTTTGCTCCTAAGAAACATGTAATCTAATTGGGGAAATAAAAACACACACATGTATCACAGGATTAAATACATGACAGAAAGAAAATATACCACACTTTGCGAAATAGACAGTAAGAGCCACTTAGTATTGTCTCAACTTTGGCCCAAATAAATTTGGTCATTTTCTTCCTTTTTTTTTGCCACCTATACAGAAGCATTTGGTTTTTGCATAGGCTCTTGAAGGTGGAGAATGTCTACCGTTAGAAGCCACTGTCCTCTGGGCGCCTGGGTGGCTCAGTCAGTTAAACGTCTGACTTCAGCTCAGTTCAGGATCTTGTGGTTTGTGAGTTCGAGCTCCGTGTCAGGCTCTGGGCTGACTACTCAGAGCCTGGAGCCTGTTTTGGATTCTGTGTCTCCCTCTCTCTCTGCCCCACCCCCACTGTGTCTCCCTCTCTCTCTCTGCCCCACCCCCACGTGTGCTGTGTCTATCTTCTGTCAAATAAATATTAGAAAAGAAAAAAAAAAAAAAAGAAGCCACTGTCCTCTCAGCCCGCTGACAGATGGGACAACCAGGGCTGAGGAGGTGAGGAGACTTGTGCTACAGACTTTGTCTTTAAAAAGTGGCAGGGCTGGGACTTGACCTCAGGGATTCCAGATCTTTCCAATTCAGTCTGCTGCCCTCCGAGCTGGCAGTCATTCACCGTGTGTTAAGATGTGGGTCCTGGCTCCTCACCCACCACATTGCAAGCCGCACCTTGCTTTCCTTCCCTGGGCGGGGAGAGTGGGGGGTCCTCACACATAACCACGGGGCGGAAAACACTGTATTTGAAAACATTATTTTTGGAGTAAAATAAATAAATAAATAAATAAAAGCCAAAACAGTAAACTGGAGCAATGGGAGTGTTCAGATGGCACCTGGGTGGAGAGACGGGTAAAACAGTGCTCATCTCCTAAAGCGGGGGCCCCTCCCGTCTAAACTTAGACCTTGCTGACCCTGCTTCCCCAGCTCCAGGAGAGATCACCCCAGAGCTGCGGCTGCCATCTGAGCAACCTCTGACCGGAAGAGAGCCAACAGTGAGACCCAGGAGAGCGTTGACAGAGCTTCCCGACTCTTACCCAGGGCAGGGAAGGCTGAGGAGGGTGGGGGTGTCTGGGCAGCCGCCTAAGGGCATCACTGCAGGTGTATCGGGGGAGGCGGTGGGAGTCCAGATGATCTGAGTGCTGGCGCTGAGAGCGGCCCAGGGCTCACCTCGGTCTTGCCATTTCCCTATCAGGTGGGTGCTGCGAGTCCTTCCTTACCAAAAATCATTTCTTTATCCAGGACCCAATCACCGTGAAACCTCATATCATTAGGATGCTATTTCTGCCACTCCTCTATGGTAACTGATTTTCCTAATGATGTCCCCAAGGCCCTGAGGCATCCAGGAATGCTTTCTGACTCACCGAGGGAGTATGCGGTTGTGTTCGGTCTAGTTTTCATGCGAAGCGGTTCTCACTGTGTTTTCCCAAAGCGTGGAATAAAAGGCAACTCCCGTGGGGACTACCTAAATGTTGTGGGGAAACAAAAGACACCTGTCTACAGAATGGCAGCGTGTCTTGGTCGGTTGAGCTGCTTCTGGACATGCGCACATCCACGGTGATCCACGCGGGTCTGCTCGGCTTTGGTTACACGATGACGTTCGTGTCCGTGGAAAGGGTCTGTGGCCCTGCTTTTACCACGCGCCCTGTTTCCCTCATTTGCCTGCAAGGTCCTCAAGGGGCAGGAGCAGTGCTCGGCCTTTCCTTGCCTTCCAAGCATGTCCTACTGATGACTGTGGTCACCCCAGGAGCCGAGTCTGGGGGGCTGCTGAGCTCATCGCAGGGCCCACTCTGGCCAGACAATTGCCGTTCCCTACAGACACAGGTCATCTGCAGACATGCAAACCTGCCTCCCCAAAGTGATCGATCCTCTGGCCTGAGTTTCCCAGATACTTTGGCCTTTTCCCTTGGAACTCAGTCTGCCAAGCAGAGGCATCCCCTCCATAGTCTCTGCCTGCTCTCCCCACATACTGCCTTAATTATGCTCTCTGCCTCCAGGGGCAGAAGAAGTTGGTGAAGGGAATGAGGGGGATCGCTAGCAGGGCAGGGGCCCTAAGGAAGCCTCTCCATGACGTGATAGGAGGCACCAATGTGTGTTTGCCACTTCTTTCCATAACACAAAGCCCTCGAATGCAACAACCTTAGGGTCCGGCTCACCTTTATATTTCCGGCAGTGGGGGAAGTGGTCTTCTTATGTTCAATCCATATTTGCTATGGGAGTAAGACACAGGCTTCCCACCCGCTCGGCCCTTCTTGAGCTCTGTGGGCCTTCCACCTTTTCCCATCTCTATTGTTGTAGTACTTTGGCTGTGTTATATTCCACGGGATAAATCGCAGAAGCCTAATGTTGTGTAGGAAAGAATCGTGGAGCCATGGTGTTCCATATGAATTATCATCTTTCAAAGCTTAAAAACAAGCAAAAATAGAATGTGCTGTTCAGAGATGCATCATATATTATCAACCCGTTGTATAACAAACTCAGTGGCTCACACACGTTTGCATATTTCTGCTCAGGTATCTGTGGATTGGCTGGGGGTTGACCAGTCTAGTTTGGGCTCAACGGGGCTTGGTTCAGAGTTCAGATGGAGTCCGGCTCTGCTCCACGCGTCTCTCATCCTCCTGGGACTGGCAGGTGCCCTGGAGCACTTTCTTTTCATGGCAGAAGCAGAAATACAAGAGGGGAACGTGGAAATATGTGATGCCTCTTAAAGTCCAGGCTCAGAACTGGCATCTGTCACTGCCAACAACATTGAACTGGCAAATCTACCATTGCTGGGCAAGGAAATTTATTTCAACTCTCATGGGAGGAACTGCAAGGTCATAAGTCAAAGGATACCTAAAGAACCCAGAACAGTAATGCAACCTACCACACAAATGTAACTGACAAAACTATAAAAAATAATCAGAGCGATAAACACAGAATTCTGGATAGTGGTTATTTCTGTGGGGGAGGCAGAGAAAAGACAGGGAGGGGCAAGCATTGTAACCACCTAGTCATAAGGCAGAGTGGTGAATTCACAGGCTGTACAATTACTGTGCTTTATAAATAATTTACGTAGATGTTATTCTGTACATGTCAAATGTTATCTAATAAAAACAGCAAGTTTAAACAAATAAATAAAGGGTGCGACCCACTGATGCGAGAGTTTCCGAGCTAACCTTGTATGGTGTACAATTCTAAGGTAAACAGAGGCTGAGAGCTCTCCAGCACCTGTGTGATGCTAAGAAAGTTACTTAGCTTCTCTGAGTCTGTTTCCTTACCATAAAGGAGACAACCCTACCTTGGAGGGTTGCTGTGGATCCTTGAATAAGTGAGTTGTATTTGCTTTCTGATGTTGGGCAGAGAGCCTGTGTGGCACAGTGAGTTGGGCAGTGGGTCCTCAGGCAGTGATTTCACTGTTCCCAAATCTCCATTACCTTCTGTAATGTGGTGGGTATTAACATTTTTTTCAAAAATGGGTGATTTAATTTTAATCGTGAATCAAAAATGATTTATTTAATTTTAAATGGGCGATTTAAATTAAATAATGTGTATGATGAACCTTACACATACAGGGAGGCTCAATAAATGTTAATCCCTTCCCCTCTTGCTTCCAGCCTCTACTGAGCTTCTTTCTGGCTGTGGCACAAAGAGGGTGAGGGAAAGAGGTCAAGTTCACAGCCACGTGTCTTAAGAAGATGGGTGCGGATGTTGAATCCCAGCCTCCTTGGATAGAATGGTAGGGGTGTCTCAGGTGTGGGTAGTGGGAGGGGGCTTGGGCCCGGGGAGGGATTATGTTTTCCATTACCCAAACATCTCTGATTTCAGCCTCCAATTTTGGGAAGCAAAATAATTTTGGCCCCCCACACAGTATCTGTCTCTGGAACTGATTATCTGCTTTGTTAAGTTCAGAGGCATTCTGATAAGGGTAATTGAATTAGGCTTCTCAGGGCTCCTAGAAGCAGGCTCGCTGCCACAGTAGGGGGTCTCTCTGGCCAGGCCCCCTCTCGGGCTGCAGGCTCTGGTCATAGAGCGTGCCCTCCTGGGGTGCCCACCGCCTTGGGCTTTGCCTTTGAAGATCTTTGCAGAGATGCCTCTCCGCACTGTCCACCCTCCCAAGGCCTTCCATGCTTTTCTGGGGTCCTGCCCTAAATCTGTTCCTAGTCCACTCTGGAGACCTCTGGGGGTTGGGGGAGTCTTCCCTTGAGGCAGAGGAATTTCTGGAGATCAAGGAAATGTCTGTCAGAGGACGAAAGAGCAGGAGGGCAAGGTTCAAATGAGGTTGACCTAAATTTTTCCCAATTCCAGAGGGCTTCTCTTTCAGGGGAACTTGCCCCCACTCTCCCCACGATCTTGGCAGGACTCTGCCCACCTGAAATGACAGAAGGCCAGTCGGTTTGGGGATGTTACCATGACAGCAGCCATTCAAGATTTCAAGAGTCAGCAGGCTGCAAGGAAATTTATCTGACGGCTCAAGCACGTGCAGATTCGGCCCCCATTTCTCACACTTCTCCATGTTCTCCAGCCCACCTCCCCCTCTTTTGACCATACTGAGAAAAATCACAGGATTTGTTGCTGTATACCTCTTAGGGGTTGTTCTTTCTTCCTCCCACCAGACAAGATCTTGTGGGAACTCAGCACAGAGAGGGAGACAAAGTGCAGAGTGGCCGTGTGGTGAGCCCTCAAGACTCCTTTCCATCATTTGTCAGCCCCACCCCACTTCCTCAACTTCTGCCCCAGCAGCCTACCTCTGCCTCTCCTCATGAGCCCACCGAGTGCCCGTCATTATTATAAACAAAGAGTGATATCGTTTTAGGGACTGCTAGAAGAGATTCTGGTTTGAATGCCTGCTCAGGAACTTACTACCTGTGTGATCTTTGGCAAATCGATAACCTGGGAGGGTTGGCAATAACACAGAGGATCTGTGTTATGAGTATATCAGTTAATATACTCATGAGTTAGTACAACAGTGATTTTTTTCATAGTGTTTCCAGGCTTTAAGAAACACCTAAAGTCCCATTTATTAAGAAGTTAAGACCAAATAACTTAATACGTATTTATGTCCAGACAAAGTAATACATATACATTGAAAGAAAAGAGTAATAGCTTTATTTCATTCTTTTTTTTAATGTTTATTTATTTTGAGGGAGAGAGAGAGAGACAGTGTGAGCAGGGGAGGGGTAGAGAGAGAGGGAGACACAGAATCCGAAACAGGCTCCAGGCTCTGAGCTGTCAGCACAGAGCCTGATGTGGGGCTCGAACTCACAAACGTGAGATCATGACCTGAGCCGAAGTCAGACGCTCAACCAACTGAGCCACCCACGTGCCCCTTATTTCATTCTTAAGTAGCAACAAGTACTTATTAATGAGACGTATGCTCCTCTTGGGCACTGCACAACTTTTCAAACCCTGGAATCTGACTGGACCCCGTTGCCCTCATCTCCTGTTCCATGTTGATTTTCATATGGTTCTTGTTTATTTATTGCAGCAGCCACCAAAGCCCCAGCTCCACAAGATGTGACGTCATCAAAAGGAATGTGGCATGATCTCACGGCAAAACCGTGAACTACCTCGAGCTTGTAGTTAACACAGTGTCTAGCAGACGTTGAATGTCATTATGCTTCCCCCAAAATTTCAAACAACTGACAGTGCCCCTATGAGTTTGCTGCAGTACCCCAGAGTGCGAACCGTAGCAATTCTGTTTGAAAAGAACCTAACATATCACCGGTGCTTAAATAATGGTAACTATCATTACTTCTCTTTGGACTTTTAAAGCCACTGTTGGTTGACTTATGACTGCACTGCTATGTCACCAGACTAGACTTCAATCTCACTGAAGCCTATCGTCTCCATCTAAGTATCTCCTATGACTGGTACATGTAAGTGTTCAATAAATATTTCTCAGATAAATGGGTGGATGGATGCCTTCTGGACCATCCATCTGTTGATTCATCTCTACTTCCTTCCTTTCATCCATCCATCCATCCATCCATCCAATGAACAGTGGAAAGTTGACTTTGCTCTCAGCCAAAACTGCCTCCCAATCCTTGCCCCACTCCAGTGATTCATGTCTGCTCCTTCTCCACCTCTTGCCTACCTCATGTTGCCTTGAAAAACCATCATGCTTTGGCCTCCGGTTCTGGGACTGTTCCTTCGTGTGGATAGCTTGTTTTCCCAAAGGTCTCTGCAAATTGCTCAAGAACAGAGACAGGTCTTATGAGTCCCCACACGTTTTCTGACGTAGCATGTTCCCCACAGGGCTGACCATAAGGCAGGTGTTCAGTAAGTACTTGCTAACTGAATTATCTGATTTATGCTATGGCTCTGTGCATAAACAAGTGTCAACATTTTGATCAAGTTGTCTAGTTGTCTGACTCAGAATGGGCAGCTAGCGACCAGCCCATACACGGAAGGAAAGAGGAATTGGGGTCGGTGAGGACTTCACTGAGAGGCAGTGGACAGGATGCAGAGAAGCTAAAAGAAGGAGACAGGCATTCTGGATAGGATGGTGAGGTATAGTGTAAGAAATCGGCTGAAGAAGGAAATGGGCTTGGTGCGCGAGGGGCCAGCGAAGCAAAAGGCTTCACTGCCTCGAGAGGGCATGAGATGCAGTCATGCAGGATAACCATGGATAAGAAACTTCTAAGATCTGGAAGCTAGGAAGAAGCATTTTAAAATGTGAACATTAAGTAGTTAAGTGGAAGGTCTGCCACAGAGTTGATTGTGAGAAGGTGGCTGTACCATATTGAATCACTTTACCTAGGGAAGAGGACGAGGGGTAGAGGGAAATTAAAATAATGTGCCTTGTTACAGGAGAGGTCCAAGTGAAAACATTTTGCTGGGGTCTAACTGGCCATAGGTCCGATGGTTTTCTATCCACCACACAAGTAAATAGCTCAAGGGCAGGCTGCCCGCCAGCATAAACCTTTGTGTGGAAAATACTGCCAGTGTGGCGATGGAAAATACCCTCTTGCTGACCATAATTATACAGAATGTGTGCAAATAAAAGCTGAAAGAAAACACTTTTGCAGAGGTGTATTTTTTCTGTTCTTATTTTGACAGAGTGGAAGCGAAATTCACAGACCATTTTCTCATTCTCCCGGTTGGGGTAGAATGAGCTCATGCTGTGGCTGGGCTGGGGGTTGGGTTTCAGTGAGAGACCCAAAACTAGTTTCTACACACAGACCTACACTTACGGGTCTTTCGGTCCCTGGGGCGGCAGGGAGCTGCCTTGTTCAGCTCTGACCCACCAACAGGTTTGGTCTTAGTCAAAGGAAGAGAAGAGAAGTTGGGATGTTCAGTGTGATCCCCACCTCCTACGATTGACTTCAGGGGAAGGTAATTGCTCTCCACCTTTGGCTCTTTCCTGGGGTTCCCGTCAGAGACAACCCCTAACTCTGAAGACGGCCAGAGCACAACAGATAGCTCCTGGAGAAACTTCTCCAAGCAGCAAGGGGACAGATTTTATTTCTTCGTGTTTTACATCTGCCCTTCCAGAAAGTTGCCCTTTTCTCTTCTCTTTGACGTCCTTAGGAGTACTTGCGTGAAAAATCTCTCAGAGAAGAATGGAGTTTGCCAGCCTGGCCATGATGCATTCATGCATCGCCTGGCCCCATCAGAACTGGGCTTCAAGGTGCACAGGGGCAAAGGATAGAGCATGAAGAGGCACGCTGTAGGGGACATGCGGACTGCAGCTGGAAATGGATAGGCAACAGGAAAGCTAGAAGGAACCAAGGCAGCTCTGGAGACCAGCCCTCTCTCTCAACAGTTCTTGTTCTGTATGCCTGTGTGTCCCAGTACCCCCTCTGCTTACTCATAGTTTCTGTTACTTCACTTTGCATATGGCCCATCGTGACTGCCAGCTCCTTTCATTTGTGGCAATTTTCTATACAACGTTTGGCTTCTGTCCTCAATACTAACTGGCTGTTTCTCTGTGTCCTAAAAGAAATAGAACTGGCCCAACTGGCCTCTATTATTCTCTTTTTAATTTTTTTAATGTTTATTCATTTTTGAGAAGTGGGGAGAGAGAGCGTGAGCAGGGGAGGGGCAGAGAGAGAGGGAGACACAGAATCTGAAGCAGGCTCCAGGCTCTGAGCTGTCAGCACAGAGCCCGACACGGGGCTCAAATCCACGAACTGTGAGATCGTGACCTGAGCCAAAGTCAGACACTTAACCGACTGGCCACCCAGACGCCCCGAGCATCTGTTATTTTTGAGAGGCAGGGCCTAGGGCCCTGGGCACTCAGCTGTCCTTGTGCTGGACACCTACCCAGAGCACAGTCAGCTGAGGGGTGGGCAACGTGTCACTTAGAAGCAGAGGTTATGAGTTGGGGTGGGGACAGAGCAGGCGATGATTGTCACCTCTGATACAATAGTCATTCTGAACAGCACTGGTGGGGAAGGCTGTGGCATCCATAGCTTTTATCAGTTCAGCTAACATTTGTTTTACATGTAAAAAAATATTTTTATGGGCAGGAAAAACCTGGCTATGAATACCATATGACTGTGATATAGTCTAAGATACATAGGTGCATTT